>NC_073309.1:19790532-20147565 GCF_027595985.1 Sorex araneus
CATGGTGCATGCAAAGCATAAGTATAAACAATTATTATGTGGCATTCTAAGTAGAAGAAAATGAGTTTCTTAAGACTAGAGGAGACTTTAAGATTATTAATTATTGGCATATTAGCTGCAGAATATGTTGAAGGAAGTAAAACTCTAAGCTTTGCATCTCATGCCACTTTGCACCTTATCATTGATATTTTTTAGTTACACAATAAAGTTTCTTCTGACACGGGTGATGAAAGATGGGTCCATTGGAAGGGAAACTGGACCAAGAATGGAGCAGTAGGTTTTTCCGGTTTTTCCATGAAAACTCACATACTACTGCTTATCTGGGCTGGAGCCAAAGCACAGCGAGTAGGGAGTTTGCCTTGCATGTGGTTAACCCGGCTTCGATTCCTCTGTCCCTCTCAGAGAGCCTGACAAGCTACTGACAATATCCCAACCGCAAGGCAGAGCCTGGCAAGCTATCTGTGGTGTATTCAATATGCCAAAAATAGTAACAACAAGTCTCACAATGGAGACATTACTGGTGACCCCTCGAGCAAACTGATGAATAACGGGAGGACAGTGAGTGCACTGGAGCCCCCACGTGGGGCCATGGGGGACACGGTGGGGCGGGATCTTGGCCAATTCTACCATGGCACCTGTCTCGAGGTGCAGCGTCCTGGTGGTGAGGTAAAAGACAACCTGCCAGTTCCAGAATGTTCTTTCTCCCACGTGCAGGCTGCTCCTGTGGTCTCCCTAGAGGGCGCTCACCTGCCTGGGTGAGGGGGCCGGTGGTGCGTGCCCTGGGCGGGAGGGGTGTGCAGACCTGTCCTAGGGGCAGTCACAGGGGCTCTCACGGGGGGGGGGGGGGGGGGGGGGGGATGCACTCTCAACCTAAGAAGTTATCTATAACTCTGCTTATCTATCACTTTGATATTGAAGATCTAAACGAACTTGTCTTCACTATGACCACAATTTCAGATGATAGTTGACAAGCTTTTCAGGCCAAAGACTTATTAAAACTGGGCCCAAATTTTTATTTTTTTAAATGCAATGCCTAACCCAGAGGATGGTTTTAAGAACCAAATATGCCACTTTGAGAATCCAGTGTCGTAGATCATCTTTTGGGTTAATTCAATTATTAATTATGAGAATCTCGCAGTATTCACACATATTATTCTGAATATATTTTTTCGATATATGATGCTATTTACGAATATCACATTTGTTCTCCATTGATAAGGATGTTTCATGCAAATATTCATTTGTCATAATTCCCACTTACTGGTAGTTTGTTCGATTTAAGGGTTTTTCTTTCTTAGTTTGTAAAGGGTCATTTGGGCCACAATCTGGAAGTGCTCAGTGCTGACTCATTGTTTTGTACTCAAGAACACTCCTGGAGGTTCCGGTGATCAATTTGAGGTGAGTTACATGTTAGGCAACCTTCTCAAACCCCATAAAATCCTTAGAGACTCTAGATTTAAGATTTTCCTTACTATATTCACCCACCCTTTTACTCCGCATTTATATGTACCCTTGCCACTTAGTTCTTCTTAGTCCAGACTTCCGCCTCCTGAAGAAAGTGTCCACCCGCCTTTGGTTCAGCAGGAAAAGTAGATGCAGGTCTCTTGGATTCCTTCACTAACTGGCCCTATCGAGAATCTTAAAAGTCTATTCCAGCATCCATAGCTTCTCAGAGGTGAGCAGTGAGGACTGCTCAGTCCATTTTTACTGAGTTAATGGAGCTCCAGACCTAGAAATGCCTAATTTCTCTGCTGATCTTGCTGTGAAATCATCACGTGGCAGCCATGGTCGTCAGAAATTGCCAGTTATAATCACTGGTCTGATATTGTAAATGGGAGCACCATACTTACACATTTGAAGAGAGACCATTTGGAATTTAGAACTCCACCCTTAGCAACTACAAAACCCGAGTAATGATGGGGGAAAAAAAAACCCTAAGTAATTCAACCACTTCAACAGATGTTCTTAGAGCCTTAACTGGACTTCTGTCACACATCAGAACCTTTGATCCTACCCAAGGATGACCTCAGATAAATAATCCTCTCATTGGTGTTCACTGAAAAGACAGTTCTTGGAAGAAAGTTTCAGTGAAGATTTAAAGGAATACTGCTAGGAAAGAAAAGTGAAAGAATTCAAACACAAGTGAGTGAATTAAGGAATACACTCTCAGGGCCCAGCATCTGAAAAGTGAAAGCCAAAAATCAAATCAGTGGACATTTCAAGGACAAGATACACTTCAGGAACAATAAATAAGAAATCAAAGATGAAATAAGAAGATTCCTCAAGTGCCAGACAGTTAATATATGGATAATATATTAAGCACTTACCTTGCATGTCACCAACCCTTAATCACTCCCTGGAACAGTATATGACCCCGCAAGCAGTGCTGGAATGATCACTATCACTGTCACTCCATTGCTCATCGATTTGCTCGAGTGGGCACCAGTAATGTCTCCTTTGTGAGACTTCTTTTTGGCATATCAAATAAGTCACGGGTAGCTTGCCTGGCTCTGTCATGTGGGCGGGATACTCTCAGTAGCTTGCCGGGCTCTCCAAGAGGGGCAGAGGAATCAAACTCGGGTCGGCTTCATGCAAAGCAAACGCCCTACCTGCTGTGCTATCGCTCCAGCCCGTAATCACTAAGCATAAACCAACAAATTAGTCCAAGCGCCACCAAGAGTGGCCAACAAAATAAAATCCTAGGAAGGAACAAGAATGTAAACACAAACTATGAGAACCTAGGAGATAGCAAAATCAGAACTAAGAAGGGAAGCTCATAGAAATACAAGCTTACACCTCAGGAACCAGGAAAATTTTCAAATTAATGATGTAAACTCTAAGTTTGAGAAACTAGAAAAAACAAACAAATCCTTAAGTAAGTTGGAAGGAAGGAAATAATAATTTAAAAAAAGAATAGAAATGAATGACAGAAAAATTTAAAAATAATTTAAAGGATATAAGGACTTGGGGCTATAACACAGTGGGTAGGGCGTTTGCCCTGCACATGGCTGACCTGGTTTGATTCCTCCATCTCTCTCAGAGATCCTGGCAAGCTACCGAGAGTATCCTGCCCACACACCAGAGCCTGGCAAGCTACCTTTGGCGTATTCGATAAGCCAAAAACAGTAACAAGAAGTCTCACAATGGCGATGTTACTGGCGCCCGCTCGAGCAAATCAGTGAGAAATGGGATGACAGTAACACAGTGAATGGAAATCATTTTATTGCAACAGTATAACAGTAATCCTATAATTACCTATCAAAACATATTTGTATACATATATCATTATTGTATTCAGAAATCATATGAATAGCATGTCACTATTAAAAATTAAATAATTAGCTAAAATATTTCATAAATCAAATCTAATGACCCACATTTACCTATTTGCTGGTTAAACTGGATTAGTGATAGGAGGATAGAATACTAAAAAACGTAGCATGCATGTATATAGTCTACATATTAATAAGTATGATTATAACCACTTAGACAAATCAGGATTTAAATATTAAAGATCTTAATATTTCTCTTTATTTTACAAGAGAAGGTATAAAAGATAAGGAACTCAAGTATGAGTGCTTCAAAACTATACGCATTTGGCCCACATCACATATTGGGATAGCAAAGCCACATATTAAACACAAAACTATGAATTTAATCATTTCACTTCAGGACAATTCTCTGAAAACTGTTATTAGCTTGTGAGTCGGACAACGCTAAAGAAATAAATCTACTGCTGAAAAACTATGATTATTTTTGCTGTACAAATGTAATCTGAAGTTTTAAAAAATCAAAGATCTATTCCCTGAATTAAATGCAGAAGAATGAATTAAATTCCAAAGCCAATATAAAAAGAATATTTCATGTTTGGTAGTCAAATAAATTACTGCTTTTTCAACAGAGATACAATTTATGAATCTTTTATTTTTATTTATTTTGAAAACATACAAACCAATGCCAATTTACTTGTGAGACTAGCATTTTCTCCTTGGCCACCAGGAGACACGTATCAAGCTTTACATGTGATGATAACAAATTTCAAATACATAAGGCCAATCAGAGCCTTTTTTTTTTTAACAACTCAGACCAAAAAGGTCCAAAAGTTTAACTGGAGGAAAGGAGAGCTTTGAAATTTATGCTTGTTATTGCTCAGTATTTCTGGATGACTAAGAAAGAGGCTGCAAAGCTTATCTATTAAGCAGCCCCAAGAAAGCTAGTCTGAGACTCAATTGTGCTCCCTTCAATTCTAATTGTTAATTCATGTGTAAATACTAATCCACCTCAAGAAGTGGCAATGAATGTTATCGGATATAATGTACATGATGTGTGGTGAACTAAAACTCAGTAATACGATCAAAGAGCAATGGTGGTTTTCTCTTTATCAGTGCATTCCCCTCTTCTATTAAGAGGAAAAATACCCAGTGAAGGCCAGGCTGTATGGTACATTGGGTTCTCATAATTTGTGCTGATATCTTTCTGTCAGCATTATTTCCTTTGGTTTATCACTTTCAGTAAACAGATTAGTAAACATCATTAGCTTGAGTCTAGTAACTGCAATCAAATTATCTTTGACCAGAGAAATAACCACACAAAAGATCATTTACCACTAATGGGATCTGAGTGTTGTACTGAAGGGAAAACCCTGGTTAGAATTATGAAAGAGTGGTACACCAAGAAGTTTTCTTTTTTTTTGTATTTTTTAATTCCAGGAGTCAATAGTATTATATCTAAACTAGTCACATATCCTTTGCAAGTAAGCAATTTGATCTTAGAGTCTAGAAAACAGAGGACTCCAAACCTGAAAACTGAACCTCTAACCCACTTAGGGGTTAGGAGAGAGATATCAGATTTAATGCAATAAAATTAAGATCTTGTATGAATCTAAACATACTCTGCAGTATCAAAGATCAAACTCTAAGTGCAATTACAACATCTTTCCAAATGAAAAGTTGATCAAGATGTCGTTTTATAGTTCTGTTCTTGAAATGTGTTGTATAATCCATCTAATTCTATAATTTTCAGTGAAATTTCAGGATTCTATATTTCAGAAATATGAATCACATGACAATAGAACATCTACATAGATCTATTACTCTATCAGTTTGAGGGTTATTTATTTATTTTAGTGACAAATAGATTCTTACTTTAACTAGACTTTAACTAATGTTTCAGTTCACACCATCTTTTTACATACCTGTATGGAAGCATCAAATACAAGTCTAATAGAAGAACAATAAATTGGACCTTCCATATAAGTAGTAAGCTATTAATAATTTAGATATAATGCTTAATTATCTGCCACTAGCTTAAGACTTAGCATCTGACTGTATAGTATTACATTAGTGGTAGATTTTCAACATTTGATAATATTTGTTGCATGTATTGACTGAAAGTATTTTAGAAATACACTCTATTATTTGTAATTTGAAATTTAAATATTAAATTAAATATTTCCAAACAAGTTATCCTCAAATAAATATCTGAATTATTTAGGTCTATTACAAAAATTACTTTTTATTCCAATTTAATATATTCATTTTTTCCACAATCATAATCCCTCTTATAATAGTTTCAAATTATTTTTTCTCTTTTGTTGAGAAACACTGCATGGGAAGTCAATAAACAGGGATTGATATTTTGTTAATCCTTTATTTTAGCAATTGTAAAATGGGGTGGTAAAAATGCCTGATATAACCTTTTCATTATAAGTTACTAAGTACAAAATGACTTAATAATTGTGAGAAGTCTACCAAATTTCTTTACCTACATCCTGAGAATAAAACAAGGGCACACACACACACACACACAAACACACACACACACATACACACACACACAAGAAGTTTCTAACTAAAATATATCTTGTTTTGTGAGGAAAAGTCTTCTCAGATTTGATTTTTATTTCAATTAATGCTAGAATTTTTTTTTTTTTTATCAGGGCGTTTCTCTTGCACGGGGCTGACCTGGGCTTGTTTCCTCTGTCCCTCTCGGAGAGCCCAGCAAGCTACAAAGAGTATCCCACCTGCACAGGAGAGCCTGGCAAGTCATCCGTGGCATATTTGATACGCCAAAAACAGTAACAACAGGTCTCAGAATGGAGACATTACTGGTGCCTGCTCGAGCAAATCGATGAACGAAACGACAGTGCTACAGTGGACAGACAGTGCTTTTGGGTCATACCCAGCGATGCACAGGGGTCTCTCCTGGCTCATGCACTCAGGAATTACTCCTGGCGGTGCTTAGGGGACCATATGGGATGCTGGGAATTGAAACCGGGTCAGCCGCATGCAAGGTAAATGCCTTACCTGCTGTGCTATCACTCCAGCCCGGTGAGAAATGTTTTAATATATATTTATATATTAATATTTAATATAATATATTAATATATTATATACATTAAATATATTAATAGTTAATATATTTAATCAAACAAGTAAAAGTATTATTTTTTTTAAAAAGTCAAGGACCATGATTTATGCTACTTGTCTGATGGAGTTTCAAACACCACACCTGTGAACATACTATCTGCTCCTTTTGTACCTGTCTCCTGCTCCACCACCACCTCCTCCTGGATAAACTCAGTTCTGTAGAATGTTAAAGGTCATTTGTTACTCCCTTTCTATCTTCCTTTACATCCAAAATGAGACCGATCATTCTTAATTTGTCCCTCTTTCTCACTAATTCCATTCAGCATGATACTGTAGTTCCATCCATACAATATCAAACTACATAATTTCATCTTTTCTTCTGAGGACTGAGGCGATAGTACAATGGGTAGGGCATTTGCTTTGCACTTGGCTGACCCAGGTTCGATTCCTCTGCCCCTCTCGGAGAGCATGGCAAGCTACTGATGGTATACCGCCCACATGGCAGAGCCTGGCAAGCTACCCATGGCTTATTTGATATGCCAAACACAGTAACAGTAAGTATCACAATGGAGAGATTACTGATGCTCCCTTAAGAAAATTGATGAACAACGGGACAACAGTGCTATGGTGCTACAGTGTTTATAGCTAAGCAGATTTCCATTGTGTGTGTGTATATATATATATTCAAAGAGTGTTTGGGGTCCTTTGTGGTAGATATTGAAAAGTGGAATTGCTGGACTGTATAGAAGATCGATTCTTACGTTTTGAGAAATCTCTATTCTGTTTTCTATAGAGACCACATCAGATGACATTCATTTTGCCTCACATTTGTGCTGACACCAGTTATGTTTATTACTTTAGATGTGTGCCAGTCTCACTGGTGTAAATAAATAACTAAGGTTTTTATTTGTATTACCTTAGCAACTAATGTAAAGAATTTTTTATATATACCTATTGGTTATCTGTAGGATTACATAGCTTCAGGTAGTTTAGGTTTATTGGGTTACTCCTGTCACAGTGCTCCCACTCCTCTGTGTTTATTTGTAGCTTCTTTCTTAGTGTTCTGTTGACTTGTAAATAATGTCTTTCTCTTCTCCTTGAGTCCTTTGCATAGCTTATTCAGAGCAAGTCCTTTTTGTATGGACAAAGAAAGACATTTATTAATATGCCTTTGCAATTGGGATTTAATTGGCTTTGAATATTATTAATTCCTGGGCACCTGCTTTCTTGACTGTAGCCTTGGTTGCCCTCAGTTCCTAGCCCTCTAAAAGGCAGGGTCCCAACGGGGGACGAGACGGACCCAGGGCAAGCGGTAAGTTATGTGCTACCCTGGCATCGAGATGGGCCTGGCCAAAGTGCCTCATTCTTAACTATAAGTTAAGAGTCTGATCATGGACAAGTGCTGTCATGATCTTAAAGTAGTGACGAGACTAGGACCCTGCTAGGGATAGGAAAGACTAATCTGGCCTGAGCACTGTAGTCTGAGATTGAGATGACCCCAGGAGAGCAATTCTAAAAGTTTAATGCATCTCTTGCTATGCCCATACAAAATGATTAATAGATTAATATTATGAATGCTTATATGTTTGTTGAAGAAGGAGAGGAGAAACACAACCATGGGATTTCATCATTGATGGGTCCTGCTGAAAGAGTATCTGTCCTAGAGAATAGGTGTTCTGCTATTGTTACTGAACCTTTTAAACTTGAATTGTTACATTGTAGATTCCAGGCTCTGGCCCAGCCTAGTCTTTGGGATGTAGATTTCAGGTGCTGCCTAGTTTGTAATTGACAATGTAGATTTCATGTGGCAGCCCAGCCCAGTCTTTGGTATGTAAATCCGAGTGCTTTTCAGCCCAAGGAAGGTTTCCATTTTGGTTTTGTATCTTCTTGCCAGAGGCCTAGATTACTGGCCTGCAGATACAAGAGAATAATGTTGCCTCAATGTTCTTCCTGTAAGATCTTTTGGTGCCTTTGGTGATGTCAATGTATTGCGCCATGAGCAAAAAGGGGTTCCAAGAGAGAGACATGGGGAAAGAGAGACGAGAGAAGGGGGTTGAGTGGAACCTGATCCTGGTGGTGAGACAGAGCTGCCCAGGAGTGCTGTGGTGTGCTTTAGTTTTTTACAGTTATCTGTACTTATTGTTTGGTAAAGTATCAATTCTTCTCTTCCTTGTTTGGATTTGTTGTAATTGTTAAGATAGAATAAGGCACTTGTCAAGCTTAAGTCTTGGGGCTGGAGTGATAGCGCATCCCATATGGTTCCCTGAGCACCGCCAGGAGTAATTCCTGAGTGAAGCACCAGGAGCAACCCCTGTGCATTGCCATGTGTGACCCAAAAAGAAAAAATAAAAAACTTAAGTCTTAACCCTTTGCTGGATAAATGGTAAGCAAATATTTTCTCCCCATATGTGAATGACATTCTAGTGATTATTTCTTTTGCAATTCTAAACTTCTTATTTTGATATAGTCCACTTATTACTCTTGTTTCTATTTGCATGGCCAATGGCACAAAGATATTGAAAATGCCTCTAGATTCAATTTCATAAAGGGTTCTGCCTTTTACATATATTTATGCATATATACATATATACATGCATATGTGTGATATACATTTTCTTAAACTTTACATACAAATCATTGATCCTGCTTGCTGAAAACAATACCACAAGCCAGTTGTAAGTCACCAGACCCAATTACCTTGTAAATCAATAATTCACTTCATCATTAATTTAGGTGAACTGTGTACTCTTGCACACAAGACTAAGCTCTAAAGCAATGGAAATTTTTTAAATCTGGATTTTTATAACTATTTCCTTGAGTGTTGAAGGTCCTTCCCACCCTCACTGGTTATTACAATGGAAAAAATGTTTTATACAGCTTGAAACAACCACATGCTGTTGAGAGGATTTAATTTGTTTCTACTTATTCTTGTTTTCTGGCCATAGTATTCAAGGTTTCACATTTTCCCAAGTAATTCTTTAGCTATGTCACACAAATTTTGATGTGTCGTGCTTCTGCTGTTATTAAATTCTAACTATTGCACAATGCTTCTGGCTTTTTGATATGTAACTTAAAATGCCATTGTAAGTGGAAACCATTTTCAAATAGCAGTTAGTAATGACTGAAATAGTGCTGTTACTATAGTACTTGAAGTATATTGGAGTTTAAATAAAGTTTGGACTGCTGTCTGCAATCTGAGACTAATCTACCATAATTTTTATGGAACAATGAGCTATGCATTAAAAAAACAAGTACTTTGAAGAATAAGTTCTTACAATGCACAAACATTTTTAAGTTGATGCTTGCTTAGATTGATAACCAGCTGCCTTTATTAGAGAAAACTATGCCACACTGCAGTTCTAAGAACATTCCAGATGCATATTTTAGTCTTTTCTATGTAGTTTTTCTTTAGAGGGCTATATGGTATATCTTAGCAGATAACACTTTTTTTGGTTTTCAAAACTCCCCTGTGTCAAGTCCTGTAGCAACAAACGATCCATTTCTTTCTTCCCTTGGTCAGGACCTGCAACAATCTATTATCTCAAAAAACTAAAAATAAAATAACTGTGATCTAGAAAACATTAACTTTTCTAATTTATTTAACAAATAAATTTATTTTATAAATAAATAAATCCAATTGGATTCCACGGGATGTCAAGAGAACACCTGTCCATCCACCTATGAGATGGTCAGACTTCTTTGTCAAGACCCTGAATGAACAGTTTGAGGCTCTTCATGTTCCTGGAGCAAGCAGATGCCATTGGGCTACACTATCACGCAACAGGACGAATGGAGTCATTATTGGCGCCCGCTTGAGCAAATGGATGAGCAATGGGATGACAAGTGATACAAGTGATACAAGTGATTTATTTTTAAACTTGAAGCAAGCTAGTGACTAATAGGAATAGATGGATTTGAGCAAAGAACTTGCTCCCTGTCTCTACTGTGGGGCATTATGGCTTGCAACACAGACACTGAGAGGTCATCATGTTTGGTCCATTATCTATTTTCGGCATTCATCTCCCATCCCAATTGGTTCCTCCAGCCATCATTTCCTTAGTTATCCCGTCTCGATTCCATCTGCCTTCTCCCCTTTACTCATGAAGCAGGCTTCCAGCTATGGGGCAATCCTCCTGGCCCTTCTATCTACTGTCCTTGGGTGTCAGCTTCATATGATGTTATTCTATAATCCACAAATTAGTGCAGTCCTTCTACATCTGTCCCTCTCTTTCTGACTCATTTCACTTAGCATGATACTCTCTATGTCTATCCATTTATAAGCAAATTTCATGACTTCATCTCTCCTAACAGCTGCATAATATTCCATTGTGTAGATGGACCAAAATTTCTTTAAGCAATCATTTGTTTTAGGGCACTCAGGTTGTTTCCAGTTTTTGGCTATTGTGAACAGTGCCACAATGAATATAGAGGTACAGATGATTGACCAAATCTTTGTGGTTGTTGTATACCACTTTGAAGAAAGTGCCAACTACTTGTTCTTTAGTCATAGGAATGGATAATCACTGGAAGTTGTACTAAATCCAAGAGCATATATGGATGTCAAGTTTTCATTAGAACACAAGCTTCTGAGTCTATGACCAAAGTCCTTACTTACTGAAAGTCAAACACGCAGCAGTAGCTACACTGTGATAGCCATTCTGTAGTTAAAGGTAAATGAATTCACAAACACTATATCTTAATGTAATTTTATCTTTGAATTTCATTTCCCCTTAATATCAGATTATCATTTGTTGTTTCAGAGCTATTCCTTAGAAGTTCAATATACCTTTTGCTTTGGAAGTCAAAAAAATAAACTCCTTTTTTTTCCAAATATCAAAATACTTTAATTATAGGAAACCACATAATTCAAAGAATATGCATAACTTTTTAATAATGGTGAATTTTCTACATTTTCATTTAAAAATTGTGAAATATAGAGATGGAAGATAAAGCAATGGGTGAGCCACTTGCCTTGCACACAGCCAACCAGCTCACTGTCATATAGCATAGTTTCCTTTCTAATGAAAACCAACTTAGAAAACTATTTAAAATATAAAGAAGACACAGTGAGTAATGTGTTAATATGCTACAGAGTTAAAGCTACAAATATAAGCTTTAATACTTGCATCTTCTCAGGAGCACTAGAAAAATAAATACAGAACAATGCATCTCTTAACAATCATTTATTTCTTTTTCTGGAACTAAATCACAATTTTATGCTGAGAATTTTTTTGAGGATACAGTTTCTAACAGCAGAGCTCAAGGTCAGTGTAATATATTAAGTAAACCATAGACTTAGATAGGAAGCACAACCAATCTGTGAATAAACTTTTGTCTGTCATATTAAGTATTTGTTATTTCCCAAGGACATGGCTACATGATGAGCATGTACATGATTTCTCGGAAAAGCAATAATTATCTGTGTATAGTGATGTGCAAGACATTGGAAGAAGAACATAAAGCTTCCATTGAAAGTGCTCTCTGTCTTTCCATAAATTATTTATATGCTACTACTGAGATGCATGGTTGCATTTTAATCAGGTAGATTATATTATGGCTATTTAGGACCACAGTTATTTGTGGCTATTTATATACAAAAGGCATTTAAGGACTGAAGATGAGTACTTCCAGCACTTAATATATAACTAGTCTAATTATTTTAGAAACATTTACATGAACATCCATATCTGATTTTAAAGAGAAAATGTGATTAGTAACAGTACAATTCACATGTTGATTCAGATTTTTTTATCTGTCGCCTGATATGAAAATGATCCTACATTTTTCTCTGATACTTATCTTAAATGTCAGCTAAAACAAAATAGAATAAAGAAGACTACAATAGAACTTCAAAATGAAGCATTACATTTATTACCTATTGGAAATAAAAATGAATTTCCAATGATGTTCTCAATTCATCTCCACAACAACCCAAGATATAAGCCTAGAAATTTCCATTAGACAGACAATAAAAAGGAGAAACAAAAATAAATATGATAAATATGATAAAGATAAAAAAGACTACTCAAGTCAATGAAAATGTCAGGTAAGGGCATCTAAAAACCTCCTCCACAAAGCAAAGAAGCAAGAAGAACAAGGACAAACTGGTCCAAATTAAGTGTAAATAGTCCAAATAAAGTCTTGAAACAACCCAAGGAGAAATGATTAAAACTGAAACCCAAATTACGTTAAGAGACTACATTTTGTAGATTTATTTCCTTATTCTATACTCCTACCCAAGCTCAATTAGTCATAAAAAACAAATCCAATGATGGAGTTGACAGTCTCTATAGGGCATCACTTGGGGTACTGCCTGAGAGTAAATTCAGGCTGGGGTGAAACTGTAATTATTAGTGCTTAATATTGAAAGTATAGCCCAAGACTTACATAGAATCTTTGGAGAAGATTGAAATATATATTGGTTAATACTTCAAGGGAATCACTGACCAAAAACCATAAGTGAGCAGGTTATGTTTATTTGTTCTACGTGATAACACATACTTTTCTGAATTACATTAAAGACAGCAAACCGACAACAATAAAAATAAGCACAATCATATAATTGAGCTTGTCAGATAATGTAGTTGTGTACTTATGTTCCAGTATTCTTAGAAAAAAACTCTTCATAAGGGAAGTTTTTTAAGAATACCAAAGAAAGTATGTCTCATATACAGGGAAATAAAGTAGTATTTAATAGATTGTCCTTTCCTTAAGAAAACTTCAACAACAGAAATATCTGCTATTTCATTTGGGGTTTTTAAATTTGTTTTATTTTTACTATAGTTTAGGTAACATGGTTACCATAGTTTGCAACCTATGTTTTGGTGTGTGAAGTCACAGCATCTCATCACTACCAAAGTTCCCAAGACTCTCCCTCCATCACTGTCCCTCACTTAAGTACATAAAAATATAGTATAAGAAAGCATGAATTACCAAGATCATCTATGGATATGAGTATCAATTATTCAAAAGAACCAAGGGGAAATTTTAGAATTGAAATGTTCCATTTCTGTGCTGCAAAGTCATGCGCATTTGTCTGACCAAAGAGAATGGGTTTTCTCTTGGAGCTCTACTGCCTTCTGCCTTTGCCAGAACTTTAGGGTTGGGATCTATCTTTAGTCTCAGGCCAGAGTTAGAACAAATACAAAATAGTTAGGGAAATGGAGCTTCTACTTTCTGTGTTCCCTCGTTAAAAGGAGACTTTCCTCAAAATTACTGATGCCTATGAACCCTAATAACACTGAGTTTGCTTCTCAAACTCTGGTCAGACATGAGCGAAATTCATTAAACATATGTGGAAAACCCTCTTTCTTCAAACACTGTTCTTTGGTTTTGTGTTTTCTTTAAGACTACCTGCTCTGAATTTTTATAGCTGCATTTTCCCCCTAAAATTTTAATTGAAATAAATGAGAGAAAGAGACTATAATGAGCTAACACCATTTTTGTATCACCAGAAGACTTAAATATTTTATAAAATATCATAAAATTATAAATAAAGGGCATACTATAGCACTGTAGCACTGTTGTCCCATTGTTCATCTATTTGCTGAGCGGGCACCAGTAGCGTCTTTATTGTGAGAATTGTTGTTACTGTTTTTGGTATATGGAATACACCACGGGTAGTTTGCCAGGCTCTGCTGTGCAGGCAGGATACTCTCGCTAGCTTGCAAGGCTCTCCGAGAGGGACAGAGGAATCAAACCCGGGTTGGCCATATGCAAGGCAAATGGCATACCCACTGTGCTATCGCTCCAGTCAATTCTTTGAGGGAACAAAGAGAAAGCATTACTCATTTTCTTACATGAAATAAATCAAACTCTGAACATAAGGTCAGAAAGGGGTGTCATTTAAAAGAAAAATTACAGACCAAATGAATTCATGGGCTTGCATGTTATTATATGGAAAAAGATATAATAACATGTAAGTAACAAAAAGTATTATTTTTCTATAAAATAACAGAAAATTATAGTAGTATTGTTATTAGGTCAACATTGGTAGTTCTATAACAGTGCCTCAGTATCAAGTCTTTGATTATTTTATCGATTTAATTTCAGTTCAATTTTATGCTTGCTTTGTTTGGTTTTCACACCACACCTGGTTGTGCTCAGGCCTTACTCCTGACTCTGAGCTCAGGAGTCACTCTTGGCAGAGTTCAGGGATTCATATATGAGGCTAGGGATTGAACCAGGGCCGTCCACAAGCAAAAAAAGTGCTTTTATCCCTATGATATCACTCCAAGCCTGCAGTGGAGTTTTAATGGTGAATATGAATAATAGCAGAATTAGTTATAGAGAGATTCTTCAGATATAACCTACTATTTGGCTGGGCACAGCGGGTAGGGCATTTGCCTTGCACGCGGCCAACTTGGGTTCGATTCCTCCATCCTTCTCGGAGAGCCTGGCAAGCTACCAAGAATATCTTGCCTGAAATGGCAGAGCCTGGCAAGCTCCCTGTGGAGTATTCGATATGCCGAAAACAGTAACAAGTCTCACAATGGAGATATTATTGGGGCCTGCTCGAACAAATCAATGAACAATGGGAGGACAGTGCTACAGTGCTACATATTATTGTGCATATGTAACTCATACACGCATCAATGCAGCAGTCATTAAGGAAAATATGAAGAGGCCAGAGAGATAGGACAGAGGGTAAGATGTTTGGTTCACATAAAGCTAATCCCAGATTAATCCCTGACAATTCTCATGATTCCCTGAGCACTATCAGGAGTGACAGTTTAGTAGCTTCAAGAGTAAGTCCTCTGACTATGGCCCCCAACCCCCCCCAAATTCAAACTCAAATTCAAAAAGATGAAATTTACAATTACTGAGTAAAAATATATATTTAAATAAAATAACATGTAAATAAGCATTTATTTTCAAGTTTAAAATATGGCATAATATTACAATAACTATAAGGCATGTATGGGAATGTGTTAAATTTATTATATAAATAATACAAAATATTAACTATGGTGGAAATAATTATTGGTTGAAGAATACTGGTGACTGTCTCCCTCTCCCATTTTTCTGTCACTTCTTTCCCAAATTTTCAGTAAGGAACTTTGAATGTGTTGTACAAAAGAAACACACATGTTTAACACATTAGTAAATGAAATGTTTTGAAAAGGCTCTAAACACATTACAATGTTCTTAAATAGAGATAAGGTACAGAATATGCTCAGTGAATGTTAAATAGATCATTATTTATATTAAAAACTTGTTTCCGGTATGCCAGATTGCATAATCTCCGGGAGGAGATTATATAGACAGAATGCCCCTGGCTGCCCAGGTTTAGGTGGTCCTCAGGCCGCTCGTCCAGCCGGGGCGGCCTGTGCCAGGGGGCAGGCAGAGGAGGAAACGAGTGCCAAGCTGGTTGGTTGATCAGTTGCCGTTTATTCCATTCTCCCCACGCGCCTGTTCCAGTCTTTCTGAGCCCCCCATTCTAGTCTCACACTGCCCCTCTTCCCTTCTCCTCCCATCACTCCCGCTCATCTCTGCGCGCTCCATCTTGCTCCCTGCTCTCTCTCCCAACCCCTCCAACTCTCTCCTCTCTCCACACTCAGCACTCTGGCCAGATGCTACACCCAGTCAGGGAGCAAAATTAGCATAAGGAAGCCCTTCCTGACTGTCTATCAGGCTTAGGGGTGGAAACACTACCTAGGGGTGTTCCTCTTCTCCTCAGTCCAATAACTTAATTAACATCTTGGTTAACATCTTAATTCTACTAAAAGATTAATTAATTCTACTAAAATTCTAAGATAACTAAAATACTTTAGTTATTTTGCATGGACACAGTAAGAGATACATTGAGCTTGTAGGGCAGCTCTCCTGGGAACATCTTGCCGCAGACTCAGATTACAGTGCTCGGGCCAGATTAATCATTCCTAACTCTAGCATGGTCCGAATCTAGTTATTACTTTTTGGATCATGGCAGAATTTGTCCATGACCATGCTCTTAACTTATAGTTAAGCATTATGGCACACGTGTAGATGATCCTTAGTGATATCTTTCTTCATTGTGTGGGCTTTGAAGGGGAGTGCTCCTAAGCAGTGTTAGGAAGGCTAAGTGGTCCCTCCAGGGATGTTTAGCCAACAAGGCCAAAGATTCAATGCAAACATACATACAAGAATGCAGTGCTTCTTGCCCTACTATATTGGGAATAACCTAGGCCACTTTAACGGTGTTCTCGGGCATTCCATCCAAGGCTGCACCCAGTGGTACTTTGGGGACCATGTGGTGAAAGGAATAAAACCCAGGTCAGTGCACTTAACCTCTATACTACATGACCCCTTCATAGGGGTTTTGGTAATCTGTAACAGAATCAAGCAGATGGTGAGCAAACAGTAGCAAATATAAAAACTGAGACGTGCCTAGGTTCAAACAATGAGTCTTTCATTCTTCTTCTTAGATTTGCTTGAAATTATCTTTAATGTATGCTATAAACATTTACAGAGCCAACTGCTATTCTACTTCATAAACATATATTTGCATTTAAAAAACAGCTTACAACTGTGGGAATCCTTTATAAGAGAAAGCTTCTCCTGAACTATGAGAACTGGGAAAATAAGAGTGAGATGACGACTTACTTTTTATTGCATGGTCATGAAATCTTTAGAAATTTTTATTGTGTGCTTATTAAAGCACCTTATAATTAAATTTAAATTAACAAAAAGCTGATGAACATTAGGGAATAAGTAAATAGCAGAGGAGAAAAAGCAAAACAATGGAAATAATCTGGTATCTGACAGACTAATTGTGTACTATAGAGACACGAATATGGGAGGAAAATTTAAGAAATGCAAAGCAAACCCCCAAAAATACAAAGTTTTGAATGTTATAAATTTGCAATAATGTGAATGCTAGCCTTGAAACCAAAGTGACTAATTCTATTTTTAAAGGAACATACAATGAGTACATCCACATGAACTATTATTCAGTTAAATATTTTCTTCAATCTCATTGGCTTTCCTGTAGCGTATTTGATATGGCAAATACAGTACCAATAACAGGTCTCATTTCCCTACTCTGAAAAAAGCCTCCAATCATTAAGAAAAATGAGTAAAAGAGAAGTTGCTAAAATCTCAGGGCTGGGACAAATGGAGACTTTACTGGCACCTTTTTCATGAGTAAATTTGTTCATGAATAAATCAATGAACAACAGAATAACAGTAATACAGTGACAGGCCTCTTATAAGTGTAAAATGAGATATTTCATGCAAATGTGGGTTATATCTTTCCTCTCCAAATGAGTTATCATTACTATTCCTATCAACACACGTTAAGCATGTTAAGTAAAAAGATTGACTGCTATTGGGTAATGCTATTTATGTAGAGCAGCTCCAATGAAAACTAGCTGTATAGAAATCAAAAGCAATGACTTGAGAATCTGAACACTTTTCTTGCTATGGTGACTTCAAGATTTTGGTACTTCTATGCATAGTGGTAGGCAGAGGTCTGAGTCCATTTTTCTCATGTAGCTGTCCAGTTTTGCCAGCACCATTTGTTAAAGAGGCTTTCCTTGCTCCATGTCACATTTCATGTTCCCTTATCAAAGATTAGATAATCATATATTTGAGGGTGTGTGTAAGGATATTCTACCCTGTTCCATTGGTCAGCAGTTCTTCCTTTGTTCCAGTACCATGATGTTTTAATTATAATTTCTTTGCAGTAGAGTTTAAGGTTGTGGAAGGTGATGCCTCCCATCTTCTTTTCTAAGAATTGCTTTAGCTATTTGTGGGGAGTTTATTGTTCCATATAAATTTCAGGAGTGTTTGATACATTTCTTTGAAGAATGTCATTTGGTATCCTTATAGGGATCACATTGAATCTGTATAATGTTTTGGAGAGGATTGCCATTTTGACAATATTAATTCTCCCAATCCATGAGCAGGGGATATGTTTCCATTTCCTCGTGTCCTCTTTAATTTTGTGTAGTAGTGTTCTGTAATTTTCTTTGTACAGGTTCTCTACTTCCTTAGTTAAGATGATGGATTAAAGACCTCAACATCAGACCAGAGTCCATCAGGTACATTGAAGACATGGTCGGCAAAACCCCCCACAACATTGAAGCTAAAATTATCTTTAAAGAGGACACTCCACTGGCCAAGCAAATGAAAACAGAGATAAATAGATGGGACTACCTTAAACTGAGAAGCTTCTGCACCTCAAAAGACACAGTGAACTGAATTCAAAGACAATCTACAGAATGGTAATAGATATTCACCCAATACCCATCTCATAAAGGGTTGATGTGAAGGATATACAAGGCACTTCAAAAAGAAATCATCAAACCCCATCAGAAAATGGGGCGATGAAATGAACAGAAACTTTCTCAAAGAAGATATAGAAATGGCCAAAAGGCACATGAAAAAAATGCTTTTCATCACTAATCACCAGGGAGATGCAGATCAAAACAACAATGAGATATCACCTCACACCACAGAGACTGGCCCACATCCAAAAGAACAAAAGTTGGCGTAGATGTGGGGAGAAAGGGACTCTCCTTCACTGCTGTTGGGAATGCCGACTGCTTCAGCCTGTTTGGAAAATAATATGGATGATTCTCAAAAAATTAAAAATTGAGCTTCCGTTTGACCCAGCAATACCACTTCTGGGAATATATCCGGAGATGCAAAAAACATAGTAGAGATGACATCTGCTCTTGTATGTTCATTGCAGCACTGTTTACAATAGCCAGAATCTGTAAAAAGCCCAAGTGCCCGAGAACAGATGGCTGGCTAAAGAAACTTTGGTACATCTACAGAATGGAGTATAGATTAACATGGGGTTGGTCCTTTTAGCCTTGCCGCAGGGAACTTAGTTTACCTTAAAGCAATGTCCTTTCTATATGGACACAGGAAGACGGTTAATAATATGCTTTGTAACTTGGGAGCTGATGACTCCAATAATATTTACTCCCGGGCATCTGCTTTCTCCACTCAGTTGCCCTTAGTTCCTAGCATCCCAAAAGCAGGGTCCCGAAAATGATGGAATGGACCCAGAGCAAGTTGTGAGCTACCCTGGCATTGAAATGGGCCAGGCCAAAGCGCCACAATACTCAACTTTAAGTTGAGAGTATGGTCATAGACAAATGCTGTCATGATCCAAAAGTAACTAGGACCCTGCTGGGTTAGTGTTAGGAAGGCTAACCCAGCCTGAGGACAGTGGTCTAGAATATATAGTGAATGTCCTCAGAAAGAACAAAAATTTATGTTTGATACATCTCTTACTGTGCTCATACAGAATGACATTGCAAGAAATATTAAAAGTAAATTTACTGTAACTAGTTAAGCGGATTACTAGCTGAGAAGGAAGAAAGGGACACACCCTGACATACCCTTGTTTGGACTCCACCCTTGAACAGATCTCCTAGTAATCTCCTTAGATGAGATTTTGGTAATCTCCTTGAGAAATGGTCTTACCCTTTTTTGTTGATTTGTTAATGTTCAACCCACCTTTGTGTTACCGCCCTATTTAATTGCTATATAAACTAAGACTGGGAGAAGACAAGGGAGACAGAAGAAGAAGACCGAAAGAGACAGAGAAAAAGACACACAAGACGAAATGGGAGAAGAACAGAGAAGACACAGAAGCAGGGCAGAAGACACAGGGGGATGACACAAGAGAAGACACAGAAGACACACGGGAAGACAGGGAAGCGAAGGAGACAACACAGACAGAAGAAGACACAGAAGCAGAGACAGAGAGAGGTCGGAAGAAAGCAGAGGAGTGACTGCAGAGACAGAGACAAAGAGACAGACGGAAGAGAGCACAGAGGCACACACAGAAGCAGAGCACAGGGAGGAGCCATCCTGATCCAGTCCATACACAGCAGTTTGAGAGCACCGAACTCAAGCAGCGCGTGCAAGAACTGCCCCGAGAGTCCTCGAACAACAGGACAACACGACACATCATATCGTCTCCCCCTCCCGTGCACCGCCTTTGTAATTTTTTACAATGGAATACTATGCAGCTGTTAGAAAAGATGAAGTCATGAAATTTGCATATAGGTGGATCAACATGGAAAGTACCATGTTAAGTGAAATAAGTCAGAAAGAGAGGGACAGACATAGAAAGATTGCACTCATCTGTGGAATATAAAGTAACAGAATGAGAGACTAACACCCAAGAATAGTAGAAATAAGTACCAGGAGGATTACTCCACAGTTTAGAAGCCGGCCCCACATGCTGGGAGAAAAGGCAGTTAAGAGAGAAAAGGGATCACCAAGTAAAGGGTGCTAGGAGGATCTACTCAGGATGGAGATGCATGCTGAAAGTAGACTAAAGACCAAACATGATGGTCACTTAATACTTCTATTGCAAACCACAACACCCAAAAGGAGAGAGAGCGAGCAAAAAGAAATACCCTGTCACAGAGGCAGGGAGGGGTGGGGGGGCAGGGTGGTGTTGTTGAGAGGCATGCTGGGCTGACTGGTGGTGGAAAATGGGCACTGGTGGAGGATGGATACTCAATCATTGTGTGACTAAAATACAAGCACAGAGCGTTCCCAAAGGGATCTTAATTCAGTTTATGAGCCTGTGTTCTTCCAAGAAAGAAGAATGACCTTCTTTCAAGGATATTCTGCATTTTTCTCACCCCATGGAAATTTTATGCATGGCAACCTAAACTGAAGTAAATAAACATAATTTATAAATATGTCACACACAAACATCTCAAACTTCACTCACACATATTTCAGAAAATGCACTCAATACATTTAAGTGAATTTCAACTTAGTTCCTTTTTACTCTGGAATGTCATTTCAGCTACAATAAAATACCAATATTAATAGTAATACTCACAAGCATATGCAATATGAAATTTATTTACATGGAATACTTAAAACAGTATTTTTAGAAATAAAACGAGAATTAACAAACAATCATGGTAGTAAAGATTTTGGAGATCAGAGTCTTGACTGAGTGATCAAACAGATACAGTAGATTATAGACAGTTTTTTGGCCCATGCCAAATGGTACCAGGGCTTACTCCTGGTTCTGCAGACAGGGATCACTCTTGACTGCTCAAGGGATCATATGTAGTGCCATAAATTGAACCGAGGTTGCCAGATGCAAGGCAAAAATCCTACCCCTGTCCTATTCAAGCCCCAATCATAGAAAGTTTAATACAGTTTTCTAAAAGGCTATAAATTATTAACTTATAAGCACTCGATGTCTTGACTAGGCTCAAAATGTAATCTGCTTAGTATTTTGGTACACAGGTTACATTTAAGAAAAAAGAAAGTAAAATTTGCTTAAAGAACTATTTTAGAGTCTAGAGGCATAGAACAGGAGTTAAAGACCTAGCCTTGAACAAATCAATTCTAGTTCTTTCCTGGCATCATATATGGTCCCCTGAGCATCTTCAGGAGACATTGCTGAGCAATGAGAATTTCCAGGTGTAATCTGTATGACTCCAGCCACCAAAAAAAAAAAAGAAGAAGAAATATTTAAATTTCATTAATGTACAGACCATAAATAACATGCATTATTTTAATTTTGCATCTTCTACCATATATGACATATTCTGCATTTTGTAGTAGACATGATTGCTGTATTTTGATCAGCAGTTTCATTAGCCTAAATATATTTACTGAAACTGACAAAATATGTAATAGGTTGTTCATGAAATTGAACAGTTTAATGTTTAAAGGTTTAAGCAGTGAAGATTGAGATGCCAATGCTAGCTATTATTTTTATAAGGAAATTGGCTTAAATCTATTACTGTAAAACAAAGCAAAATCTGTTAACCACAGAATCAGTGGACCATGTACTTAACTGTGCTCTGGAGGCCAATTAGTTCTAACCCTTTAAACTCCAGAACCACATTCAAAAGACACTAGCAAAAGTCAACTGAAATAACGCCTAGACTCAAAGAATGGCATGGCAGTGGCCACAGGGAAAAGGCTGTGGGAGGAATTGAAATATTCTTTTCGGTAGAAAACAGGAATATTAACAAATGAAGAGACAACAATTACACCCACATAGTGGTGTGAGTCTAACATCATGACATGTCATAGTATTATAAGCCAGTGATACATCTACAAAATTAATAAATAAATAAGAGTTTTTATCATCAACTAAGGCATACATTTACTGCACCATCCCAGAAACGAAGTTTGAAGAAGTAAGTATGGATCCTTTGGCTTCTAATCAGTAAATGGCATGTAGCACATAACTGCATAAAATTGGGCAAGAGCAGACAGTACAACTCATTTATTTTTATTTAAAATATACTGTTTCCATTTGGATTGTGCATCTCAGTAGCTCTTGGTTGCTATGTCTCATGGGCATCATTTAAAGCGACAAGCCCCAAAATTATGACATTCCTTCTGTCTATCCCCATAACAGCTAAAGAATCCTACATCTGTCCCTCAGTTTTGCCTGATTAATAAAGATATGCAAAATAGAAATGATCTTTTCCCTCTGAATTGGAAAAGAAAATCAGGGAGCTAAGAAATGCTAAACAAATTTTGGACAAAGAACAGTGATTTTCTCAGTGCCAAGAGGGATCACCAGACCATCCTTTTTTCTTTTTTCTTTTTGGGTCACACCTGGCAATGCATAGACTCCTGGCTCTTCACTCAGGAACTACCCCTGGTAGTGCTCAGGGGACCATATGGGATGCTGGGAATTGAAGCCAGGTTGGCCATGAGCAAGGCAAATGCTCTACCCGTTGTCCTATCGCTCCAGCCTCCTGACCGTTCTTTACAATAATATATCTTTAACTTTGATAGAGCATCATTTAGCTAAAAGTCGCAAAGATACTTTTCTTCTTAACTTTGGAGTTGTAAAGAGTCACTATTTTGTGGAGGAAAGTCACAGAATTTGGTGGTGGGGGTAATGAAGAGGAAGACTAGAAGAAGCATATGGACATTGGTGGAGAGCAAGTGGCACTTTGATAGTAGTGAGTTACAATAGGTGTACATTAAAACAATGATTCGAATACTCTTGTAAACCTGTTACCTAAACTACAATAATAAGTAATTTTTTAATTATAAGAATATTTATGGGTTATTCAAGGACAATAGATACAAGGGCCAGGGGGATTGCCTCATAGCTAGAAGACTGCTTCATGGGCGGAGGGGAGAAGGCAGATGGAATAGAGAAGGGATCACTAAGAAAATGATGGCTGGAAGAACCAGTTGGGATGGGAGATGCATGCCTTAAGTAGATAATGGACCAAACATGATTACCTCTCAGTGTCTGTGTTGCAAGCTATAATGCCCAAAAGGAGAGAGAGGGTATGGGGAATATTGTTCGCTATAGAGGCAGGGGAAGGGTGGGAAAGGGGGTATATACTTGGAATATTGGTGGTGGGGAATGTGCACTGGTGGAGGGATGGGTGTTTGATCATTGTGAGATTGTAACCCAAACACGAGAGCTTGTAACTATCTCATGGTGATTCAATAAAATAAAATAAAATAAAATAATGTTTATTTGTTCTGAATCTAACTGCCAGCAATCTTCAGTAAGGCAATTATATCATACTACTTGACTTGGTATATACAAAACTCTCATATTGTTTCTGTTTTGTAGTTTCTGCCTCAGTGGTCTCAAGTTTGCATTGTACAGATTTAAAAATAAGCAATGAAAACACCAATGTGGAATATGATCAGGTTTTATTTATTTGATATCACTGACTGAATAATCTTCAGGTCCAAATCAGAGGAAAAGTTTTCATAATTCAATAATTAAAGAATTATTAGCTGCATGTATCAAAATAATGCTGTGCATTTGTATAGCTAGGCTACATCAAATACTTTGTCGCTATAAAAAACACAGTAAAGAACATCTTAAAGCAGAGTGTTTCTATGCTCATTTTTCATGAATAAATTCTTAAAACTGAATTTTATGCAAAACTGCATGCAAATTATGAGAATTGGTACTTCTACACATCCAAAAGTTTTTTTAAGGTAATTAAATTCATTTTTAATGAAGAATATCTGACAACATGTATTCAATTTTTCCCACCATTTAAATATTCTTTTAAAATACATGTCTCATTTTGCAATTTAAGTGAATTAAATTTAATATCAATTTAAGATCCAGATCATCTCACATTTTTACTTTTGTAATTTATGCTAAAGCACTAAAAGTTTCACTGTGTCATTAATTAAATAAACTTTATCTTTCATTACTGTTTGGTGTGAAGGGTTTTGTTTGCTACTTTTTAATAGAGGCTATCATAGACATTCTTAACTAGATATTCAGGCATTCCATGCTCAGGTCCATTGGGTGAGAGACTTGGGGTCAACAGGGTTATACTACTCTTACAAACCCTCAGGGTAACCGCACTTTTGGGGACCCTCAGGGAAACTTCTTTCATTAAAAGTAAACTTCAAATATGTCACAGGATTAAATGCAAATTTATAAAAGATCACAGACCTACAGATTTAAGAAAGACCATAGAAGTATATTTATAAAGATCACAGACATTTAGTACAAATTTATAAGACCCCTAGAAGATCACGTAGAAAAAAAAAATCTCCAGGTGATTTAAGGTCATCCTTTCCATTGTGAGCTTATTGAGTTTCTAAGAGAAGCTATAAAGGAATAAAGTTAATTTGAAAAAATATATGTTTTCCTCTGGTCGTGGATGGGTGGTAGGAAAGTGGGATACGAGCTTATGTAGAACTCACTATACTATCACATGTACCAAAGTGATAGTATAGTGTGTAGGACATTCCTCAAAAAAATTTGAAATTAAGCTTCCTTTTAACCCAGCAATACTTCTGTGAATATATCTCAGAGGTGCAAAAAAAAAAAAAAAAGCACAGTGGAAATGACAATAGCTCTTGTATGTTTATTGTAGCACTGTTCACAATAGCTATAATCTGGAAACAACCTGAATGCCTGAGAACAGATAACTGGTTAAAGAAACCATGGTACATCTACACAATGAAATACTATATGGTTGTTAGAAAGATGAAGTCATGAAATTTGCTTATAAGTGGATGGACATGGAGAGTATCATGCTACGTGAAATAGTCAGAGAGGGACAGACATAGAATGACTGCACCTAAAATAACATAATACCGGACTAATACCCAAGGACAGGAGAGATAAAGGCCAGGAGGATCCTATGTGGCTTGGAAGCCTGCCTCATATGCTGAGAAAGAAGGCAGATGGGATAGATCAGGGAACCACTAAGTCAATCATGGCGTGAGAGATCACTCAGGATGGGATATGTGTGTTGAAAGTAGATTAAGGACCAAACGTGATGGCCTCCCAGTGTGTGTACTGAAAACTATGATGCCCCCAAATAAAGAGAGATTAAAAAGAAAAATGCCTTCGAAAGAGGAGGTGGTGGGAATTGCTGGGGGTGATGGGACAGATATTGGAAACATTGGTGGTGGAAGATGTGCACAGGTGGAGGGATGGGTGTTTGATCATTGTGTGACTGAAACTCAATCATAAAAGCTTTGTGCTGTATCTCATAATGATTAAATTAAAAAATAAAAAGTAAATTTAAAAACTGAGTGGAAAAAATAAGTATAACTAATTTAAAATGGTAAATAAAATTTACAAATATCTAGTGCAAAAAGCACAAAATCTTTTCATATTTAAGGTATTCTGAAACCCTTTAGTGACATAGTATCCTTTGAATTTCCAGGATTTTTTCTTAAGGCAAAAAATAGGATATGCTAAGCTGACTATATTTTAATAAAAACAAACTATAGTTCAAGTTATATAACAAGTTTTGGTATCCAAAATACTTAGAAGTTTCTTAAATAAACACAACCTAGGGACTAGAGTGATAGCACAGCGGGAAGGGTGTTTGCCTTACACACAGCCCACCCGGTTTCAATTCTCAGCATCCCACATGGTCCCCTTAGCAACCCAGGGGTATTTCTTGAGTGCAGAGCCAGGAGTGACCCCTATGCATAACCAGGTATAACCCAAAAAACAAATAAAACCAAAAACACAATCTAAATGAGTTTTACTTTATTTTGAAAAACCACAATTACTGTTAGTTGTAAATTTGACTCTAAGATCCCACATAACTTCTCAAATTTTGAGATCAAAGTAGGCAACATCAATGTCAATAACTGCTGACTTAATACTGAATCAGATTCATCTGAAGCTAGCAGCACAGGGAGTATCTGAAATATAGAAAGCTTTTCACAGGAGTGTAAAATATCACAACCTTCGGAGTAACTCATTTCACTATTTTGGACTCATAAACCATATAATCTCTTTGAGGTTCTCTAGAACTAGCATGTACCATATTTGCTGTATTTTTGGATAAAAAATCTTGCAAATGCACCTTTGCAAACCATCAAGAAATTGTCAGGATGATTCATTTAAACATTAATATACGAGATCCACTGACCTCCAACTGTCTATTTTAGTTTGCAATTTCACCAGTGTTTAAATATATATTTTTTATCAGTTACAGTTTCTTAAAGAAAACCCCACAAACTGGATAGACACTGGATCATATTTATGTATAAGCTGTGTGTTTTTTAATAAGTTGTGATCTTTGTCAGCCCTTAAATCAAATGAAGTTAATACAAATGAAGTTAATACAAACAACAACAAAAAGACATTTAATCTTTATGTCCAAAACATAATCAGTGATTTCAGACATGAATTAAAAAGTCACTGTTTTCTAATATGAAAAATGTATTTATAACTGAAATAAAACTCTGTGAAATTTCCCAGCACACACACTGCAACCAGGTCAAATAGCCAAGAGTTCGAAAATGTCCTGTGAGTTCTTTAGAAATTCAATCATCGTCTTTCCATAAAACATAAGTTTCATTGTGACAAAAAGTTGGCTTGTTAAATGACCCAGAAAAAATGCCCCAGCCATGATCTTAAAGCAGAAGAGAACTTCCTGGGGCTTGTCCATTTCTGGTCAACAGGTGCCTTTATCATTAGTTAAGGCTCTTGCTATTCATGTAGGGCACAGAAAAAGGCCAGCCTGATTACATCTGCCACGTTTGGAGGCTGATTTTAAGTGACCACTTTTCATTGTGAGTTTATGAAATCTTTAAGAGAAGCTGTGAAGGAATGTAATAAATTCAAGAAATAAAGCTGTCTCAAGCACCCCATGGATCCCAGTGGATATAATTTTACAGAACTGAGTTACTGCTAAGGACAACCAAGATATTCTTAATGTCCCTATGTATAGCCCAAATTTCTCTGATTTACTATTCTAGAGGGAATGAAGTCTTCTTATTAATACAATGGGGATGAGACCAAAACTACAAACAAAAGCTGTGATTTAGATAAGACACTATGCTGTTTGGCTTCCTGAATCTTTCAGAAACTTATATCACTAGATGTAGGTCTGTTATTTCAATGATTCAAACAGATGAACTGTCAGAAGAAGAAATCAAAGAAAGCAAAGTCCATAAAAAATGCAAAAAACAAAAGAAAGTTTTGTTGAGTTCTTTGGATATTCTTGGAGGTCTAAAGGGTACAAACCCAAATGAAAATGTATGTTTTATGTATTGAAAGGTACATAAAAAATTAAAAAAACAGAAGAAAGTTCTGTTGAGTTCTTTGGATATTCTTGGAGATATACAAGGTATAAACCCAACGGGAAAATGTATATTTTAAAGCAGAATTCACTAATAGTTTATCAGAAACCATGATATTTTCACATCAATTTTCTGTTGCTGACAGCATGTATAAGTATAAGCTATTCCTGTAAAATATGACAAAACATTCACATATCAATTACTAGTAATTGATATTTTTTGATTAAATTGACATTAAATTTAACCCTCTGTAGGTATTCTCTCACTATCCTGTAGGAATAAAAAAGGCTGGTTTGATTTATACCACAAATCAAAAGTCTTGTTAGTCTTTATTTTCTGAAACTTGATATTCTCTTACCATCTCTTTGTTCATGGGTTACATATTTTGTCTTCAAGAAAAAACATGGTTCTTTATTTTTCCAAGAGTCTTTATCATTTCATTATCTGGCATAATAAAGATGGTGAACTTTCTATTGTGAAGATGCTATTTTTTTCATTACCTTACTAACCAATTCTATTTAGAGCCTCTTGTCCAGATATATTTGATGAAGCTCAAATATGGTGTGAACCACGGGGACACCTGTAAGGCTGATTAGAGGCTGCCCTAAAAGCCGCCATCCTTCTCGAGAGCAAGGCAAGCTACCGAAAGTATCCCGCCCATATGGCAGAGCCTGGAAAGCTACCCATGGTGTATTTGACATGCCCAAAACAGTAACAACAATGGGCCTCATTCCCTTGCCAATGAAGGAGCCCTCAATATGGCAGAGTTAAGAAGGATGAGCAAGGAGAGGCTGATAAAATCTCAGGGGAGAACTAGGCTGCCAAAATAAAGAAAGAATAAAATGATTTTCTGTACTTTCAATTCATGTACTTTCAATGCTGGCATTGGAAGCATCCATCGAGGACCTGATGGTGCAAGCACAGAAGATCAAGTATGACATCGTAGGTCTGACCGAAACGAGAAGGCATCGATCACATCATGCCATTTACAAACTGGAGAAGAACTATTCCTCCGAACATGCGACATTAGAGACATTAGTGCATTGGTGTCCTTGTCAACACAAACTTGGCCATGAACATTGATTCATTAGAATCCCTAACAACATGAATCAAACAATTACGCTTAAATAGATGTGATTCACTGCTAGCAGTTTCTATCTTCGTCCTCTATGTACCAACATCAAACTACTATGAAGAAGAAATTGAGAAATTCTACACGGAGCTAAAGAACTTCTATAAAGAAGGCCACAACTTCTACAAGATCATTGTCATCATTGTCGGTGATTTCAATGCCAAGATAGGACCAAGAAAGTCGCCTGAAGAACTCCACATTGGAACCTATGGCCTAGAATGGAATGAACAGGGTGAGAAACTCTCTGAGTTCATCATGTTGACCAAGACCATCCATGGTAACTCACAGTTCCAGTAGGCCAAATCTAAACATTGGACATGAGTTTCCCGTGGACAGTTCCACAACAAAATTGATCACATCATATTCAATTGAAGGTTTTGCCTGACTGATGTTGCTGTTGTCCCAAAAATCCAAACATGATCAGACCACCATCTTCCTCGTGCAAAATTCTACTTCACAGAGCAGGGAAAAAGGGCTGCAAAGTTTAAGTTTAAGAAGAGAACAGCCTGAATGACCACTTACTGTGAGCTCTTTGGCACTATTGTGGCAATGTGGGAAGATGCCATAATTGACAACATCAATAAAAAATACAATTGACTGGTTCAGCACCTCCATGACAACCTAAGGAATGTCTAAAGTGGGAAATCCACAAACAGACGCCTGTCTTAGGAAACTCTAGAGCTCATTCTCCAAGGTGGATTGGCACGAGCCTCAGGCAATCATAAGCTAATGTTCGAGCTTGCAAAGCTGTACAGAAAAGTGATAAAGGAAAACCACAAAGAGAGAAGAGCAGCAGTATTGGCTGATGCAGCAGATGCCATGAAAAATATTTACAATGCCCATCTGTCTTTCACCAACTACAAGACCAAGATGACTGCCCTCCGATGTCTTGATGGATCTATCACATCTTCCAGAAGGGCAATGGACAAGATCATTCACGACTTCTACTCGGATCTCTTTGACAGCCATGTCCACCTGCCCACATACTAAATTCCGCAGGATGGATATGTTTTTCCCAACATACTCCCTTCCGAAATCCAACATGCCAGTAAAGATGCTATTTTGTGATAAAGACACGTACAGCACCCGGTCCAGACAAGGTCAGACCAGAACACCTGAAGAATCTGCCGCCAGTACTCATCAATACACTGGCTCAGTTCTTCACACGCTACCTGTCTGAATGCAAGTTTCCATCCCAATGGAAAACCAGCAGGACCATTCTGTTGTACAAGAAGGGAGACATCCACGACATCGGCAACTATTGCCCACTCTACCTGTTGTCCATCATCTACAAGTTGTTCACTGAGTCATCCTGAATAGAATAGGCAGAACACTAGACAAAGGACAACCATGCAAGCAACCCAGGTTCCAAAGAAGGATTCAGCACGATCGACCATATCCACACAGTGACCAAACTCATTGAAGTTATGCGAGAATTCAAGATGCCGCTCTGTCTAATGTTCATTGATTTAAAGAAGGCCTTTGATTCTAATTAGTCTGAAGTGGTCATCAAAGCCCTAGCCAAATAGGGCATTCAAACTCAGTACATCAAGATCCTCCATGAGCTATATTACGGATTCACCACCAGGATCTCACCATTCTCCAAGGAAATGACCATTGACGTAAAGAGAGGGGTTTGGCAGGGTGATACCATTTTGCCGAAACTCTTCAGTGCCACCCTCGAGAATGTCATGTGAGGACTGGAATGGGAAGGAATGGGAGTGAAAATAGACAGTCAGCAACTACACCACCTCCGCTTTGCTGATGACATCATTTTAGTAACACAAGACATTAGCCAAGTGGCACAAATGCTGGCAGACTTCGACCACGAGTGTGGAAAGGTCAGACTGCAGTTGAATTTCACCAAGACCATGTTCATGAAAAATGAACTAGTCTCTGATATTCCATTTGCTTTCAATGGAAAGAACATCTCAGAATGCAGCAGCTATGTGTACTTGGGTCGAGAACTCAACCTGAGGAACTACTTGGTGCCATAACTGTGCAGGAGGAAGAGAAGAGCGTGGAACGCCTTCAAGAGCATCAAAGAAGTGGTTATGAGGATGAAGAACCTCTGGCTCTGGGCACGTTTTTGACTCCACCCTTCTTCCTGTACTAACATATGCCTCAGGGACCTGGACCCTACAAAAACTGGATGAGAACGATATTCGGGTATCCCAAAGAGAAATTGAAAAAGCTATGCTTGGACTATCACGTTTCATTCAAGTGAGAGAAAAAATGCGAAGTTCTGACCTCCATCAATGATCAAGAATCAGGGATGCTGTCTCGTTTTCCAAGGCCTCAAAAATCCCATGGGCCGGACATGTAATGTGATTTAGAGATGACAGGTGGGCTACAGCTGTTACCAACTGGATTCCACAGGACATCAAAAGACCACATGGCCAATCACCAACGAGATCGTCAGACTTCTTCATCAAAACCCTGAGTGAATGGTTTGAGGCTCTTTGTGTTCCTGGAGAGAGCAGATATCACTGAGCTATACTAACACGGGACAGGGACGAATGGAGACGTTACTGGCACCCACTCGATCAGATAGAACATCAACAGGATGAAAGTTACAAGTGACAAGTTTCCAAATATATATGAACTCTACTATATTATCTATTTATCATTATAGCACCTGCAGACACCCGCTTACCATCTCCCTGAAACTTCTTTTTATCCAGCTTATTACCCTGGATTGTTGACTTCCCACTTTCTCGAATAATCAGGTATTTATTCTCATTACTAACCATCTGTTCTTTGTTGCTTTGTGTACATGTCTTCCCTGTTTTGGTTTAGAAGTTGGAAAATAAAACCTATTGTAAGTCCTGGCAGAGGTCCCTGTGGAGTCTGTCTTGGTTCTAGATCAGAACAATCAGAATCTAATGATTATACCGGGTTTTAGAAAAGATTCAGCAAGCAAATTCCTTTCATGTTCTCAAGTAATCACTGAAAATAACAAAACAAACCTTGCTATTCTCAACAGACCAAAGAATAAAAGTTTCAGTGGTTATAATTTTAATATGTTATCCTATTTTTATTCTACTTTTATTTTTATTCTATTTTTATTTTATTTAGAGGAATCGAAAGAGCTATGCTAGGAGTATCAGTTCCACTCAAGTGAGAGAAAGAATCCGGAGTTCTGACCTCCGTCGATGATCAAGAATCAGGGACGCCATCTTGTTTGCCGAGGCATCGAAAATCAGATGGGCAGGACATGTAATGCGATTCAGAGATGGCCACTGGACTAGAGCTGTTACCGTCTGGATTCCATGGGACGTCAAAAGACCGCACGACTGCCCGCCTACAAGATGGTCAGACTTCTTCACCAAGACCCTGAGTAAATGGTTTGAGACTGTTCATGTTCCTGGAGCGAACAGATGCCATTGGGTTACACTAGCATGTGACAGGAATGGATGGAGATGTTACTGGTGCCCACTCGAGAAAATTGATGAGTAATGAGATGACAAGTGTGATACAAGTGATTTTTATTTTATAGAAATAAAAAGCTACTTGTGCTTGTAATAGATTTATAAAGTACTCATTGACAACATATATTTTTATGTACAAATGACAATGAGACTGAATTTATATTCACACACAGAGATCGTATTAGTGAAAACTTCATAATGTTCTGCAAAAAGTCCAAGTTTCAAAATTTTGTTTAAGAATATGTATGTTGAGGACATTTTTTCTTGTAATTTTAGACACCAATATTTACATGTTTGTTTAAATAGGTATCCAGGTCTGCAATACTCCCACCTCCCATCTCACTAGCCAGTGCTCCCCTCCCTTCACTGCTTACCCCAGATTCCCTCCCAACCCCAGCCTGACCCCTTGATAGTTACATATTTTAAGTTTAGTTGTAGTTTGGGTCCCATGCTATGGTAGAGTTGGGTCTAGTGTTTTATATGCATATAAATATTTCCTTTCTTAATACCCTTGCCCCTAAGGACACTACTTATTTTCAGTCAGTTTTTTAAAATTATTATCCGCTATGTCAAATTGACCTGGTCTCCAATTTGACTCACCTAATTAACCATCACCAAAATGTTTACTTTCTAAAATAAGAAAAATAAAAACCCCTACTGAATATGTGCAGTTGTGGAAAATTATTGTGTTTCAACTCACAACTTGGTGCAATTTAAAATGAAATCCTAAACATTCTGAATATTGTAGGACCTTCAAGTCAAATGACCAATGGAATCCTCTGGCTGGCAATCTTTCTCCATGGACGATGAACCATTCATGAAATCATTAATGAAGTTATTGCAAATTTACTCTGATGAAGATGCTATGTGAGAATTCAAGATAATTGAATAGAAAGAGACTAACTATTCAATGGAAGTTAAATTCTAATTAATAAAAATAAAGTACACTAAGTATACAATCATATAATTATTATCTCAGGATCAACATACACAAATGAATCTGAATAATGAAGTATTGATAAAGGAGAGCTTTTTACCATTGATGTAGTTTAGTGCTTGAACTTTGTTCTCTTTCCTACCTCGCTAACTTTCTGGTTCACACATTTAAAAAATTTATAATAGGTCTTTATATTTGTTTTAGGTTCTTTTCTAGCCATATACTTATGAGTTATCAATTTCAAAGTAGACAGCCAGGGTTTGTTCTTAAACAGATTTAACTGTGTCATCTTGAAGTTCAATTAACAGCCTTTATAAGTTATATTTTATTTTCTTCACACCTTTACTAAAGGAAACTCAAGATATACACTTTAAGAAAGTTCTTGTTGAAAATAGTATTCTGTGTCTTCAAACTACTATGTGCAAATTTATTCAATGAATTTGAATGATTCTTTCAACACGGTATGAACTGTTATAATTGCTTTTCTCATAACTTATTAAATTATCATTAAAATTTTTAAATAGGGAAATTCATACTCCCATTTTTCGAGAGCTGAGCCAAAAAGATTACAAAACTTGTTAAAAATTAAAGACATATAAACAAGAGAGTTACAATTCAAAACCAAGTAGTCAGTGCTCTTAAATTTCTCAAGTTTGTACCTCTTATAACTCAATTTGGTTGTCTATAAGAACCCAACAGTGAATTTCCATTCATGTTGTGGCTATAATTCTTATGACTAACAGAAACCTGTGTATGTGCATGCATGTGCTTATTCTCAAAACACATATCCTTAATCTCTCCTAGAATTCATTAATTTATTCACCCATCCACTCATCTATCCATTTATCTGTCCATAGAAATTTAATTTGGCTTTATATTGGAGTTACGGCAAAAGACAGCACGATAAATGAAGGGACACATTTTTAAAATAATGTATTTTTTGAAAATGAATATCCAATAGTAGGGTTTGGTTAAAAAGTGAACTTATTGAATCACATAAGCAGTTTTATTCTGAGGGTCCTCCCCAGTGATTCTGGAAACAAATAGGATAGTCTATTCAGAAGATGATCTGGTGCCACAGACAGACCCTAGACTGTAGATGCCAAGTATTTGCTCCAGTTTTTTGAGCTCTCTTCCCAGTTCTTGCTTTGTTAGTTTTATTTTTTTGAGAAGACGACATACACTTTCATACTAGCTGCATGAATTGATAGTCTCATAAGGGTGTCTAAGAGTTTCCTTATCTCTACATTTTCTTTGGAACTTTCTCTACATAAGTCTTAAAAAGGAATGATAATTTCAGAATTAGGGAGAAATATTTACTTGAAGAAAAGTTCAGAAGCACATATCTGGTAATAAGAATCACCCAGTGAAATGTTTTCCTTTCTCTACGATGTGCCTAGTAAATACAAAGAAAAATAAACAAAAATTTGTAGTGTGCATATTCTTTAAAACCCTCATCTCTAGCTTTACCAATTTTTGAAAAAAAATTACTTTATTTTCTTTTAGACACCATGGCTTATGAAACTGTTATTACTGGAGTTTAATACATCACACATTCCAGCACCACACCCTCTGCCAGAGCATCCCCTCCCCCACAACACTGTTTGAGTGCCCCTCACTGCGTCGGGAGCCCCTTCTGGAAACCAGTTCATAATTTTTGATGCCTTTGGGCATTTGTTCTTTCTCTACTATGATTTTTCATATCCCACGTGAGAGATATAATTCTGTGTCTGTCCATTTTCTATTGCTTAACTTCACCCCGTATGAGATCCATCCACATTGCAGCAGATTACATGACTTCATCTTTTCTTAAGCTGAATATTTCACTGTGTATATAAACTTATGTTCTTCATTCGGTACTCTGCTCTTGGACATTGGTTATTTTCAGATTCGGTCTATTGTGAAAGTGCTGCAATAAACACAAGGAGTCAAAAATATCTTTTCTGAATAGAGATTCTGAGCCGTTGGGGTAGATACCCAAAAAAGCAGATCAGGTGGAAGCTTAATTCCTAGCTTTATGAGGGGTGTCCATATTGTTTTCCAAAGAGGCTGGACCAATCAACATTCCTATATCCTAGTGACTGAAAGTGCTTTCCCCCCTCACGTCCACATCAGTATTGGTTGTTTTTGTTATTTTTCATGAGTGCTAGTCTCACTGGTATAAGAGGATATCTCATTTTTGTTTTGATTTGCATTTCCCTGATGATAAGTGTTACAGAACCCTTTTTTCATATACCTTTTGTCCATCTGTATATCTCTGAGGAACTTTCTACTCATCTATTCATCCCTTACCCCATTTTCTGATGGGGCTGGCTATGGTTTTTCTCTTGAGAGGGGGTAAATTTCTATAAACAGCATCAGTGCACTTAGGGCCCAGGAGTCAATGCCTTGTAATACTTGTACCACTGGCGAGAGCCTAAAGCCTAAATCAGTTTCAGTGATATGGTTGGGCCTGGTGATGCTGGGAACAACCAGGGCAATCACAGCAATGCTCATGGGACCATTAGACATCAGGAATAAAACTTGGGAACTCACGAATACAGGCATACTCTCTGACCCTTTAAGCTACTTCTGTGGTGTCTTTTTTGATATTTAAGCTCAAGGTAAAGATGGCATCAAGTATGATATATATAATTGATTTCATATAATATTTCAGAGAACTACAATTAAACAAGCACATTGATTACATAGTCACCATGATTTAGACATTAAAAAAGTATGTCTTTGAATAAAATTAATTATACATTTAATAATATGCCCATAAGGATATATTCTTTGTGTAGTTTTAAGATATTTAATAACTTTGTTCATGAGATGGTAAGAAAGAACAGGAAAAAAAGATTTCTCACAACATCCTAGAGAGGGTAGTGTCCTGTGTTTTATTCTAAATCTGGAATCACCCACTTTACATATTAGAGACTGCTGAAAAAAGTAAGTTGTCAAAAGATAAAGTTGGCTTTTATTTGCACATTAGCTCTTTCAGGTAGAAAATGGAAACATGTTTCTTCTTTCAAAGAATGCTTAGAAAACTATTAAAAATTTTATTGCAAATAAGAAGCATAAAGGAAAAATCATTAATTATGATGTAAATGCAATATGAATATAATGACAAAAGATAGAATGTAATGATTATTTTATTATAGTCATATTTTAATAAATTGAGTTTCAAAAATTAAAATTGATTATTATTACTTTTATTAATCCAACCTAAATAAAATGTCACTTTAGGTTTCACTTATTTTTATTTCACTTTTTCTATTTAACATTGCTTAATATAATCGTTCAAATTCAACCCAAAGACAGAAAATACTGATCCCTATTTGCCAATTGGAACAGCTTAATAGTTTAATGGATTTCAAATACCATTTAAGAAAAAAATTAATTAGGAACTGAGAATATTAAGCATAATTTAAAATGCCTGACAGGTAATAAGACTATTTTCTTATCAGGTTATAGATAATAAGGTAAAAATATTTCTAAATTAATACAAATATTTAATCTCTTCTTTTTCACTTAATTACCTCAAGTCATTGGAATGCTGCTCATTTTTACACTCTTCTAATTTCCTTCAGAGATGTATGTTTATTACCATAATTTCTCCCACCTACCACAAATTCAGCTAAGTGACATAAAGTATATGAAAGTACACATAATTCCAAATTATTAAGAGTATTAAAGTAGGATAGCTGTGCAGGGATGACAACTATATAAAATGGAAGCTGTAACTTACAGATGAAAAGTTACAACCCCCAACTTATTTCAGTGTCATACTACAAGCAATGGAGGACAACAAATTACAACTGACTATTGTGAATGGTGGGAGTTTAGGGAAAAAACCCAAACACCTTGCATGATGCACAATTATGGAAAGGGAAATAAATGTTAGTAAGTATCTTTAGCAGGACACAGAGATGCAACATGGGGCCAGGAATTAAGGTTAAGAGTATCTCCCCAATGTAGCATCCATAGCACAAAGTACAAGTTTCAGGAATGGGTGCTAAATAAATGTGGTGTCTGTCAACTTCACAGCTATTAGAAATTTGTATACACATTGATTTCTACACTCAGTGAATTTATAAGTAAGAACCATTCATACAAGTATATCACTTATCACTTGTCATCACTTGTCATCCCATTGATCTTTTATTTGCTCGAGCGGGCAACAATAACGTCTCCATTTGTCCCTGTCATGTGCTAGTGTAGCCCAATGATATCTGCTCACTCCAGGAACAGGAAGAGCCTCAAACCCTTCATTCAGGGTTTTGACGAAGAAGTCGGACCATCTGGTTGGTGGGCGGCCGTGCAGTCTTTTGACGTCCCATGGAATCCAGTCGGTAACAGCTCTAGTCCAGCGGTCATCTCTGAATCGCATTACATGTCCGGCCCATCTGATTTTTGATGCCTTGGCAAACGAGACAGTGTCCCTGATTCTTGACAGTCGACAGAGGTTGGAACTCCGGATTCCTTCTCTCACTTGAGTGAGACATGAATCTCCTAGCATAGCTCTTTCGATTCCTCTTTGGGATATTAGAGGAATCGAAAGAGCTATGCTAGGAGTTTCGTATAATGTTTGTATTCATATAAATATAATAGAGAAAAACAAGATAATATATTTTAGGACTAGCGGATATATACAGTGGGTAGAGTCTGCCTTGCAATGTGAAATCTCCAGTACCACATAGTTCCATAGTCGCATTTTAACCCAAGCACCGCAGGAGGAGCTCTGAGAGCAGAGCCAGGAATAAGCCCCGAGCATTGCCAGGTATGGCTCAAAAAACAAAAATAAAATTTATATATAACAGGAAAATATAGGATTATAGAATATATTTTATATATCAATATTCATAATATATAAATAACTCAACATACATGGCAAGCATTTAATTATATTTATAGCTATACATATAGCTATATTAATATTTCATAAATGGCAAATATTGGTATAGTACATTTTTATAGATTTAATGTGAAATAAATACACATAATCTTGTGTATCCTAGTATGCACTGTAGTAGCACTGTCGTCCCACTGTTCATCAATTTTCTCGAGTGGGCACCAATGATGTCTCCATTGTGAGATTTGTTGTTACTGTTTTTGGCATATCGAATATGCCACGGGTAGTTTGCCAGCTCTGCTGTGAGGGCAGGATACTCTCAGTAGCTTGCCGGGCTCTCCAAGAGGGGCAGAGGAATTGAACCCGGGTTGGCCAAGTACGAGGCAAAAGCCCTGCCACTGTGCTATCGCTCCAGCCCACTGAATCTCAAGGGAAATTTTATCATCTAATGCATGATGCTACTACACTGAACACTTAACATCCTGAAATATTCTTGCTGCTTAATTTCTTTAAATCTTAAACTACAGTCTGGTTTCAGATGAGGAAACTGAAATCTGAGGTCCAGTTGTCAAGACCAAATCCAGGAAAGGATGATGTCAGGAGTCAGATGTCAAATACACACCCTGACTAGACCTCCCACTGCTTCTCTGCTACAGTGCCCAACACTATCCACCTAATTTTTCTTAACATTTAATTTCACACATTTTTTTTAAAAAAGGGAAATAAAGATTATATAACCTCCTTAATTTAGTTTGTAGACAGAGATTAGAGGTTAAGTTAGCATTCACTCTCTCATTTATACATCACAACAAGCTTAGTGACATGAAGAAAACGCACAGTACTCTATTTGCCTTTTAATATGTAACAGCATAGAAGAAAACTAATTCAGTTATCAACCTTCAGAACACATTATATTATAATATTTATTTCATAAAAAAATGATCATTGCTATGAGTAAAACAGTATAGTAGATTGAGGGCCGAAAGGTACATTTTTTGTCTTACTTGAGGCTGAAGCAAGTTATATCTTTGAAATCACATATAATCCCCATGGACTACCAGGAGTGACCCCTCCCTCCCTCCAACCCCTTCACCCACCTCCTGAGCACAGTGTCAGGGGTTAGCCCTGAGTATAAGCAGGTATGGCCAAAAAAAAAAAAGAAAACAAAAACTCCAAAATTGAGTAATGGGCAAAAGACTTGTGATTTGAACCAAAATATTTCTTGGATTTGCAGTGTCCTATTTTTCAAGGAAAGAAAACTTTGAACTTTATTATTTAATCATGATTTGATTGCATTTAATTAAATGCAACTGAAAAAAAATCTCACATGAAAAGACTACATGAAAGAATGTAATGTTCTGACCTGGTATGAGAAAGTTTCCTAGATAAAATGACATTTTAAATAAGCTCCTAAGAATGGGTAGGATAATTTTTGACTGTGGCTCTGAAATGATTCACTTAATTTAAATGCTGGTAACGTCTGCATTGGCTGAACATCCAGTGTGATGGCTGATCAGAGTCAGTGTCTAGATAAGCTCAAGTTAGAGACATAAAATGCCAGTCAATTCAGGGCAATGAGTGCAGCATCTTAATAACTGAAATCTGCTGGATTGGTGAAAGAGTATTTTCCAAATGTCTGCTCTCATATCATTACTGTCCAAATACACCCAATGCAGCTAAGTAGTTATGAGGCATGAGCCCGGTAAAAAGAATATTTTTCACTCTTTGCAGAGATAAGACGAACATAGGTTAAATAATTTGGGGATCATAATCCTACACTGCAGCCACTATGGATAAAATAGTGTGGTACTAGACACCCTTCTTTTAAATATGCTGATTTTCCTTGTTTCCGCCCCCCAACACACACACAAACTCATTGATTCCTGGAACTTGTCAGTCTTTGATAACTGTATTTTCTTTTATTCTGGTATCCTCCCTTATTATAAATGATTGACAATGGTCTTCATTTCTCTTCTGCTCACTGTCCAGTTAATGGTTGCTAGAGACCTGGAGAGAAAACTCAGTGTGGTTGAAACACATCACCAGAGAGATTCTCTCATCGTTTCCCCATTGTACTTAATTTCTAAAGCACTCTACTTTGTGGGTAACTACTGTCGTAACAGCTTTTCTTTCGCTTACCAGAAGATGCACTCAATGGCTGCGCAGATTCAGACCTCTCTTTTTCACTTTTTCATGTGAGCTTAGTGCTCCTGAGAAAGCTAAGTCACATACAGCTCTTCTCTGTTAATTTCCATTTTTCATTTTTAATTATACTTCTGGTAAAAAAAAATTAGACCAAATTTAACTACTTTGCCACTTCAATTTATATTTTGGACAGTGCCCGACAAAAAATATAAACTTTGTGAGTTAAATATATACTTGATTTTTGCCGGAACTATTTTTTTACTTTAAAAAAATCAATACTGGGGGCTGGAGTAGTAGCACAGTGGGTAGGGCGTTTGCCTTGCATACGGCCGACCCAGGTTCTATTCCCAGCATCCCATATGGTCCCCTGAGCACTGCCAGGTGTAATTCCTGAGTGCAGAGCCAGGAGTAACACCCTGAGCATAGCTGGGTGTGACCCAAAAAGCAAAAAACAAACAAACAAACAAACAAATAAATAAATCAGTGCTTTGGACTAAATAGACTATTATACCTAAATTCATTTATTTATTTTGGCTTTTGGGCCATACCCAGCTGTGCTCAGGACTTACTCCGGCCTCTGCACTCAGGGATCATTCCTGGTAGTGCTTGGGAGAGCATGTAAGAGTGCTGGGGAATGAGTCCAGGTCAGCCGGGTGAAGGCAAATGCTCTACCTGCTGTACTATTGCTCTTGCCAGCATGTAAGTGTAAGCATCACTTATCTTTTTAATTAAAGCTATTCTGAATCCTGTAGAATTCTTATGATTTCTTAGAATTCTTAATGCTCTCCATACTACCTTTATCTTTGTGAATATACATACATGACACATCATTGTAACTTTCTATTGAAAATATTTCCTCTAACAGATAAATGCCACAGATCAATTAAACATTTGCCTTTATTTCCCTTGTGCCCATTCCTATCAGAGTCTATGGGATTCTGTACACTATGGGGTTCAGTATATACAAAATAAATGAAAAGGCTTAAGAACTTATTGAAGTTTGCACAGAAGAGCTCACAAAGCAGGAAACTCTATTTCCATTTGGACCACTTCCCCCACTAAAAAAAAAAAAAAATCACCAAACATGGTGAACTTGCATTGATAATATAACTAGTGTGCTAGGTTTGAAATTTCACATTTTTAAAATTGAAGACTGGGAAAGAAAGTGACAACTTTGTTGCTTTTCATTACCTTTTATCTTTGTCACTTTTATTTTTTGGTTTTGAGGCTAAACTCAATAATGCTCCGAGATTAGTCCTGGAGGGCTCAGAGTACCACAGAGAGTGACACTTCCACATCACTCTCATGCAAGGTAAACACCTTGCCCACCGTACGATCTGCACTATCTCTCCCACCCCAACATTCCAGCTTTTATAACTGTTCACTTTACATTGCTGTTTTATGTATATTTTTTATTTTGCATAGAAATAAAACTTGAAACATGATAAAATGACACTGATTCACACGTTTTAGTTATAATCTTTGAAAATTTTCCAAGGCAGCTAGAGGGAAAGAATGCTCCAAAATTTTGCCCACTGAGGGACAGAGTGGGTAGGGTGTTGACCTTGCACATGGCTGACCCGGGTTCGATTCCCAGCATCCCATATAGTCCCTTTATGCTCTCTATGAATTATATAAAGGTTCACCAAAGTGGAAAACAAAAGTATAAAAACTACACTTTATCTATTTTAATATAATAGAGCATAGTAGTTGATATTCAAGTATTTAATTTATATGCATATCATTTGTTAGATTTTAAATTAAAATGACTTGTTGAGTTTTGCTTCATATCACACACAAAACAATAGATTTTTTTCTGACTTTTGGGGGGATCTATAGGGAGGGTCTGCTGAGGGTCCGCTTATAAGTAGTTCCCAAAGAAATTTGGGCAAGCCCCCCCAAATACATACCTGACTAGGAAGGGAGAATGGTGCACTGTTTGGGCCAAGATGCCATGCTACTTGGCTCTGTGGTACCAAGACCACCAGTTCATCCTGGTGGTGCTCAGGGTTCTCCGTGGATATATCTAGAGATTCTCAGGGGACTATGCAGTGCCTGGGATTGAACCAGGGCCTCATGTATGCTCGGTGTATGTCCCTGATCCCTAGCCCATCTTTCTCTGACTTTTAAGAATGACAGTTAATTATAATTTGTGCTTTAATAATGTATCAGTATGTAAAACGTTCCCTTTAGAATAGTGAATGTTATGTTGTACAACTTACAGCCCCTATGCAAATAATCAACATACAACTTTCATTTTTTTATCTTAATGTTCTGAACTGACATGTGTATCTTACAACTGATTACATTCACATTTACCTTTAACCAGTATATTCTAATAGCATGAATGACTAATCCATGTAAGATATATAAAGAAGTTCCTGTTATTGAAAAAGCCAACAATGTATTTATTATTACCAATGTGTAATTAAAGACAATCATATTTTATGAGAAATAATGAATGTTGTTCAGACCCTCAAGAGAAACCAAAACGATTACAGTTTCCAGCAAAAAAAAAAAATCATGGTATAAAATGATGGACAGATGGGAAAGTATTGGGCCGGAGGTCATTTATTTTGACCTTTTTCAAGACTGGCTGCAAATCCATCAAACTCTACATTTGTGGAGCTGTTAATGAGTTCCTAATTAAGAATTAGTCAGCCAAATTAATAATATGTAATATTCCCTAAGCCTGTCAACAGGAAGAAAAAAACACTATCCTGAATGTTAGGATTATTGATGTCTGTCCAAATAGGTGACCTTTGCTATAGCTAATACATTATCCTTTTAGAAAGATGGTTCTACTTCCTAAAATTACAAGAAATAATGGCTTGGAAATTCGGAAAGAAATATGTCCTAAAATGCAGGCAAATATTTACTGTTGGAAAATATTTGTCAGTAAAATTTCCCATTCTAAGTGCATTCCCTTTTAAATCTGTTTATTTGAATTCCTTCAAAGGGCACCAATGCCATTATTTAGTGTAAAACATATGATAGTATCACTGTCATCCCGTTGCTCATAGATTGGTTTGAGCGGGCACCAGTAACGTCTCTCATTATGAAGCTTATTGTTATTGTTTTTGGCATATCCAATATGCCACGGGTAGCTTGCCAGGCTCTGCCATGCGGGCTTGATACTCTCGGTAGCTTGCCGGGCTCTCTGAGAGGGGCAGAGGAATCAAACAAGGGTTGGCCGCATGAAAGGCAAACGCCCAACCACTGTGCACTGTGCTATCGCTCCAGCCCCATATGATAGTGTAAATATACAATTATACATACAATGAGACAGGGTCAAAAATAGTCTCTAAATGACAAAATATAGAAGATGTAAGTCATAAATTAAAAAAAAAAAGTGGTGGAGGACCAGAGAACAGTAGAGCAAGCAGGACAATTGCCTTACACATAGCAGACCTGTGTTTGTCCCCTGATACCATATATGGCTCCATGTACCCTTCGAGGAGTGATCCCTGAGCACACAGCCAGGAGTAAGCAGTGAGCACTGCTGTGGTGGCCCCAAAATAAACCACAACAGGAAGTGGTGGGGAGAGGATATTGCTTTCTTATCAGAACAACTGAGAGAGCTTGAATATATACCAAAGATCTGTAAGTTCACTTTGGCCCAAAATAAAGTTAGAAAATCAGGGAGCAAAGAGAGAAATAGCAAGGGAATGACTAGAAGTAAGACTAAGTTCTACTAAGTGCTAGGTAAATTTACCTACAGGAATGATTGTGCTCTATCGACTCTGAAACATACTTCTGGATAGATAGGACAGCAGGCAGGGTGTTTGCCTTGCATGCAGCCAACCTCGGTTCTATTGCCATCACTGCGTCTGGGGTTTCCTGAGCACTGCTAGGAACAGTCCCTGCATAGAGCCAGGTGAAAGTTCTGAATACTGCCAGGTGTGGCACAAAAGACACAAACAAAAATTTTGTAAAACATGTTTCTAAATAAATGTTTAAAAGTTTATTTCTCTAGTGTTTTTTTAAGTATTCACCTCTCCTTCCTCTTCCCACAGGACCTGAAATGTGTTTTATGAAACAAATTTATTTTCTTAAATGACTCCTAGTACAACAGAACAAAAACACATAATTAATTCTACTTAGGTTTCTTTGCTTCCCCTACCTCACCCCATTTCCTTGTTGGATGGTTTGATGACCATCCAACAAGGAAATTTTTTCTTTAGAGGCTTTCCAGAGAATATTTATAATGAAGCACACTGTAAGGTATAAGGATATAACTACAGCTTGAAGTCTGTGGTAGACAACACGGAACATTTCAAAATAGTAATTTAAAAAGTGTCCAATAAAGTATCTTCTGTAAAGCTCTGGGTAAAATGTAGGAACACCAAGAGACAGACACACACTGTGTGGTTACGAGCAGTAGTAAGTGGTGGGGGAAGCCGTATTCATTGATTAAAGGCAGGTGAGAACAGCTCCACAACATAGACCGAGACACTTGCGTGAACAGGACCGCAACACTGCCTCTATAAACCTGGTCTGTGAGACTCCAAATCAATAATAGTGAAATTTTTTTGTTTAAATATTGAATCTAATCAAAGTAAAGTGAAAGTAATGTGAAATTTACCAGTTACACATGCGGGGTGGGGGGCTGGGGAGGTGGGGGGAAGGGGGGAGGTATATCGTGATTCTTGGTGGTGGAATATGTGCACTGGTGAAGGGATGGGTGTTTGAGCATTGTATAACTGAGACTTTAACCTGAACGCTTTGTAACTTTCCACATGGTGAATTAATAAAAGAATTAAAAAATAAAAAAATAAATAAAAGGTAATACTCAAAAAAAAAAAAAACCTGGTCTGTGAGAGCAACATTCAAGGGTACCAGAAGAGGAAGGAGTGAGAGAAGCCAATAGCTGCCTTCGCTCTGTTCCTTCTTTCCCCGGTCAGCCAGAGTTCCCTTTCACAAGGTACAGCCAGAGCCAGCACTAAGAGAACTGCTTTGTAGAGAAGATGAAGAGAGAACACACAGGAATGACAAAAGCTAATTAGAGCAGCACAGATTTAATTTTACTTGATGTGGCCAACCTGGGTTTGATTCCTCCATCCCTCTCAGAGAGCTCAGCAACCTACCAGGAGAACCTGGCAAACCACCCAGGGTGTATTCGATATGCCAAAAACAGTAACAACAAGTCTCACAATGGAGATGTTACTGGTGCCCGCTCAAGCAAACTGATGAACAAGGGGACGACAGTGCTACAGTGCTACAATGCAGCAATTTATTTCATATTTTTATACTAATAAGTCACTGTCACTGTCATCCCATTGCTCATCGATTTGTTTGAGCAGGCACCAGTAACATTCCTCATTGTGAGACTTATTGTTACTGTTTTTGGCATATCCAATACACCACGGGTAGCTTGCCGGGCTCTGCGAGAGGGGCGGAGGAATCAAACATGGGTCGGCCGCGTGAAAGGTGAATGCCCTTCCGCTGTGCTATCGCTCCAGCCCATACTAATAAGGACGTAGTGTTAAGTACGTAGTGTTAATTCTATTTTGGATGGTTATTAGTCTTCTAAGGCTGGAGCGATAGCACAGCGGGTAGGGGGGTTGCCTTGCATGCAGCCAACCTGGGTTCAATTCCTCCGCCCCTCTCGGGGAACTCGGCAAGCTATAGAGAGTATCTTGCCCACATGGCAGAGTCTAGCAAGATACTGTGGTGTATTCAATATGCCAAAAACAGTAACAACAAGTCTCACAAGGAAGACGTTACTGGTGTCCGCTCGAGCAAATCAATGAACAACAGGATGACACTGATACAGTGATACAGTGAATGGTTTTCCAGAAACAAGCAATAAACACAACATTTTTAAAACTTTAAATTATCAGTGTAATCTGCTACCATCTTACGTTGATAATAAAAAAGAAATGTGAATCTCTCCTTGGAAGAATGTTGCATCAGACTCTAACTGCCACTAGGATATAATAGAAATATATACTTTATGCATATATTCACTGAACATGTGAGGAAGGATGTTTAAAACATGAATTTCAATACTAATCTGCTTAATAGAACATGAAATTTTGTTATGTAACATACACACGTGTGTGTGAGTGTGTGTGTGTGTGCGTGTGTCTATTTTTAATTCTGCACTAAGGAACTTAAAACGGGTCAGTGCAGTGTGCTACTCTGAAACCACTTTTCAAACTGTTAAGGTGATTTCAGAATGATATACGTATTTTGTTGTTCAGCAACATTATTGAATATATTCTGAAAAGACACCATTCTCTGGATATAATAGCCTTGATTAACCCTTAAATTACATATAACTCACATTTTCTTCTTTATATTAGTGGACAAGTGGTTGAGGGTGGAAATTAGATAAAATCCTAACTATATTAGAATCACAAAAAAACTATCATCTTATTTAACATCTGTATCACTCGGGTTTATTATCACTGTAGGTTTAAGTTGTAAAATGTTTAGAGATGGTTCTAAATTCCAAGGGCCATAATACAAATTTTAGAAAATATTTTAAACTAGTTATTATTGTCCCTGCAGGCTAATTATAATAAAGTCAGAATCTTCATGATCCTCAAACAAGGTCACTAAGACTTGTGGTTTATGTAAATGAGCAACAACTTTTCCAATCATAACTGATGAGAAACTTCAAAACACACGTTCCTTGAAATTCTATGGTTTGATTTTATTTTTCCTCCAATTTTTATCCATTTAAAAATGTAAGTCTAAAGAATAAATAAAGGATCTAGGAGAAAAAAATTATAAGAAAATTTAGATATTTGTACCCTATATCCCTATAGGGCTGGAATAATAAAATGGCACCTAGACTGTGAAAACTGTAGCGTCTTGCCAAATGATATGGGCCAGGGTGGAAGGGGCGTTACTGGAACTTTTGTAGTGGGTGTGATGGCCCCCAAATACATATAGAGGTGCTATGTAAAACCACAGAAATCTTCTAGGATAATTAATGACAAAGCGAGAAAATTTAAAGTTACCAAAATGACACTCAGTAAACTCAAAAGAACGCCTTATTTGTAGAACCAAGAGGAGGATTATTATAAGCAAGAAGCTTCCCTCTAACAAGAAAAGAGTTGATGATGCATTCCATTCTCCATCTTCAAGCATGAGTGCTGAGGCTAAGGCTAATGGAATCCATTATGGGATAGCATGGTGACTGAGTCTGGAAGCTTTGCTGCTACATTACATGGTAATCAATGTGTGGGCTTTCATTTCCCTAGTGTTTCCACACACTGTAATTGACAGTCCGAGCAAACATGATTCTGAAAGTGTAGAGGTCTCAAAGTAGCTGATACAGGTCACTTTTACGGGGTGGAGGAATGTCAGGGAAGTAGGGATGTGTGGAAAAATTGAGAGAAAACATGAAGCGGAAAGCAAACATGTGGGGATTATATTTGTTCTGCTTATATAAATAATCCTGTAAATACTGAGCAAGGTTCCCAAAGAACACTTGGTTGAGAATATATCCTTAAACATAAACACAAAATAGCAATCACCCATGACTGGCATCAAATAGTGGCCCCACTGCATGTGCTTAACAATGTGGAACCAATATTGACAGTTTATTGAGCATTTGCCCTTGGACAGGCGCTGAACAGGTACTGTTATTATGATCCACATTCTACAGCTGAGGGAGGGACAAACCCACTGAGAAGTTAAGCGATCTTGCCCAAGCTCCACAACTGATACATAAACCCAGGAAGCTTTTATTCTTCATTAATACTCTAATGCAAAGGTCTTTAGCATTCACAGAGATTTACCGAAAATAGAAAGCCTGCATTTTCTGATTCTTAGGATAGATGATAAGGTTGCAATTAAGTGGCAAATATTAAAAAGAAAAAGATAATGTGCTATATTTTGAAAACCGAGGGTAACGAGTATTAATTTATTTAGAAGATGTGCACTGGCAATTTTACCTACATCATTATTAAGCTTCATCATTCCATGCCTTTAAGTCATTTGAGTGGGGGTTCAAATGAAAACTGAGAGAGAGAGAGAGACAGGAACAATACAGTTGGTTAGACAAAGATTTCTGATTAAGCATTAACAAAATGCAAATTTGGGAACTGATAGATGGTACAAAGTTTAAAGCATTTTTTCAGCAATGCTTTGGGACCAGTGTGATAGTACGGCAGGAAGGACATTTGCTTTGCACATGGCCAACCTGGGTTTCCCGGCATCTCATATGGTCATCCAAGAACTGGCACAAGTTAATTCCTGAACTCAGTGCCTGGTGTAGCCCCTGAGTATCTCAGGTGTGACCCCCAAATGCCAAAATAAAGAAATAAATACAATTATATAAAAATGTTTAAATTGCAAAATCTTTGTAAATTTGCTCAAACATATCTGTTTCAGTGTACTGACATTGTTGTACCTGAACAGAGGCAGATGAGTCATGTGGAATCCATTTGCTTGACTCCTTGAGAAATGATCAAAATACCAAGAAAAGTAGCAGAACTTAAACATCTAGTGGTAACCCTCCTGTCATAGCTTGACTGTGGAAATCCCTGTCATGTAAAGGTCGTACCTAAAATATGATTCAAGTTTATCTTTAAGTTATTGAAAAGCTCCCAAGTTCAAGGTCAAACTTTTATACTTGGCATCAGGGTAAGGAATTCATAGAGCAGATACATCTCCAGGATCATTCTTCATTATGTCTCTGTTTACTCACTTCTGTTTAAATAAAAAAGAAAAGAAAGAGCATTTTTGTTCTATAGATGTCTAAACTTTCTTTTTAGACACTCAAATCTTCATAATTTGTATTTGTGTTTGGAGATAAGGGATCCAGAAAAATATCCTATTCATTTGCAGTTAAAAGATAGATGGAAAAGGTGATGATGGCATTAAATTTAAGAAAGACATGTCAATTTCTCAAACAAAGCTTAAAAAAAAATCCTTGGGGCCAGGAAGATAAGCCAAAGGGTCGATTGCATCTTTCAAAGCAATGTCAGTCCCAAGCAATGAATGAGTGATTTAAGAACCCTAAGGATGATTATTCTGGGGGAAATCAGGACTCCAGTTACAGTAAACTAGACTTGGCAGAACTTAGCTTAGATGGCCTGGCTCTTCCATTCAATCCCAATTGTTGGACCCCAAGTTCTATCCTTACCTTTTCATGTCCCCATGAGCATTACTGGGTGTGCTCCTGATATTCCCAAGCACCAATGGGACATCATAGCTCTACCGGTCTGTGTTCTATCAGTCTATACCACTGGACCAAATATCAGCAGGAATCTCACACCGCAGCCCACATTCCCTGAAACACTGCTTGGGAGTTCCTATGCCCTAAACATGGCACACTAGATGATATTTCCAATATGTTATTAAAGTTCCAGTAGTCCCTTTTAATGGCTTCCCTTTCTCTGCAGGCACTGCTGAGTGGGTGGCAGAAATGACCACAACATACATTTCTCTACTTACTACAGCTTGATCAAACAGCAATTCTGTTTTTCTTCTTAGATTTTTTATTTTTTGACAGTTTCCTGTTAAATTATAGCTTAAGGCCTAGAAGATAGTACAGAGAATATGGTGCTTGCCTTGCACAAGGCCAACCTGGGTTTGATCCCCAAGGCTACGTATGATCCCCCAAAACTCAACTGAGTGCAGAGCGAGGAGTTAGCCTTGAGCACTTAGTGTGGTCATAAAAACTAGGGGAAAATAACCCTTATAAGCAGCTTTTTTATATTCTTGTCATGTAACTCTCACAGAGATAAGGGCAAGAATCTATCAGAATTTTGTGTTAGATATTTATAGGCAGATAAAAATCCATTCCCTGATTTCAAACAAGCCAGTTCTTCATGTGATGTGTCAGACTTTCATACAATTATCAGATGAGATGCATCAGTAATAAATAGTATCATAGCGGTTAATACTATTGTCATAGAAGTAGTAGTAGCAGCAGCAGCAGAAACAGTGAAGGACTGTGACCTATAAGGGATCGACACTTACACTGTGATTTTATAAGCAGTCACATGTTTAGGAAGTAGTTAATTCACGTAGGGAGGTCAATAAATGTCTCTTGTGGGTCTGTAACTGCAAGAAGCTCACTCTAGCTGTTATACCTTGAAACTGATCAACGCATTTATACTGAATCACAGAGGGAGTCCCAAGCAATGACTGAGTGATTTAAGAACCCTAATTAAGATTATTCTGGGGAAAACCAGGACTCCAGATACATTAAACTAGACTTGAAGGAACTTAGCTTAGACAGCATGGCTCTTCCATTCAATCTCAAATCCCTCTCAGTTTTAAGATTTCCCAGGCCTTTCTCTATTCTTCTCTATTTTTCCTAAAACAAGAAATTTTCTGTAATAATTCACCCAATCTTGGCTTAAGCTTCTCAGATTAATAACATTAATAACAGTTGTAATAACATATTGTTCATATTATTTGAGAGTGGGGTTAAATTATAAGTAAAAGAGAAGAATCATCATTTAATCATGTTTACCTAAGGTCATATGCCCACTAGGCGACAATTATATTTAACCACATATTTCTAATTTCTGAACCCATGTTAGTAACTGAGGTAAGAATGGGTGGCAAAATGACAGTATGGAGGAAAACAGAAGAATTATTATTAGATGTTGAAAAGCTATAGATCTTTGGATCTTATGGATCATTTTTAATAAAAAGAGGTAGGAGGTGGCTTCCATGGCATCAAACTGGAGATCCATGTCTATGCATGTAGGTTCTTAAACATCATGCTCTGCTATTTTCACTATAAACCTACATATATTTACATTTATATATATATTCTTTAGAAAATACAGACTGAAAATTTATTGAAATATAGCACTTTGTGCATGGTGGAGGTCTCACAATTAGCTGTTCTCAGGTTTTACTCCTGGCTCTGTGCTCAGGGGTCCTTGCCAGAGGGACTCAGTGAACCATATGTGCTTCCAGAGACCAAACCCAGGTTAACTGCATGTGAGGCAAGGACCGTACACGCTGTACTATCTTTCCAGCCAAAATATTGTATATATGTTATAAAAATAATAAAATGTTTACTTTACACAAAACTACCAAGTATTTGCTTGGCAGGACTAATAGATTAACTATGCCTTAGGCCACTAAATGGGTTGTACTGTTTATGATGGAACTAATTGCAAGAGGTTAAGTATGAAAAGGATCATCACGATCACGATCACGATAGCCTGTTAAAAACTGATTTCTCGGGCGGGCCCAGTAACATCTCATTTCATCCTTTCCCTGAGATCTTAGAAGTCCATCTGGACTTGGCCCTCTTAATGATGTTGCACTGGGGGCTCTTCAGGGTCAGGGGAATGAGATCCAGCTTGTTACTGGATTTTGCATATGAATACACCACAGGAAGCTTGCAAGGCTGTCCCATGTGGGCAGGAAACTCTCAGAAGATTGCCAGTTTCTCCCAAAGGGAGAAGCAGGCTAAAGATATCTTTGTGGTCTTGAGAAGTGCAAGCGGCCACGGGCTTCTGAGAGCTTGCTTTTAAGTCTCTGGATGTTGACCATTGATGGGATTACACACCCCTGGGTTCCTGTGGATACCTTCATGCATGAGGCCTGACCGAACGTGTAGAGAGGAGCCTCCAGCATGAAAAGGATCATACTGACTAAAATTCTTTTAGTCAGCCACTTGTCATAATACTTAGAGTTTTACACCTATTGTATTCTTCTGAGAGTCTTAACTTTAACCTTCACATTGACTCATCAAATGATAATGGGCCTCTCTTTCTTTCCTACCTCAAAAAGTTTTATTTTTAATCAAAACACTACTCTCTCTCCTCTGTATACTTCTCTCTTTCTACCTCTCTCTCCACCTCTCTTCTCTATGTCTATAACCCAGGTTTGCATTTTAGGCAACCTCTACATAGGCACAAGATGTGACCACAGTGTATCAAAATATGGTCACAGATAAATGCTATAATCACAGTATCTCAAAATAAGGCCATAGATATTTTTTATTATAATGCACAATATGTTTTTCCTATTACATTTAGTTTACCAGGTTTTCAAACTCTAGAAACAGTGGATTTTATCCGCAACTATTTTTTTTTTCTTTACAATGAACTAGTGGAAGAGATCTGAACTCAGATAAGATGCTGGATTTATTAACTGTAGGTTTCTTTTCAATAATTTCTATGACAGATGTGTCAATTTTTTCAATAATTTCTATGACAAATATGTCAGTTCCACTCAATGATATTTCAGCTATGAAAAACTACTCTCTTTTTAAAAGTTATCCCAAATTGCAGAGTATTATAACCGCTCTGTGAGAACCATAATCCTAAGAGATATTTTCAAAAAGAGCATTTAATTCTTCAAAGTAAAAAACATGTAATCTCCAAACTTACTTTCATTTCAAGGGCTAGAGGTTAGGTGATTGGGTCACGCTTTATCTCACTAATAGGCCCAAATGCCCCCAACCTCTCTCTCCACTGTACCCATTCTTTATGTCTCTTTCAAGCTAAGCCTAATATTAATCCTGATCTCTTTGTAAAATTTTCTCTCACTTGGCTCCATCAATTATGTTCAAATGACTGCATTTCACTTTAAGCATAGTGAGGGGGTGCCATTTTGGAGCAAGACAAACCTTTTGATCTATTCAGAGTCATTTGTTCATTTCACCCTTCTCATGACCCTACCTACATCTAACAGGCACCTCGACTTTTTTCGTTGACAAAATCTTTAGTAACATTTATTTGGGAAGAATAAATATGTTCAATGGCCTGTTTGAACTGCCAGATATTGCTTCTAACACTTGTAAAGATCTACACTAGTATATTGATGGGAGGAAAAAAGAGATACTCTATAGTGGTTTGTGATACTTTCAGAGAAGATTAAAAGAGCCATAGAAAAAAGCCTGCTTTACTCCCCTCAGTTTTCTTTTTTTCACATTGTTTAACGCTTAATGAAAAAAAATATGTTTAATGCTTTCTATCTTTGATAACATTGCAAAAAAAATGGACTGAATTTATTTGTCCCATGGGATATGTGTGTATACATATACATAAATACATATATGTATTCAAACACATACACACACACTCAAGCTTTAAATAGGTGTGGCTACTACTTCATTGTTTAGAAACAAGTTCCATAATGATAAAAGCCAGTAAATATATTTAATGAGTCAATTTAGAAGCAGAAGTAAAAATTCACATGATCACGATCACGAAATCTCGTTAATTGTCAATTTCTCGAGCAGGCTCAGCAACCTCTCCATTCGTCCTATCCCTCAGATTTTAGAAGTCTCTCTCAACTTGGCCCTCCCAACGATGTCACACTGGAGGCTCTTTCAAGGTCAGGGGAATGAGATCCAGCTTGTTACTAGCTTTAGCATATGGATACACCATGGGAAGCTTGCAAGGCTGTCCCATGTGGGTAGGAAACTCTCAGAAACTTGCTAGTTTCTCCTAGAAGGAGAAGTAGGCTACAAGATATTAAAGTAAAAATTATTTTCTAAAATGTTTTCTCTATATTTAACTACTTTCCTTTAAATTTTTATTTTATAATTTACATTTTGAAACAGCTATATTAAATAGGTGCCATCTGTGATTGAGGGGCATGGCAAATGAAACAGCTATATTAAGCGGCCATATATACACTAGTAAGATTCCATAAGTGCATAGTCTCTGCAGTGTCACAGGTTTTCTGGAGAACAGGATGAGTTGCTTCAGTTCTATGTGGCTTATGTGGTGGAGGTAATCATCACCTGTCTTCAATAAATAAAAATTCAGGGGGATTTCCTTAAGGATTAAATAAAAACAATTAAGGCTAACTTGAACTCTGGAGATTAGCTGAGAACAAAGGCCTTGAAATGTCTATGGTTGTTTTAAAATACATTGAATGTGTACTCTGGGTGGTATTTGACTCATTCTACCTCTTTGTCTTGCATCAATTTTGCCCTCTTCAGCTTTCTCCAATTTTAAGACCGTCCAAAGTGAAATCTGATGCCAAAGAGACATATTGTGATCCATTGCCCAATATTTTCTGGTCCTTGGTTTTAACCAGTGGATGGTCCAAGGACAGGGAATCATGGGACATAAATACGTTCACCTCAGTTGGCTTCCTCTAACACTATTAAGATTCAGAAGAATTTCCCACAGAAAAGCAGGAAAAAAGAGGAACTGCTGAGCAGAAAAAAAGCTTATTTAAAACTCAAAACCTCATCTGAAAACTTGAACATCTAAGTATCATTGAAGATTTTTGTTTCGGTCTCTTTATTTAAACATTACCAAAACTATGAAATTCCCAGCCTAAAATTAGGCTTTTAGTGATGGAACACTCAGTTTTTAATCATTTTTTGGGTTCATATCTGGCAGTGCTGGGGTGGGGTCCTTTCAGCTCAGTGCTTAGGGAGACCTCGTGGTGCCAAGAATAAGCAAACGTAAGATCCACGCATACAAAGCTTGTGTGCCATCCCACTGAACTTCCTTTAAAACTTTGGAAGTCATCCCTCTAATTTTGCTTCTTTCCACTTATTCCTACTTTTCAATTAGTCCTTCCTGCATCTGTCCCTATTCTTATTACATAATAGGGACGAAAATAGTAAATCATTCACTAAATAATATTATTGAAGTCATTAGACTGAAATAATTTTCATGGACTATGAAGCAAGATATTAAAGATTTTTTAGATCTCTGGCTATTCTGAACAGCATTTTAATTGCTCAAAACTAAAGAAAATATTTGATAAATTTTACTCGATTTTTATGAAATAGGATAGAAAAAAATGGTTCTGGCAACATCCACAGTCCACTCTGCTGTCTCACCATACCTGCCTCCATCCATATCACTCGAACCACATGACTACACACACAGCTGTACTCCTCGGTCTCACACTGCTCACACTCAGACCTCTAGTCGCTATGTGGAGGCAGGAAGAGCAGAAAAAGAATAAGACACAGCCTAATTCCTCAGAGACTCCCCGGAGGGAACTGCAACAGGAGCATTGCAAACACAATGAGAAAGGTATATTTAAAACCCACACAGGAGGCTCTACCAATACTAACCAGCTCTATGGGCTCCCAGAGAATAACTTCAATGGCATTAAGTTGTGGATGTTTCATGTGACCATCAAAACATTGTAATATGAATAAAATTAGGCCTGTTTTAATGTAGTTTTTTGTCTGTTTTATGTTTTATAAATCTGGGGCTGGATTATGACTCAAGTAACAGAGCACATGTTTTTCTGTGGACTGGGCCCAAGTACCACTGAAAGTAGTTCTGAACCCTTAGCACGGTTGCCTGTGGCCTGCACAGCAGTACAAAGTGAATAATTTTAAAGTCAAATAAAAAAAAATAAGCAGGTAAACAGTAAGTCTCTAAATTAATAATATAGATGAATCCTATCTTCTTTAACCTGAATAATGTGCTTATATATTTATGTCCCAGTGATATCTAGTCCTTCACTAATAGGTGATCAAAAAATACTTAAGTCATAGAGCTACTCTTACTTCATAACCCAAACGAAATGTGATTTTATACCACTGTGGTTTATCTCATGTAACCACTCACATGGATTTGATTTCTATCCCCTTTTCATAGAAGAGAAGGCCAACTCCAAGTTAATAATTTTCTGCTTCCTCTGGTCTTTAAGCCTTCACTGTCCGACAGAAACACAATGCAAGCCACAGAAGCAATTTAAATTTTCTAGAATCCTCTTTAAGCAGGTAGAGAGTGAAAAGCAATTTTAATAATCTATTTTATTTAACATACATCTAAAATATCATTTATAAACATAGCCAACATAAATATTAATGGGCTATTACACATTCCTTGATTTGAAAAGAGTCTTTTAAATCTAGCATTTATTTTAAACATATACCATCTCAATAGTGACAAACATCTGTGAAGTTATTAGCCTGTGTGATCAGTGGCCACCACACCGGACAGTACAGCTCTGAACTGTATGTGTATGAGTGCATTAAGAAAACAGAATTTTTAAATTATTCATAAAGGTATTCATCCATAACATTTGAAATAAATGCCTAAAAACTTTAAAATAAATAAGATATCAAAAGTAGTTTAATTATAAATAGCACTGTCACTGTCCTCCCATTGTTCATAGATTTACTCGAGTGGGCACCAGTAACATCTCCATTGTGAGACTTATTGTTACTATTTTTGGCATATCGAATACACCACGGGTAGCTTGCCAGGCTCTGCCATGCAGGCGGGATACTCTCAGTAGCTTGCCGGGCTCAAAGATAGGGACAGAGGAATAGAACCCGGGTCAGCCGCATTCAAGGCAAACTGCCTCACCCACTGTGCTATCGCCCCAGCCCCTTAATTATAAATATATTTTTTAATTAAGTAGTTCATTGTAAACATGGATAGGCATTTGCTACATAAGGCTCCTTACATTTCTCAATGCAGACACCAAAGTAATTGGATAATGTTTCTTTTGCTTTTTTTCAATTTTTAATAATTGGATATCAAGTTTTTTCTCTACGATATCCCATTCTAATTAATAACTTTGCAGTGGTGACGTGAGAGACAAAGAATTTATACTCATGCAATTGGAAATCTAGATGGGAAATAAAACTTGAAAATGACACAAAATCATTGTATGAAGAGAATTTAAGTGATTATACCTATAATTGCAAATTGAGAAAACGGATGAATAGTAAATAATACATCTAAAGAGGAATTCATAACAATAAACTGTGGTAAAAAGATAAGGACCCAGAAAATTTTCTCCAAAGAAAAAAGTTTTGTAACTTTTTTCAAGGTTATTCAATAAAAAAAAAAGTAAAATCAATTGAAGAAAAGCATATAGAAGGCTAAATTACAAGGATATTTCATTGAGGTTAAATAATTTGGTCATATAGTTCCCACACCACATTGTTGTATGGAAAGTCTAAATTTTACACGACATTTGTAGGTGCTTGATTCATAAGGTAAAATTTGCACCAGACTAAGAAATATTTTGTAAATCTTGAAAAAACCTCATACATATGCTATCTCATTACAAGACCCAGACAAGTCACTTGAAAGTTTCTAACCATCAAAAATCAAATAAGGTGAACCATGAATTTAAGATATCATTTTAATCACCCAGTAGTTTCTTCTTTGTTATTATTAATACTATTGTTTTGTGTAAAAGCTACTAGTATCAAATTTAATTATGTATCATCAGGATATATAGAAAATATTTGAGAAGTTGACAAGTCAACATAACACTGACCCAAACCTGAATATTACCCATTTTATGAATATTAACCTGCTGACAGATGTTTTCAGATGAACTCTGAGTGATTATGAGCATAAAAATACACAGGTCTCTAAACTCTCAGTTTCATCTTTTAGTCTGACCCTGCATTTCTTTGTCATTCTCAATCCCAAAATTGATCACCAACATAACTGAATACTTAATTCATTTCCACAAATAGTAGTTTCTTAAAAAAACATCAGTCCATAAATTGGTTGGCAATTCAAGCCTGATCTTTAGGCCAAGATAATATTTTAGAAAATTTTAACATGACTAAATATTAATTAAATTGTTGTAAAGCAGTCCAGGTAAATGATTAAACAAAGTGCAATTAGATATAGTTATACTTTTAAGGTATATAAAATTTACATAAATAATCATTCTTAACAAACAGTAGGTATTCAAAATTGATAAAAAAATGATTTCCAGAATATTAATATAACTAGTCAAAGAAGTTCTTGTTTTTAACAGCAAACATTAATGCATGATTTGGGGAAGGGATATATGTCAAAAATACTTTCAGTTTAAATTTGGGAAAGTGTTAGAAATAGCAATGAACTTATGTGAATCTGATGGGTAAAATTAGCTATGTCTGTGTAATTAGGTTGAGAAAGCTGGTTTCCATCAAAATATTTCTTCTCATCTCAGCTGAACATATCGCTACTTTTTCGCAAACACACACAGTATATCTGCCATAAAAAATTAGCAGATTTTCATATCTAGAAAATATAAGGCCATTTAGAAAATTAATTAGAAAGGCAATCAGCATCACCACCTTATAAAGTGCTTTTCAAAATACTTGCCATTTTCATTTTTGCTAGGTTTTTATCAAAATTTAAATGGATTCAATCAGCAAACTTATTATAGGCACCTGTTTGTACAGGGATAGAAAAAACTTCTGTTCTAGAGAAATCGTAAAGAGTGGACAAATGTTGGGCAAGAGAGCAAAACTAAAAGTTAGAGGGAAAGAATAGCAGAATTGATTTCAGGCACAGTTTGGTCTCCTAAATGAAGAATTGACAACCAAAATGAGATATGACTAATGTGAAACTGCAGAGTTGTTCCGTTTCTGAACTCTGCCACCGACTGAGTACCAGACTTTTGGGTCTTTCTGTCACCTCACACTCTTCTTGTCTATACTCATTTTCTTCTTCATGTGTCCTTGGTGAATTTTGTTCTACTTCCCTGCCTAGATTTCTTCTAACACTTATAACCCAATGAAAATCATTATTTTTTTTCTTCATTTTAATTACCTGTCTCACCTCACTAAAAGATAAATTTCATGGAAAAACTGTACTTTTTTTTTTGTCTTTTGTTCCATCTCAATATCCCCACTGCATAGAATGCAGTGAATGATTTATCTTAAGAGACTTCCTGAAAAAAAGTACTTGTGGGATGAATACATGTAGTGCAAAGTGAGAAAGGTCTGAGTGGGATGAAGACTGATGAATGGCTTATCAGTTACTGAGCACTCTGTGAGTTACTTCCTTGTTATATGTAGCCTTTTCTACTACATATGACTGATGCCATTTGTTATGCAGATTGTTATACAGGAAATAAAAGGTCTATTTGTTGACCAACTTGGTAAATCAAACTGAAAAATCAAAATGTAAGGCAGCAAGATCACTCACTATTCAGTCCAACATTTTCACTATAGATCACATTTTCACTGATAGATTAAGAATGGATGCACGAGTCAAAATATATAGGGATAAAATTAACTTAAGATTAATTTATCCAATCACACTTCTTTTTGGAGATAAAATAAAATCATATGCATACATATACTCTATATGCATATAATTATCTATATATTAATTTTTCTTTACCACTTATGAGGATTTGAAGGAAACTAAGGACTTCATAAAGCATTAAACATGTCCCCTTGTCATTCTTATTTGATGATAATATGAAGCTAGTTTTAAGTATTAAAATGGGGGAGATGACAAATAATGAATGCAAATAAAAACTAATCCTGGGTAATATGTGAACAATTGAAACGATCATTTATAATCTAAAATATATAAAAATATGCTCCTCTGATTGCATATTTGCTTTTTGAATATTGTAATTGTTCTTTGCATGCAATCTACCTCCATAGCAATTTTAACAACAGGCAAAGTGATGTAAAATTTTCATGGTGGCCATCAAGTTTATATTTTATTTACTTATAGTCTTAGTACTGACAATTTTATAGGTACTCAACAGTAATAATTAAATGAGTTTTGAAAGTTCAGGTCCTGAATATAAAAAGCAAAATCATTAATAAGCAAAGATAAATAGCTTTCTGTGCCTGATAACTTGTTTGTCTTCCAGTTTTTATCTTAGGCAGGAAATGGAACTTACTAGATTTCATGACTATAGTCTTTCCAGTAGAAGGGGTCCGTCCATGTGCTCCAAATTCTCTAATCCTCAACAACCTTGTCTAACACATGAACATATACAATATAAATGTCCCATTCATGTTATTAAAAGTCTGTATATTATTTGCAGATCACTTATGTAGCTCATAGAACTTAGAGGATATTATTTTTTACTGGTTTTACTATACTATTCAAATATACAGCAAAGTATAGGACAGCAGGATATGATTTTGTGAAAGCATCTAGTGTTGTCTTATTTTTCTGCCATTCTCTCATGCTATTTCTCTGTTAAAATAAAACTCTTTGGTTTCATGTTTGAATTTAACATAAAAGTCGGGTCTGCTAAATTGCACAGTGATTTATAATATTGTAATTAGTAATAGCGCTGGCATTAAAAAGAGGAAGTATTCACTGTCTAAACTTACTGACATTAAAAATTTTGGTTTTCATACTGTCTTACTGAGCTATCTGACCCTGCTTCCAACCTGTAAGGTGCCGTGTGCTTATCAAGTGATTTTAGGGAGAGTGGTGGGGAAAAATGAAGACTAATATGAACAAAAATTCCAGGGATTTAGATAAATTAAGAACACATTTAGCAGGGTTGGGTATGGGGAGATGCAAAGGTAAATATTCCTGGCACCACATTTAATGCAAAAAAATAAACTGTAGTAACATGCAACTATACAGAATGCATTTTTTCCAGAATTCATTTTTAAAAGAGTATTAGAAAACCTATGTTGGTTTTTATTATGTCCAAGGCAGCAGGTATTTGAGAATTGTTAATACATAGGGTCAGATCTACAGTGCAGAGGGTAGAATGTTTGCTTTGCACGTGTCTGACCCAGGTCTGATTCCCTGGCACTCCCTATGGTCTCCCGAGCATTGTTAGGAATGATTCCTTAGTGTAGAACCAGAGATAAGCCCTAAGCATCACCTGGTGAGTCCCCACCCTGCATAAAAAGATAAAGGCTTTGAACTCAGTCATGAGCTGACAAGGATTTGTTTTTATAAACCATGGAAGAAGATATGTACAATCTCAAATACTGAGATTGGGTTTGATATCCCTCCATCCCTGCCCTTATATTCTACTCCCCAAGTCCATAAGTACCACCAGAGTCCTCATCATGATGTTCTGAAAGCTGTTATCTACCAGAGTTATTTCAGAAGTGAGGCCTGGATAGATATACTGCCATAATAATTGGAATATAGCTAAGGAAGACTATTTTTTTGAAGGATAAACATAGCTTACACCTTTCCGGCCCTGCGCGAGATCGACCCTGGAGGCAACTGAACCACTTTGGACACGAGCGGCGCCCCCAAAATGCCTCCAAACTGTGTGCTCGGAGCTTCTGGCCCAGGTGCTGCCAGCGAGTGATGCAATTACCAAAAGAATTTTCCCTGGACTTCATATAGAAATCCAAAACCGCGCGGCTGCTATTGCAGCCGCGCGACCTAATATCTCTTGATTGTCAGCAACGAGTAAATGTTCCTTTTTGGCAGGGCTTACCGTAGGGAAACTCCAAACAATAGTACTGAGTTTTTTGTTGATGGGTAAAAGATTGTAGCGATAGAATTTTAGGCAGAATTTTTCCTGGACTTTATATAGAAACCGAAAACCGCGCGGCCGCGGCAACCTAATGTCATCTAATCATCAGCAATATGAAATGGTTCCTTTGTAATGGGTTGGACTTTGGGGGGACCATAATAGGGTTAAAGTTTGTAGCGACGTCTAATTTCTGGCTGTACTCTCCCTGGACTTTATATAGAAATTCAAAGCTGCGAGGCCGCTGCCATGGCCACGCAACCTATTGTCATTTAATCATCACCAATATGAAATGGTTCCCTTTTTAACGGGTCGGACTTTGGTGGGAAAACCTAACAAGAATAGTAAATCTTGTGCTGAAATATTGAAGGCTACCAAAGTGGTAGCCATCTCTATAGACTGAACTAAGCCATATCCCCACGCCGGCTGAGAAGAAATATCCTTCTTTCTCGGGAAGAAACGCGGCGTGGCGTTAACCATAGTATGATGTCCATTAAGCTGACACAGACCTGGTGGCGTGGGATTGGGATACAAGGGAATAAATTATTATGTACTTGGAACAGCGGGATGCTGGTGGAATCTCGAGCTGGGGCCGATACCAGCATATTACTTTTGGTTCCAGAAACTGTTTGCAGACATTCTACCAGACTATCAACTAAGCCAGAGCCCCACGCCGGCTGATGACGGGAAATAACCATCTTTTTTGGTTTGTTTTCCCTTTGTCAGGCAGCGTGGTGATTACTAAACAGGCGTGATCTTGGTGGCTCAGGACGAGGGGGGAAAAAAATAGAAAAGTTAGGTAACAAACAGCGGGACTTAATATCTCTACATTCTCAGCAATGGAGAGCCATCAAATGCTTCCTTGACAGTGGGACTGTCTTCTCTTTTTTGGGGGGAAACCCTAGCAACAATAGTGAGTTATGTGTTGAAACACGGACTGTAACCAAGATAAAGCGTAAACGAAGTGAAACTTATCACGTACAAGGGCGGGGACGGGGGGGGGGCGGGAGGGGGCGGGAGGTATAATGAGGTGGTTGGTGATGGAATATGGGCATGGGTGAAGGGAAGGGTGTTTGAGTATTGTATAACTGACATAATCCTGAGAACTATGTAACCCTCCACATGGTGATTCAATAAAATTTAAATTAAAAAAAAATAATAATAAATAAATAAAATAAAATAATCTTTAAAAAAACATAGCTTACATTCCTAAGACCTAAGTAATTTCGTTTTATTCATATCAACTAAAAATTGAAATTGATTCATTTACTCATGTAAAAATATATTAGGTTTATTAACAGAAGAGCAGTGCAGGAAGACTGAATGAATGGGTGAGGGAGTGGTTGCCTGTATTAGTGATTAGAACTATAATTTTGGTAGTAGGAGTGGGAAATACCTACATTTATCGAGGTATGAAGCTATATTCCCTATAACTTAAATAGTATTACAAGTATTTTTACATTAGTCAGTTTTACATATGTAATATATAGTATATTCCATTTCACATTCAAATATTAAGTCTATGAAAAATATTTAGAGCCATTGGTTTCTGGTAGCAGTGATATTTGGTATATGCATTTATTCCAAAACATATAAATGAAGCCTACTTTAAGTGAAAAGTTCCACTTTCCACTTTTTTTGAGTTGAAAAATATAGTACTTTCTCTTAAGAATAAAAATAGTCTTCTTTAAAAGAAGTGAACAGGCAATGTAAATACATATTGACAATTTAGACCCTGGGGCAGGTTGAAAACAATATCCAAACTGGGATGGGGCTATGTTTAACCACGCTGGATGATTTAGATACTATTGACGACCTAACTATATACTTCACATACTTCAACCTTTCCCTGCTAAAATGTCCTCCAGCTATTTTCTAATCATAGATGTCTATCTTTCTTTGTTGTAATATAGTCTAATGCACAGCAGTCCTGACATTAAAAAGTAATGTGAAATACATACCACAGTGGTTGACAATGGTATGAGTAAGTTTCATTACAAATATTTCTTCTACCTTACCCCTCAGTTCAGACAACTCTGAGTATTAAATATCATGAACTTAATACTATTTTCCAAAGGTCTCCTACAAAGGATTAATTATAAGTCAACTTAGGGTTGGCTACCTTGATAATAAACCTGCTTTTGGTTGCCGATGCTTTTCCATGATATACCCCACTACCCCTTCAATATTTTCAAAATTATTTCCCAAAGAACTTACTTGAATTTGACTTTTTGTACCAGAGCGGTAAGCTTCTGGGGAAACTCAAACTGAGTTATAACCCTCACTTTGTATTCCCTAATCCCCACAAATAATCCATCAAACTCACACAATTCTACCTTAAAATTAACTTTTATGTCTCACTTCATCTCCTTATCATTTGCTATATTACACCCCTGGTTCTTATGTCTCTCATATCTCACCCATGCTTAATTAAAAGAGTTTATACGGGGCTGGAGCAATAGCATGTTTGATTCTTTCAGCCCTCTCGGAGAGCCTGGCAAGCTATCAAGAGTATTGCGTCTGCATGGCAGAGCCTGGCAAGCTACCCATGGTGTATGCAATATGCCAAAACCAGTAACAATAAGTCTCACAATCAGATGTTACTGGTGCCTGATTGAGCAAATAGATGAGCAATGGGATGACAGTGACAGTGATGATGTCACATAATTGTTCTGAATTGCTTTTAACTCCCTGTTACCTATAAAAGTAATCCGAATTATTTCTTGTGCGACACATTCATCATTTACCGTTTAACCATGCAGTGGGATTTCTACTTTACCTTCTATGAATACTTCTTTTATACCTTGGTTGACTCACGGTGCCATTTACATGCCCGAAGATTCAGGATGCATGGTTACTATCGCTATGCTAACCCTTCTCTCCACTGAGTACTCTGCCCACAATTTTTCTTTCCAGTTCCTGAAACCTTCAAGGAGGTACAAAATTTACTGCATTCTACTCCCATTGCTGTAGAGTCAGTAGCTTGTTGATATCCCAGTAACATTCAGCCCATTCTCTTACTGCATTTGCTGCATCACAAGGTGATCAGTAAGCTTCAGAGTTTATCAATTACACTGAATTAACCTCTCTAACTGGAAAGGGACCATTTCCTGCCATTTTCATATCCCTAACTTTTAAGTCCTATCACAGAGACAATTATCAAAGAGTAAAAAATGTACATCCTACATTTTGCTTTTCTAATTCTTTGATATTCAAGCATTATCAAGAAAAAAATATTAGATTACTAAAATATATAATAGAATCCACAATTTTCATCTAAATTGGTAGGCATTACCCATGCATCTCCAAATAAAGAGGGTTTGTTGATGTTATTCTCTGTTTGAAGATTCTTCATCAGTTTGAAAGCTCTATTCTCCTATGCAGACACCCTTAGAGAAAGCTGAATGCAGCTAAATGCAGCTTAACCTACTTCACAATTTTGCCTCTGGCCAGCATTAACTAAAACTACTAGCAAAGAGAAATATTGACATAGATCAATATGAAACCTAAATATATATAAATGTGTACTTTCTATGCTTAGCTAAACATTTATCGGTTAACATATTAGTAACCAATTCTGAGTTGTAAAAAAAAACTGACTTCATGGAATAATTAAGAGTTTTTAGAAGGGAGTGTGAGCATCAAATGCAATAAGTGAATAGAACCTATTGATACAAAAGGAACTGACCAGAGAAAAGCAGAGTTGTAAGAAATGTTATGGCAATCTAGTTTCAAATCTGCAATGGCTATTGAGGTCTTTGTTCATTGTGAAGTCAGCACAAAGTGTTACTTAAAGTTTTGTTTTGTTTTTATTGTAATATTTTTGTGGCATACATTTGGCAGGACAGAAACTTAAAATTATAGAGATTAAAAATACCTTTTAAAAAGCTTTCACTCAATTCAAGTCAAATCACATTAAATGATTAATATTTCCTCCCCTGAAAAAATTGTTAGTATTTCAAAGTTGAGAGATATACCTACAGTCATGGTTTTAATTAATGCCGGGGACCTCCGTAGAGTGGAAATACTACCACCTAATTAAAATGAGCATTTTTAAAAATGTTTTTCTAAGAATCTCATTCTAAAGACTTTCTGACTTTTGGCAAAACATTCACTCAGTTTTGAACTCTAAGCTTCCAGGTAAAATGATTATGGGACTTGGGTGTCTTCAACAAAACACAATTATACAGGTGGCATATCATTGCATCCCCGACTAAACTGGCTAAGCTAGCTTCTCTGTCATTGTACTCAAGAAATTTCTGAAAAACAATGCTAAAACAGAACCACCATTCACATTTTTATTCTTTTACAGACATCCTTATAAATACATATTTTACCTATATCAACACTATTATATTCAAGGAAATATATCTATTTTATAAATGTATATATGTATGCCATTAGAGTCCAGAAGCCCCCAGATTCCAAGAAAATATGACATATTAAATCAGACTCTAGATAAGTTTACAGTGACAGAATAGTAGGTGATGCATATCTAAGGGTCAGAAGTTGAAAAAAAAGAGCACTAATCATTTAATGATTAGTGACACAGTAACTTTGCCTCTAGTTGCCAGACTATACATTACATTCCCCTGATCTATTATTTAATTCTCTGGAAACATACCTGTTGCTATCATTTCCCCCACTCATTCAACATAGAAAACCTTGCCTTCTCATGCCCATCATTCTATTCTCAGCTTCTATGTACATTTACATACATTTTAAGTTTTCAATAGAGCATATCTCTTTTCTTTTGACGTTTTAGGGCCACACCAGGCAGGTGTTTATTTTCTTTTTTGGAGGAAGGTGTAACACCTGGCGAGGCACAGGGGTTATTCCTGGCTCTGCACTCAGGAATTACTCCTGACGGTGCTCAGGGGACCATATGGGATGCTGGGAATTGAACCCAGGTGGGCCGAGTGCAAGGCAGACGCCCTACCTGCTGTTCTCACTCCAGCCCCAACAAACCAGGCAGTTTTCAGAGTATACAACTGGCTCTGCACTCAGGGATCACTCCTGGCAGGGCTCAAGGACCCATTTGCAGTGTGGAGATAGAACCGAGGCCAGCTGCATGCAAGACAAATGCCTTATCCACCATACTGTATATCCAGCCCCAGCAGAGTTAGTTTTATAACTTAATGTAAAATAAAGAATTAATGTAAAATAAAGAAATCCACATACATATCTGTATGTGACAGATGGTAATTAGTATTTGTACTGATTGTCAGTATAGATAAATTACTATTATGTCATCTATCTGAAACTAATGTTTACATATAATTTTACCCCCAACTTTTTAGAAAAAGGTTATTATATATTATAGATAATCAAGACCCCATGGAAAGAATGCTTCCAAATACAGAGAGTAGACAATGAAGTTGTGCTACCTAAATCATCATTGTGAAGAAGTAACATAGGGACACTATTATCATGTGATTACACAAACTATGTATTTGTTTCCGGTTTGGGAGACAAACCTGGCAGTATTCAGGATTTAGTCTGGCTCTCCATGCCGGAATCACTCCTAGCAAGTTATGCAAGGCAAGCACCCTAACTGATGTACTATATTTCCTGGCCATATAATACTTTTTCAAAGAATATAAATACAAGGAAAAAATAACTAGCCATTGGAAAGTGAGTTTCCAAAAGATGGGAGAATAGGGTTAGGAAGTAGGGAGATTTTGCACACTCAGTAAGTGAAAAGTTATAAAAATGAGGAGTACAGACTTTATCAGTATCAATGAAAAATGGTTAATTTGATATTAGGAAGTGTGAATGATAATATTAGAAAGTAATACAGAGTTGAGTTAGTTATTTAGGAATAAATTGGAATGTACCAATGGAGTGCAAAGGAAAGCTTAAGGGGAGGAAAGAAAGAGGAAGAGGAAGGACTTACAGAATGGGATGTATTTGACCTTAAACATTTCAGGTATATGTAAGAGGACTATAACAATGCTAAAATCTATTTCTAAAAAATACAACATAGCAAGAGAAACATAGGAGAAAATATTCATGACATAGGGCAAGTAACCAAGATATGTAAAGAAATAATGAAAGAGCCCTATCCAATGTGGGTAGAAGACCTAAAGCAACAATTCTCCCAAGGAGACACACATTTTTTTCAATAGACACGTGGGAAAAAATGCTCATTGCTACTTACCACAATGAGCTATCAACTCACATCACTGTTAATGGCCTATATCTAAAAGACCAAAACCAAGACATGGTTGGAATGTGGATAAAAAGAACCCTATGCATTACTGTAGGAAGGAAATTAATCTAGACTTTATAGAAAAGGTTGATTTTTCCAAATGTCAGAAATAGATCTAGCAGGATTGTAGGATGACATTACTTTGCCCTTTCCCTCCTTGCCAGAAGTAGCTTGTCCCGGTTTTACCCAGAGTTTAGGCTTACCCCAGTCTCACCCATCAAGGTGTTCCCGAATCTCTCCCATCCCTTTGTTTAGCTATAATCACTTCTCCATGTTCTCTTCCCCAAAACAGTTAATCTGAGGCTTTCCCTTAATCTGACTGCTAATTTGCAAGGTCAGACCTTCCTAGGATACTGAATTTATATTATATAAGTTAATATTGCCTTTCTCCTCTTCTTGTGCCTTTTGAATAATTTACTTTAAAGCTATGTCTGTTTTGTATAGACACAAGAAGACAATATTATGTTCTTATAACTTGGGAATTAATTGGCCTCGAATATTATTCCCTCCCGGGCCTCTGCTTTCTCCACTTAAGCCTCAGTTGCCCTCAGTTCCTAGCACCCCAAAGTAGGGTCCCCGATGTGGGAAGGGAAGGATCCAGGGCAAGCGGTGAGTTATGTGCTACCCTGGCATCGAGATGGGCCTGGCCAAAGTGCCTAATTCTTAACTATAAGTTAAGAGCTTGATCATAGACAAATGCTGTCATGATCCAATAGTAATTATGAGACTGGGACCCTGCCAGGGATAGGAAAGACTGATCTGGCCTGAGCACTGTAGTCTGAGATTGAGATGGCCCCAGGAGAGCAATTCTATAAGCTTTAATGCATCTCTTATTGTGTCCATACAAAATAATTAATATTATGAATTCTTATATGTTTGCTGGCTGAGGAGAAGAGAAACACATTCATGGGACTTGGCCCTTGGGTGGATCCTCCTGCTGAAAGAGAATTAAGTCCTAGGAGAAGCATCCCCTAAGGGAAAGGACCTTACCCTATTGATGGGGACCACACCTATGTGTATGCCCCAACCCCCTCATGCTGTGGAGATTTAACTAGGCTGTAAGAGTGGGTTGAGGGGCCAGATCCACGGGGCCAGATCCACGGGGGCGAGATCCAGGAGAGCGGGAGAGAAGCGGAGGGAGAGAATGAAATAAACGGATCGAGCAACCAGTTTGGCCTTCTTCCTTCTTCCTTCCTTCGCCTGCCCTCGACTGACAGCACACACAGCGGTTCTGGGGCACCGGACGCGGGCGGTGAGACAGAGCCGCCTAGAGAGCCCGCGAGTGCACGCGCCCCCTCGGCGTGCTTTAGTTTTTTACACAGGATCAGGAAGATAGCCCAAAGATCAATGAAGTTGCCTTGCACTCAGTGGATAGTTCTATCCCTGGCATCATCTATGCTTCCCTTGGCACCTCCAGCAGTGACGTGGAGAGTAAGGATTAAGACCAGAGAGAGTATTGCCAGATGCCCCAAACCACTCCCCCCAATAAGAAAAATAGTTCTATTATGTAATTTGATAGTTCCAATCCTATATATTTACTTGAAGAATGCAGAAACAACTAATTTGAAAAGATAATGCACACTTATATGCATTACATTATTATAACAGGCAAGGTTTTATAATAGGCAAGGTTTTGAGACAACTCAAATGATGCCCAACAACAGATGAATCAAGAAGCTATGGTGCGTGCATACACATATACACACACACACACATACACAGATGTACACAGTGAAATACAACTCAGCTATGGTATGAAGTCTTTCCTTTTGCTAAATACATACAATAACAAGTAATGTTTTATATTAATATTTTAACAATCTTATACTAATTAATAAATATTTTAATCAAACATGTGGGACCCTTTTTGGTTCTTCTGCTTTATTTTCTCAAGCTCAAAAGTACTGTATGATAACTATCTTACCCTCATATTATTGATAAAGCAAATTGATTATATGTACCCAGAGGAGACAGAATTAAATTTAAGATTTTTATTAGCCCAAATCTCATTCCCATACCACCATAATGTCTCCAAAATTTTGAACTGGTTAATTTAAAAATCAACATGATAATTTTGCCATTGGGTGTTTAGTGCTCAAGATAATTAAATTAGCATAAATTTCCTCTCTCTATTCACCAATACACTTTACTTTTCAGGCAGAGAAAGTCAATTTTTAATAGAGCACTACATTTTACTTAGAAAAGTTTACTTTTGACTCAAGCGACCTAGTAATTATCTCCAAATGTCTCCCAAATCCCTAAGCCTAGATATTTCTTTCATGTATTAAGAAAATAACCTGAGTTTATTCTGACTCTATTTTTGACAGTCTTCAATGAGATGGGAAACAATGCTATATGAATCTGCAGAAAATTAAAAGAAACTAAAATCAAGATTCCCAATCTCAACTCAAAAATGCACTGAGCAGTTTTTGATACAAAGTATTAGCGAAACATTGCTAAGAAATACTTGTGGTACATGCTTTTGACTCTGGTTTGATGAAAATATGTTAAAATATAAGTATATGAAGTTTTTCTTCTTCAAAGAAAGTAAAGTTCCATTATAATTTAAATATTTTCTGAGAGAATTAACCCACACAAGCAAATACATATATATATATATTTCTAAATGTATATACATATATATACATATTTCTAAATGTATGTACTTACTTAAGATTCTCCAATGTTCTCTTTACTTAAAAAAAAAGAGAAAGAGAGAAGTCCATACTTGAACTATATTGATTCCTTCACTCCTGTCCCTATTTACTGTCTTATTTGCCATCACTCAATATTTTGGTGTATTGTTATATTCTGAATGATTATGAAATCAAATTAAAAAAACCTCTTTGAACCATGGAGGTAGTTAAAGAGAACATTTCTTGAACATGTGAGTGAAAGGTCCTGTGTTCTACCCCTGACATAACACAGTCTACTGTACACTTCAGAGAGGCTCTTATAAACTATCTTAATGAAAGAATCTGTATTTTGAGCAAACACAATGCTTGGGAAATCATTTATTATACTGCTCAATAATCTTTGCATGAATAGCATCAGTAAAATATTCTTCCTAAGGACAGAAGTATTATTCTTCCTTGATAAATTCATAAACTTCATTTCCAAAGAAATGTAGATAACAGTAACTGAATTTAAAGTTAACTCAACTCTCTATTTTGAACATTTTAAACTCTCTCTCTCTTTCTCTGTTTTCCAGCCCATTCTCTCTCACTTTATAATTATTCTCAATTCCATTCTATTTATTAATACTCAGAGGCTAAGTGATTTCACTTATATCCTCTCAATTATCAACCACAAACTGCCATATCATTTGGGTATCAAAAACATATTTTACTGAAGATATATTAAAACTGAATTCTTAGAATTCATTAAGATGAATTCTGATGATCTTAATGATAAGATAAGGTCTAAATTTTTATCATCTTAATCCAATGGGAATTAAAAGCATTTGTATTAACTATAAGAAATACTATTACAGAAATTATCTATCTAAACCCTTTGTCTTTGAGGTTTTACAATGGTTATCAGTCAATGCCTCTCTGTATGGGCTAATTTTTATTGCATGGAATTTGATATGCTTCAATCTAAAATTATATTTCTTTCCTTAAGATGCTATAAGTTGATATCTATCTTCTTTTGTTATTACCTCTCCTATATTACCTTTTTATTTGTATATAAAATGTCTACAAGAAAATTAAGATAATTTTCACTCTTTTTTTCCATTTCCCAAATTCCCCTTTATGGATCTACATTTTTTAACACTCTGCTTTCAATTTATTTATTCAAGGCTAGCAGACAATTTATTAATTCTATCTTCAATGCTTTTAATGTTGCTATTGATTCTTAGTAACTATTTTCATCTACATTTAAAGAAAATCTTTTTTTTTCCCTCTGCAGTAATGTCTTACCTCAAATTCTTTGTTTCTTCTCAGAAAAACAAAATGGGTAAGTTCCTTAAGGTCTTAGTGTCAACCTCAAAAGGGTTCATGTTTCCATATTGTTGCACTGGGCTATTTGGGCTAAGAGGTTTCAGAGAAGCAACATCCTTTGAAAATGATTTATCCAGGTCATTGATGTGGTAATTTTATATTTGTTACTTAGTTTTTTAGTTCTTAAAAATATTTTATATTCATTTCCAGCTTGAGTCTTAACATCACACAGTTAATGGAAATAAAATCTATGGCCTTGGATAAAGAAGACAGTGTTGTTTTCATATTAAAAATCTTTTTCTCTCCACAGCAGTAACTGTCATTCCTTTGTCACAGTCATGAACAGTATGTGAGTTCTTCATATTCTCCTTTTGACTGAATAGAAAAGGCTTTTAGGTTCCTGTTTGTGTCATATGTGGTCTGAGATCTGTTTTCTCATTCTTGTATAGAAAGTTGAAAAGCTCTAAAGAGTGTGTTGCCTCAAAATATTCTGGCTGTTCAGATGAAGTTCTCTCTCATAATTACTAAAAATAATTATTCTTAAGTGTAAAAGTATTACTCGCAGAATAATAAGTACACTAAATAAAATTATGTAACTCAGTTTTGGTTTTGTTTGGGGCCAGGCAGTGTGTGCTCAGGGCTTACTCCTGGCTCTGTGCTCAGGGATCACTTCTTGCAATACTCAGGGAGGGGAGCATAGTTGATCCCATGGACCCAAGCCAGGTTCTCCATTTGCAAGGCAAGTACCCTACCCACTCAACTACTCCCCCAGCCCCTTCACTGCTTAATGAGTAACTCTGACAGATATTACAAAATGTTCAAAGAAGAAAAGATGCAGAATGAAGAACTACTTGCAAGAATGTGCATAGGCATGCAAAAATAGCTTTTTTTGTAGAAGGTGAGTCAATTTTACACCACTGAAGGCTGTATGTCTGTAGATAGAAATTACTGCCTATAGTTATCAGCTTTATACAATTTCTAGAACTGTGCAATAGGCAAGGCAAAACATTTAAAAGTTAGAATGAGAGAATGTAGTGGACTTTTATCAATCCTGGAGGCTCAGGGGACCATAGTAGTGTTAGGAATCAACTGGGTTAGCTAACTGGGTTAGCTTCAAGCAAAGCAAGTACCGTATTTGCTATACCATCTCTCTGACCTCTGTTCCTACTCTTTTCTGTCCTCCAGTATTATTGGTATAAGGTAGCAGGCCATTAGTTTGATTTCATTTCCCTGGTAAGTGATGAAGAGCATTTTTTCACATACCTATTGACCATCTATTCAGATCTTCTCCACAGCTTTTGATTGGATTATTGTTTAATTGTTATGTTTAAAGTTCAGTAGTGGATTGTAGCATGCGCACCCCATATAAATACAAGTATCATTGTTTTATTTATATTAGGAATTATTTCTCTTCACTCAAAAATGAGTGTGGAAATTTCAAAGTCATCTGTGATAATTTCATACTTTTATCTTACATTCTATTGCCTTATGAGTACATTCTAAATCTAAAGCTGCACATTAACTTAATAATAATTTTTGTACAATTAGAACATCATCTTTAAAAGACACAAATAAGTTATGATTATCCCATTATTGCATAGTGGCTATACTTGATTACAATAATAGAAATCACAAACTCCTATTAAATGTAATCTGGATAAACCATAGAAACATAAGATAAAGACAATAGATACAAATATATATATACTATTTAATTCTAATAAAAATTCTAATGGACTGGAGCAATAGAACAGTGGGTAGGGTATTTGCCTTGCACGCGGCTGACCTGGGTTCAATTCCTCCGCCCCTCTCACAGAGCCTGGTAAGCTACCGAGAGTATCCTGCCCACAAGGCAGAGCCTGGCAAGCTACCCATGGCATATTCGAGATAAAATGGTAACAACATGTCTCAGAATGGAGATATTACTGGTGCCCGCTCGAGCAAATCTATGAACAACAGGAGGACAGTGCTACAGTGCTTAATTCTAATTATATTAAAGTTCTACAAAGTAAAAAACTATAGCACAAAAGAAAAAGATCAATTGTCTGAAACCAAGGGAAAACAAAAAACGTTCAGGGCGATTTTATTGGATGGTATAACAAAAGTGCTCAAAATATTGATTTTGTTGGTTAACCTACCTATTTTTACTAATCTACATTCACTAACTGAATTCATCAAAATACACATAATAGTTGACTTTGGGCATGGGGCGACAAGTGGCAGTGATTTGGTACTACTTTCTTCTCTTGGTTCAGAGGTTGTTCTCTGTGATGTATGCTTTGGGAGCATGGGGGGGCAATGCAGAGACAGGAATCCAACCCAGGAATCCAACCCACACAATGCTCAGCTCATTGAGCTTTCTCTCTGGCCCAGTAGTTGACTTGATGAATGCAAAGAAATTCTTACAAGTTTTAAAATTATATTTGACTCTCCTGTAAAATATTTGGCTCCAAAATTCTAATCACGGCCTAATCCAGAAGTCCTTCTACTTTCAGATTTCTCAAAATTCACTTCTGTGTGTTTTCCATAAACCACCTTTTGTCCTATTCCATGAATTGTCACATCTTTTCACTCTTGCTTCTACCACGTATTCTCAAAACTAGGGCAAGACCCATATACTTTTTTACTTTTTTGCCTTTTGGGTCACACCCGGCAATGTACAGGGGTCACTCCTAGCACATGCACTCAGGAATTACTTTTAACAGTGCTCAGGGGACCATATGGGATGTTGGGAATCAAACCTGAGTTGGCTGCATGCAAGGCAAATGCCCTCTCCGCTGTGCTATCGCTCTGGCCCCAAGACCCATGTACTTTTAACTACTCTCTTATTCTTTCCACATGAGAATGTTTCATATTAGAAAAGTCACAGTTAATGTCCCAATTTCTTTCTCCTTTGGCTGTCTTCTAAATTGTCTTATGAAGCAGACTGTTAGAAGATAAATCTTACAAAGCTTTTCTCAGAAAGGAAAAGTAATGCCAAGTTCGAAACAAATTCCTTCAGAAATAATGTTTTGTTCTTATATGACTTCATTTATTTGCTTTCTTCATTTGTGCTTATTCTCTATGTACCTGGATACCAATGTTTTAATTTCCAAGAGCAAATAGAAAGGGGACTATACCTGGGCATCAGCCTAATCAGTTTATTGTCTGAATTTAGAATAACAATTTTCTTCCTTTGAAAAAGAGGACTGAGGGGTAGAGGAGCCAGTTTAGAGATTAAGAATGCCTGCCTTGGGGGATTGCCCCATAGCTGGAAGACTGCTTCATGAGCGGAGGGGAGAAGGCAGATGGAATAGAGAAGGGATCACCAAGAAAATGATGGCTGGAGGAACCAGCTGGAATGGGAGACGCATGCCGAAAGTAGATAATGGACCAAACATTATGACCTCTCAGTGTCTGTGTTGCAAGCCATAATGCCCAAAAGTAGAGAGAGAGTATGGGGAATATTGTCTGCCATGGAGGCAGGGGGAGGGTGCGAAAGGGGGGGATATTGGTGATGGGGAATGGCAGTGGTGGAGGGATGGGTGTTTGACCATTGTGAGATTGTAACCCAAACATGAAAGCTTGTAACTATCTCACAGTGATTCAATAAAATTTAAATTTTTTTTAAAAAAAATGCCTGCCTTGCATGAGAAAGGCACAGAGTATGGCAGTACTGAACCCCTGAGTACTACTACTTGTGGCACAGGTACCTTCGTGTGCCACTGGGCTCAATACAGAGCTGTTGGGTGAGCGTACATGTAAGTGGCCCCAGGACTTCATGAACATTGCTTAAGAGGTACCTGATACACAGTAAAACAGCACTAAAAACATTGAATACGATTACACATTCGTATAATGTGTAACATTACACATTATATGAATGTATAACAGAAACAACAACAACAAAATGAAACCTATTCCTAGACATGGGCCAAATTAACTCTTTTTCACTTAGTAATACTTTGAGTCAACTTTTGTAAAATAAATAAATAAATAAATAAATAAATAAATAAATAAAGGCAGTTTCACCATTGCAAATGTTTCTTTCCTGAAACTGAATGATTTGCAAATGGCATTAATTCCCAATTCAAAAAGTAATATATATTTTCAGTAATATATGTTATCAGTTGACATAGAATTAAGTTTACATACATACATGCACACACATATCTTTCCAGGGAGATCTTAAAATAGTGTGATCAAAGTATGTCTGCAAAAATTAAAATCAATTTCTCTGAACCTGCTCCGAGATTATAATCTCATGGATATTTTTTCTTCATCTAATCCCTTTAAAAAATGGAATAGAATAGAGAGCCTAGAATTAAGATAATGCATATAGAAACTTCTGACTTATGATAAGGCAGCCAAGAGCACACGTGGAGGAAAGAAAGGTATTTCAATGAATGATACAGGGCAAAACTGGATTGTAACATGTAAAAATGAAAATGTTCCTAGATCACAACTTAAGGCAATCCCTCAAAATTAACTAAGAATGGATTAAAGGTTAAGATTTTAGTCCCCAAACCATAAAATGCATAGACAAAAGCACAGGTGACACACTTTACCACCTCAGCTTTGAGATGAATTTCTATTTTCAATACCAATGGCAAGGAAAATAACTGCAGGAATTAAAAAATGGGTCTACATCAAGTTAAAAAAATCCTTATTTTAGAAGTGGGTGGTGCAAGCAAAACACCCAAAAAGTGCTGAGACGTCTGAGACCCCTCCTGATTAGACCTGTCCAACGTGGTTGGTTGGTGCCACATAGGGGCCCAAAGATCCTGTGCTGCTGGGGTCCTGCAGTGCTGGAACTGGTCACATGCAAGCAAGCACCTTATGTGTACTATGATTCTAGCTTCAAATGGAAAATCTTTTACACAGCAGAAGGAAATATCATAAAAGCAAAACTGCAACCTTGCAATTGGAAGGAGATATCTGCACCTCATATATCTGAAATGTTAATATTCAATGCTGAAAATATGTTAATACTCGATATACAACACCCAAATCAATCAGCTTAATCAATGGCTGAATAAATAGCAGTGCTCCTACATTAAAAAAAATGTATACATATTAAAAAATCTTAGACACTGAACAAATCAACCCAGTCAAAAAGTGGGGATATGTTCTACTTTATTTATTTTTTAAATAGGGGACTATGTAAAAATAATTACCTTGATGCCTTACACTTTTCATGAATTACATACATTACATATAAATAATATTATTTTATTTTTATTTCAACCGTTTGCCAGATTCTTTTGCAACTCAGGTAAGTTATGTTTATTTAGTATGGAAGCTTCAAAATGCTACTATTGGTCACAGAGACAGTTGTAGCAAGGACACACATAATTTTCTTCATAGTTACAGTCATATCAAGGCAAATTCCTCCCATATTTTTTTATGAGAACTCTGTGTGTCTGGTGGTGGTGAGGAGGGGTGCATAACTTTTTTGATGGTTTATAAAAGAAGTTGAGATCAAAGGAAATAAAAACTGTACCAGTGATGATTATAATAATAGATACCACTGTTAGGTTTAGTACTTATACCTCCCCATTAGGGAAGCCCTGTTCTTATTTCCAGTTTAGAGACAGCAAGGTGAGTCTTAAAGTAGTTGATTGACTTGGGGCTACAATGACTATTAAGAGATAAAATAGGGGTTAGCAATCCAGACACACTGCCTGCCAGATGTGTTGCTCTTAGCCATTACTCAATAGTCTAAAAATAGAGTTACAAATTTCCACTGACTTGCTGACATTAAATTAGCTGTTACTAATCATATTTATGATTTTTCAATGAAAACTTTAAAATATTTTCCAGAGTTCAGTGATATTCAGACCCAAAAGAAAACATGAATTTGAGAAAAAGGACCATAGTCATTTTTGGATCAGATATAAATTGGGCCTAATTATCCAAATCTTATCAGATTGGGACCCAGACCTGCAGTGATGATAATGGGATTCGGTGGAGATCCGGTCTGATCTCTGGAGAAGGAGGTGGTAGGTGGCATTATCATTAGTGACTTTTGAATAAAGATGTTGGAATCTTCTCATTCATTAGCCCAGACAGTTCAATGGTCATTAGAACTGACTGTAAAAGGCACTGAAACCTCATCAGAAAGGGGGTAATGATGATTATGGTAGCAACCTATTATTTCCATAATGGCAGTGTGATTAAGAAATCAACATCAGACACTATTTTTCCATCAGTCTGGGCTTTTAAAAGCTGATGGCATTGGTCACAAATCAAACTTGGAACAGTTCCTTTACCTTTAGTGGAACTCACATGACACCTACCACTTTCTTTCCTCTGACTTTAATTTGAATATCATCAGGAGCAGGTCAAAAGCGGATCTTCCATCTATCACTCTAAAAGTTTGGTCAGAGTTGGAGGGACATTTACAGCATTTACTAGGAAAAAGAGAATGCAATTTTTATAGTCCCGGTTTGTTACAAATCTCTCAGGAAGAAGAACACAGATGTGGTTGTCACTTTTTTTTTTCATGCACTAGTTGTAAATATAAGATGTGGGAATTTGGTAGAAAGTAATACATCACATCACAAGGAAAACACCACCCAGAGTCAATACTAGGAAACCACGCAGACAGCATAGTAAATTAAAAGACGTAAAAATTATTCCAGAGGACATTATGCTTAAGGAAACAAATTCTCATTATTTTGAATAAGACTTGAATTCTTAAAGTCTGACCTAAATGACAATTATAATTGGATATTTACAATGAAAAATATGTAGAAAACCTACAAGCAATAAGTCAGTGATTATGCACTTGCTAAAAACATGTGCTAGGCATTTTCTTAAATTCCCTAATTAAATCCTAATTAGGATGTGCAGTGGAGCGTTAATTTTTGCTAGCTATACCTCCAGGGCATTTTTTTTTACACCTTCAGGAGTCTAAGCTTATTCAGATATGTAAGAGATAATTATCAATAAAAAGGACCACCACACTGTTGGCTTGGAGACTTGCTTATGTGTGGATTCTGCTTTTGCCTAAAGAGCCCCAGAGACCCGCATGGCTATAAGCTGTAACAACTTCCTTCACTGCAGTAGCAGCTACCTCAGCTGTTCTATAGGTACAGCACGACTTGTTCTGCATCCTTCAGAGCTTTAATTGAGAGCGACTGGTGGCTCTGTAGATGTTCAGTGAATCTGAAAATAGGGTATACAGGCAAGCCCGAGCATCCAAACTTTAGTTCCACACAACTCAGAGCACAAATACAAAAGCACCTGCTTTATTTGCAGCACCCATGTAGTTCACTTTAGCTTGTTTAAGGCATTAAAATTAAACGATTGGGTTTTATGTTGAAAACAGTAGACATTATTAGCCTTAGCTGCTAAGTAATATTTAAATCTGAAACTTTGTGGAAATTTTTCAATACTGTTCTCTACTTTGCCAACTCATTTTGAGCCTATCTGTTCTATCCACATTGCTAAAATGGAGAGACTTCTTTAGTAATAGCCTATATGGTGAGATGTGTATAAAGTCAAAGTTTCATTCTCAAGAATCCTGCAATCTAAAAAAAAAAAAAGGAATGTGGGCCCCTGTTACAGGAATAACAGTCCATGCCACTCATCACATCTGCAGTAACATTAATTGTAGGATAACATAGCCTCAGGTAGTTTTGGTTTATTGGGTTGTTCCCATCATGGTGCTCCTTTTCCTCTGTGTTTATTTGTAACTTCTTTCTTTGTGCTCTGTTGACTTGTAAATAATTGTTTTTCTCTTCTCCTTATGTCCTATGCATAGTTTATTCAGAGCAATGTCCTTTTTGTATGAGCACAGGAAGACAAATGCTATGCTATTGTAACCTGGGAGTCATTGTACTCTACATGATATTTTCCTCCTGGCATCTGTTCTCTTGATGTAAGCCTCAGCTGCCCTTACTTCCTAGCACCCTAAATGGCAGGGACCTGAGGAGGGGCTGGATGGACCCAGGGCAAGCAGTAAGCTATGTGCTACCCTAGCATCAAGATGGGCCTGGCCAAAGTGCCTGATGCCTAACTATAAGTTAGGGGCTTAGTGATGGACAAATGCTGTCATGATCCAAAAAGTAGTAACTAGATTCAGACCCTGCTAGGGTTACAAATGATTAATCTACCTGAGCACTGTAGTCTGAATCTGTGGCAAGATGTTCCGGGAGAGCTGCCCTACAAGCCTCAATGTATCTCTTACTGTGTCCATACAAAAATAACTAGTTTTAAGATGTTGATTAAGTTTTTGGACTGAGGAAAGGAGAAAAACACCAAAATACCAAGGAGGTATTTTGCCTGCAGGCAGTCAGGAAGGGCTTTGGAATGCCTTTAGGTGGTGTTTTCTTTGAACCTGGTGGGCCTTCAGAAAGGGCTTTCTTATGTTGATTTTGCTGGGTATAGCTTGGGCAAAGAGACACAAGAAAAGGGGGAGAGACTTGTGAAGAAGATGGAGAATCCAGAGAGAATGAGGCTCTAGGAAGGAAGAGTGCCTGAGATGAGAGAGATGAGAGAGAATGGAATAAATGGCAACTGATCAATCAACCAGCTTGGCCCTCATTTCCTCTTCAGTCTGCCCCATGGCCTGGTCCTCCCTGGCTGGGTGAGCAGCCCCGGAGTGACCCACCTATCCCGGGTGCGACAGATGGGGAGAGCCTTCGGTGCGTCCCTGGCAGATGTTTTTTACAATTAATTATTATGATGACAGCACTCTCAGTATTCTAAACATTCTGAACTGGTCATCTCCTGTATAGACTCTCAGATGAGCCCCTCAAACAACTTCTGAGTCCAAAGTAGTTATTATCTATAAAGTTTTGTCTGTATAACAGAATATCAGAAAACTTAGAGAAATTGTGTCTAGAAGGAGTATAGTCAACATATTTCATTCCATGGCTTTTTTTTTTTTTCTGGACAAAGGACCTGGCTAGAGTGAGGAGTTATCTGTGTACAGTGATATGTGCTAGTCATCGAGTAGATTTGAGATTAGAGGCCAGGTTGAGTCTGGGAGTGGTGGTAGCAAAACAAGTGAGATCACAGAGTTGGGTATTGTAACATCTATTACATGGAAGAAGCGAAATAACAAAGAACTGAGTGCTTAGGCTCATGTTCCATGAAGGTCATACTTCTCTAAGGAAGAATTTTCCATTGAGAACTTTTCATTAATATTTATGAATTTTCTTTGACTTTTAAAATCTTATTTTTTTCTGCTTAATGTTGTTAAAGACAAAATTTCTCAAATTATTTTGTGTAGGATAACATTGGTTTGTGCTTTCTCCTCTGCCACAAGGAGCTTAGGTTTACTGAGTAATACCCATTCACCAGTGCTCCTGAGGTACTCCTATTCTTTATCTTTAACCTCTTCTCTGTGCTCTCTTCCCCAACCAGTTAATCACCAATTTCTCCTAAGCAGTACCTGTGACTTGTAAAGTCAAATTCCTTAGAAATCTCTGGATTTGTATCTGTACGTGAAATATCGCTTTTCTCCTCCCCTTATGTCCTTTCGCATAGTTTACTCCTAAAGCAATGTCCTATTTGTATAGACACAGGAAGACAGTTAATGCTATGCTTTTGTAACTTGGGAGTGAGTTGACTCCAAATGATAGTCACTCCTGGGCATCTGTTCTCGTGACTTAAGCCTCAGTTGCCCTTAGTTCCTAGCACCCCCAAAGCAGGGTCCCAACGAGGGACTGGATGAATCCAGGGCAAGCTGTGAGCTACCCTGGCGTTAAAATGGGCCAGGCCAAAGTGCCATAATACTTAACTATAAGTTAAGAGCATGGTCATGGGCAAATTCTGTCATGATCCAAAAAGTAACAACCGGATTAGGACCCTGCTAAATCTATGAAAGATTAATCTGTCCTGAGCACTGTCTTCTGGGATCTATAGCGAGATGTCCCCAGGAGAGTCACGCAACAAGCTTAATGTATCTTTTACTGTGTTCATACAAAATGATTATTAAGAAGTATAATTAAGATAATGTTTAAATGGTTGTTGGACTAAGAAAAGGAGAAACACACCCTTAGGTGATATTTCACCCTTGGTCTCCAGGCTGCAGGAGATCTTTGTCTTATCTTAGAAGACCCTCCCTCCAAGGAAGGACTTTCATGTGTTGATTGTGTTACCTAACCTGGGTGGAGTTGCTTCCCCAATGCCTTGAGGTGGGGCAATAGACCAAGGCTTTGAGAAGGAGCACAGAGGGACTAGCATGGGGAACAGGAGGAGACAGGAATGAGGGTCAGTGTGAGACTAGAATGGGGCACTTCGTGAGACTGGAACAGATACATGGGGAGAATGGAATAAGCTGCAACTGATCACCAACCAGCCTGGCGGCCCTTTCCCCTCCTTGATACATCTTTTGGTGGTGGTGGCAGGCCGGGACGAGGAAGGGGCACGTGTTGGAGAGAAAGATCATGCTGCTGGCTGAGGAGCGAGGAGCTCACTTATTTATTTTGTGATTACACAATTTTGAATGATTAAAATTATAACTTTTCCATATCTACTTTAATGTCCAGTAGCCAGTCTCATTTATTCATTTTGCACTTTGGCCATCCTGTGGTGTGTGTGTGTGTGTGTGTGTGTTCACACATACAACTTCTGACAGAAAAAAAAATGGTTTGGGGCTGGAGCGATAGCACAGCGGGTAGGGCGTTTGCCTTGCATGCGGCCGACCCGGCTTCGATATCCAGCATCCCATATGGTCCCCTGGGCACTGCCAGGGGTAATTCCTGAGTGCAGAGCCAGGAGTGACCCCTGTGCATCATCGGGTGTGACCCAAAAAGCAAAAAAAAAAAAAAAAAAAAGGTTAATTCCTATTTCTTTCTTGCCTTTAACATCAGAAACCATGTTTCACTCGCAATAGCAGATTTTTAAAAAATACTTTAGGTGTGTCTAATATTTTAAACTCCACCTAGATCTATCTCAAACCCTTAACCTCTCCACCTTAAACTTGTAAGGGATTCACCATTACCTAGATTGTGTACTGTTTGAGATAGCATGCTGCTCATTTCTGGGGTTTAGAAATAGAAAACCTCTTCTTATCAGAAGCAGAAGGAATGCATTCTTCCATAACTCTTTCAGTCTTTTTTTTCTCCCATAAAATAAGTCTCTGCTATATATATAACCTTGTAACATTGTAATACTGCCCACCATTGGTTGATTACTGAAAGAGTCTATCATAGTAATAGATAACTCTCTTCTACATCTTCCTAGTAATACATCTAGGAATTAACCAGTGTTGAGAATCTTAGGAAATACTTTTGTTAACTTGATAGAGGGTGAGCCTACCATTGGTGGGTGGGTGTTTTGGATATTTTTATTTTTTAAGTGGCAGTACTGCAGTACTTTCAAAGGGGATGTGAAACATAATAAAGAGGGAGTGACAGAGGCCAAGACAGGGGTGCTATGATAAACTTCCCAAATCTTTGGGACATGTTAAGAAAAGAAATGCAAATATCCATTGAGGTTTTTTTTTTTCTTTTTTTGCTTTTTGGGTCACACCTGGCGATGCACAGGGGTTACTCCTGGCTCTGCACTCAGGAATTACCCCTGGCCATGCTCAGGGGACCATATGGGATGCTGGGATTTGAACCCGGGTCGGCTGCGTGCAAGGCAAACGCCCTACCCACTGTGCTATCTCTCCAGCCCCTCCATTGAGGTTTTTATAATAATTTTCATTGACTTCCCAATATAAATCAGAGAAATTGTTACATCTCAATTTCAGAACAGAGGAATTTTAAGTGTACAGGTGTTAAGAGACATGCTAAGGAAACTATGGCTAGTAAGTAACAGGATTTGAATTTAAAGATCGGAATCATGCTCTTGAATAGTCTAAATCCACCTTTATCAATCTCTTTTATCCACAGTAGAACATAATGAGAGCATACTCCCAGTGACATGGAATTTTGTTTTGTTTTTTCACTTCTGTGTATAATTTTAAGCAATCCTTCAGTGCACTAATTTTAAAATCACACTTTTCTCCCATTCTTCTTTCAGTTGTTCAGTGGAGAGCAACTGTCAACAGATGTGAAAGTTTACAGATCATTAAATTCTCCTTCACAACACATCCTCAGAAATGCCCTGGTGTCAAAGGACCTCCTCTTTCCCATCTGAAGGGATCAATTTTTATAACAGTTCTGCTGAAAACCACTAACTTAGTCAATTTTCTCCAATGTGCAATTAACCTGAAAATTCAGGAGATAGTAGCCACAGTGCAATCAACAGTTCCTCTTTGCATTTTTTTTATCCTGTCCTCCCAACTATGAAAAGTATCTGCTTGTATTTATAGACCTTCATAGGGTCACCTAAAGACTGAGACAGATGGTTCTTCAACAACTTTGTAAGTTCATACCTCATTTGGGAAAAATCAAAGGTAAAGATTCCTTCTTTTCCAAATCTGTCCCTCGCTCTGTTTAACACACTTACACAAACACTGCAGGACAGAGCATTCCCCTGTATGAAATTTCCTTTTCTCCATTATTTTTACTCTCATCGCTAGAAGTCCAATGTGCTATCCATTGCTCCACAGAACCTGGAAAGCTACCCATGGCATATTCAATACACCAAGAACAGTAACAACAAGTCTCACAATGAAGACATTACTGGTGTCTGCTCAAGCAAATCGATAAACAATGTGACAACAGTGCGATAGTGCTACAGTGCATTTTTATTTAATTTTATTGAATCATTGTGAAATAGTTACAAGCTTTTATGTTTGGGTTACAATCTCACAATGATCAAACACCCATCCCTCCACCCGTGCACATTCCCCACACCAATACCCCCAGTATATCCCCCTTTTCCCACCTCCATGGCAGATAATATTCCCCATACTCTCTCTCTCTCTACTTTTGGGCATTATGCCTTGCAACACAGAACTGAGATGTCATCATGTTTGCTCCATTATCTTCTTTCCACACACATCTCCCATCCCATCTGATTACTCCAGGTATTATGCTAAGTGAAATGAGTCAGAAAGAAAGGGACAGACATAGAAGGACTGCACTCATTTGTGGAGTATAGAATAACATCACATGAGGCTGACACCCAAGGACAGTAGATACAAGGGCCAGGAGGAGTGCCCCATAGCTGGATAGAATAGTGCATTATTTTTAACTTCACAGTTAAAAATAAAATAATGACTTATCTTTAAGACCCTAGTGTGAGTATACTTAAGAAACGTCATTCTCATGTCAACAGAATTAATCCTGTTCTATCTAGTCTGTCCATACATGCATTTCATTAAAACTCACTTTTTGTTACATGACTTAATTTTTTATAGCCTGGCCTTTTTTATGTCATTTCTTTGATTTTGAGGCAAAACCTGATGATTCTCTGCACTTATTCCTGGGCAGTGCTTAGAGGACATATATGAAACCAGGGATCAAACCCAGGTCAACTGTATGCCGGGCAAACATCAGAACGGCTTTACCATCTCTCCAAGCCTGCATCTTTCTTTCCTATGTGCCCTAAAAATCATGAATGATGTTACCACAGCCTAAGATTCCCCATCATCTAATATAGCGCCTGAACTACCTATTTGTTGTTTACAAATATATTTATTTTTATTATGGACCTTTGTGGAAAAACTTCTAATATATTTCTCAATAAACCCCAATTTTTGTAGTTGCCCCATCCCTTTAAAAAAGGCTGCACCTAGATATTAACACATATAACACAGAAAAGTGGTAAGATGCTTGGTCCCATGGCAGCCAACTTGAACTTCAGCCAGAGAGAGGGAATGAGAGCTGAAAGAAGAGGTAGGGAGGACTGTATGAAACAGCGACTTTATTCCAAAGCTCATTTTCTTTTATAGTGTGTAGTGAACAATCCGTGGGAAAGCCAAGGGTTACAAGCTGAGTGAGCTACGTTACCTTGTTGTTCTATTTTGCAGCTGCGCATGCGGGCAGTTCCTTGAACTCTCTCAGGAATGAGAATGTGGCTCCTGGCCCAGCCAAGGTGGATCAGGTGCAGTCTTCCTTTCGATCCCCCTTAACAGGGATAGTCGCCAGGGCATGGCGCTCCCACACGCCCAGTTTTTCCCCTGCTCAGCTCATTCTGTCTCAGGGAAAACAAGCAGGGGCTACCGAGGCCAGCCTCCGACAGTAAGATGTGATGAACTTACACTTTTGTTTCATTGATGAACTGACACTTTCAATTTGTTGGCACCTTCTCTTTCTTTCTGACTTTGCTGAAGAAAGGTGCCATGTTACCTTCTGTTTTTATTTTTTCTAATTTATTTATTTATTTGTTTTTAAATTTATTTTATTGAATCACCATGTGGAAAGTTACAAAGTTCTCAGGCTTATGTCTCAGTTATACAATGCTCAAACACCCATCCCTTCATCAGTGCCCATATTCCACCACCAAAAAAAAACAAATTAAAAAAAAAAACAGTATACAGCTATATGACTTGGGGTTCCAGCGAGTGCTTACAACCATGTATCCTGACTGTGAACTAAGCTTTTGCCCCACGCCGGCTAACGGAGTAAATATCCTTCTTCCTTCTTCCTTGGTCTCTCTTCCCTCCTGGAGGAGGGGGCGTGGTGTCCGACAATTTATGGGACCTTTGAGTAGGTATGAACTTTGTGGCGCGGAAAAAAAAATGTGCTTTGAACTTGAAACAGCGGGATGCCTGGGCAGTCTCGGACTGGGGCCGAGATTCGACCCGGGTGGCCATGCCTTTGCACAGCCGCGTGGCTGCGGAACAAGCAGGAGCCAGAGCCAGCTATATGACTTGGGGTTCCAGCGAGTGCTTGCAACCATGTATCCAGACTGTGAACTAAGCTTTTGCTCCACGCCGGCTAACGGAGGAAATATCCTTCTTCCTTGGTCTCTCTTCTTTTTTTTTTTTTGCATTTTTGGGTCACACCTGGAGATGCACAGAGGTTACTCCTGGCTCTGCACTTAGGAATTACTCTGGGCGGTGCTCAGGGAACCATATGGGATGCTGGGAATCGAACCCGAATCAGCTGCATGCAAGGCAAACACCCTACCTGCTGTGCTATTGCCCCAGCACCGCCCCCTTCCCCTTATGTTACCTTCTTATAAAACAATGAAACTTTTATATACCAAACGAATACTCCCAACAACCATGTAAGTAAACTTATATCTACATATTTCCTCATTTGACCCTTCATGCAAAGCAAAATCTTTCTTAATCTCTTGATAGAAATCTTGTGAATCTCAAAGCTAACCCAACTAAGCTCTGTCAGAATAAATACACCACAATAACTGATAAAATCAATAAATGAATTGTATTCAGTCACTGGTTTTTGATATGAAATATACTACTTTTTCTAAGATAATATTATACAATTATTACCGGGGCATTCTGACACTGCATCATTGTCATCAATAAGCCCCTTGATATCTTAGAGGTCACATAGAAATCACTAAAATAAGTTCATATGATTTTAGATGTCATTTGATATTAATTTTTTTATGAGGTCATTTTTAAATGGTATGTTTAGGAACCAGGGATGTCGTTTGGCTACTGAAGGCTCACTTTATATGTGTGAGACTGGGTTCGATCTTCAGCATTATAGAGAGAAACACACAAACATTAAATATTGCGTTCATTATCTATTGCCCTTTAGCAAACTATCTTAAAACTTAATTTTTTTAAATAGCAATGATCTTAAGTCGTGGCATTTTCAACTGGCTCGGTGGAAATTCTGCTGCTTTTGTGTCAGCTTGCTCATAAAGTTGCACTCATTGCTGGAATGACCAAGATGATCTCAGTCATCTGGCAAGGGGTTCTGCTTACCAACTCAGGTGGTTCACTTCCTTCCGTATAATACCCTTTAAGCCACCACTTGCCAAATGTTTGTTGATGATCAACGCAGTTGAGAAATTTAATACTGTGGCCACACAAAGATGAATGAAAAGGAGAGAGGACTACACAGAATTATGGCTGCCTAAAGTCAGACTTTATTGGAAGCCATTTTTTTAAAAATCACATGACATTGACATTCAGATTAATAAAGATGATCACAAAATTTTATTTTGATTTTCTTTACCATATTGAAAAGAAAAAAAGACTAAAAGAATCAATTAAGCAAAAAATATTGACATTCAGAATCTTTTAAAATCCAACCATGTTTTCTTGGATCTAGAATCAGATTTAAATATTATAGAACTATGTATTTATCCTAAATTATTTGAAGAAGTGTACAAGTGTACAAAGGAGGTCAGACTATGCTGATATTATAGAAAGCAATTTAAAAATATTCTTATTTCTTTTCCTGTTACCTGGGATATTTTTGTTCCGAAATATGCTAGAGCTTATATTTATAATTAGAAAGTTAGTTTTTCTCAGTAATGTGCCAGTTACTTGAAGGGTCACTTCAATTAAACTATGAAATAATGTGTTATCCCCACTCCCCAAGTAATTAGAATCTAGTAAACAAAAGCATTGTTTTTATAGTGATCCACTTTCAGTGCAGTTAGCATACTACAAATGAGACGATATTAAATTAAATTTTAAATCTTCCCCACAATCATGTGCACTGGTCTCAACTATTCTTTATAGTTTCAATGTGAAACTAAAACTAACCAGACGGTGGATACAAATACTTTGAGTATGCAGGTAAATGCTTCTGATTTTTAAAGCCTGGATTACTATAATTTTCTGGAGCTTTTGTGCTTATGATGATTAATCAGATGCAGTTCCTGAACAAAGATAAAGTTGAATCTTCATGACACCTGTTTAGGTAAATTATTCCTAGCTTGATGTCCATACACATGATTTTATCTTGTCCCTAATGATAGGATTCACATTTAAGAACCAGGGGACCATTGCTTTCTGCTTTTAGCTAATGTTATTCTCACTATTTTTCTTGCAATATGAATCATCACATTACTGTAGTGGCAAGTCTGAGCTTCAAATTTTACTCTCCTGACTAGAAATGCAATAATGGTTATTGAAATAATTCACCAATCATCTCTAATTGGCAATATTTTAAAGAAACTCACTAATTAATTATTGTTATTGTCTATTAATTTCATTTCAAGACAGGAATTTTTATCTTTAAAGCCTGTCCTTTCATACGTATAACACATTCTTTAAAACTTTTGAGGAGCCAGAGCAATATTACACTTGAGTATGGCACTTGCCTTGCGCGCTATTGACCTGGGTTCAATACCTAATACCATGTAAGCCCCCCAGTTTGCCAGAAATGACACCTGAGAACAGAGCCAGGAGTAAACCCTTGAGCATTGCCAGGTATGACCCAAAAGCCAATTCTTATTTTTACTTTTGAAATGTAGTATAGGGGCTGGTGTGATAGCCCAGCTGGTAGGGCATTTGCCTTGCACGAGGCCGGCCCGTGTTCGATTCCCAGCATCCCATATGGTCCCCTGAGCACCGCCAGGAGTAATTCCTGAATGCAGAGCCAGGAGTAAGCTCTGTGCATCGCCAGATGTGACCCAAAAAGAAAAAAAAAGGAAATGTAATATATTTATAAATCTTTGGCAATGGAACAAGAATTAAGAATTAATTTAAAATTGTTTTTAAGCACCAATTCTAATTTAGCATGTGATTTTGAACAAATGCTTTTACGCTTTTGGAGACTATTCTTATCTAGTTGTATATATAATGGGATACTTTCCCAATAAAATTTGTTTTAAAATAGCTGTTGTTTTAAATAACTACATGGCTATAGAAAATTTGTTTAAAATATGATCATTGTATCTTGCAAACTATACAATTTCTGTAAGTGATAATTACTTGAAATCACATGCCTTCCTAAGAGTCTTCCCTATTCTAACGTTACTGATGATCTTCCAATATTGGCTGTTTCATTATCTTTCATAAGGATTTTATCTTATTTACGATTATATCCCCAACTGAGTACACAACATTATACATTTTCCAAATCATTTCTTGCATTATAATTTTATTTGGCAAAGATCCCTTTAAGATAAGTAAAACTTTACCTTTCATTTGAAAATACATTTTAAAAATTGTATTTTTAGGTTCCAATAGATTCTCCAAAAAGATAAGTCAATCCTCTGTGGTCTCCTTCTGGTTCTCACTTAAACCCTTGACGGGAAGCATTATGTCTCTGTTTCTCTATAGGAACATTGCAACCCAGTTTGGTAACTATAGATCACAGTGTCCTTCTGCAAAACAAAACAAAAAAAAGCTTTCATTCTTTTGAGATAGATGAATTATGCATAGATTTTATGTTCTAGTTTATTATAAATACATGGAAGGTATCCAGAGACTAATAAGAACAAGTTGGAATGATGGGTCCAGAAATTAGTTTTTTGGTACCAATGTCTTGACCTTATATAAACACTGAGAATGGCCTTCACATTAAAGTAATGCAGTTATCTTTTTATTTAATTTATTTTTGTGAGCAATATTTCAATAAACTGACCTCGCAAGTTTTCTAACTTTTAGACTTCAAATTATACTCTTATCTTGTTCATTTGATGACAGATTCTAAGAAAGGTAGTGTTTCCTCCATAGGAAACAGATGTGCTTTAAGCCATATTTCCCATTTTTTAATAAAATTGCTATCATAAAGACATCTTATTGGAGATTAGACAAAATTCCAGTCATAAGAGTCTTAGAGAACAGACACAAAGAGAGACAATAATTAATAATAAGAAAATATTACCCTCATAAAAGTAAAAAAACTAAAGCTATGACTTACAATAATAACTTGTCTAGAAGATTCATGAAATTACTTAAGTGAAGGGAGTGTTCTGGTAATGTGAAGAAGTGTTGTTTTTTGGTGAGAGAAATAACTTGGGGAAAGTCCTGAGATAGACAACAGATGCATCTAGATATAAGAATAAAAGATAAGAGGCTGAAGATCATATTGAGCAGCTGAGCATGGAGCTGGAGAAATAATACAGTGGATAGGGGACTAACCTTGCATACAGCTAATTCAGTTTCAATCACCAGCACCCTCTATGGGTCCCCAAGCCTGAGTATAAGTGATTTCTAAATACAGAGGTAGGAACGATCTCTGAGCCAGCCAGGTGATCATATACACACCTCTCCCCCACACCCCAAATTGCTAAATATACTTATTTTCACAGACTGGAGCCATAGCACAGCCGGTAGGACATTTGCCTTGTACACCGCCAACCCCAGTTCAAGTGTTCCGTCCCTCTTGGAGAGCCCGACAAGCTACCGAGAGTATCCCGCCCACACGGCAGAGCCTGACAAGCTATCCGTAATGCATTTGATATGCCAGAAACAGTACAACAAGTCTCACAATGGAGACGTGCCCACTTCAGCAAATGGATGAACAGCAGGATGAAAGTGCTACAGAGCATTGCTACTTATTTTCACAACACAGTATTATTACTATTTTTATTAACTATTAGTATTGAGATTTTAGGAGACCACATTAAAAAGTTTTAAAAATCTCCTTTCAGTTAGGAAATAATATAAAAGAACAATACTGGAGTCACATCTGCAACACAGGTAACAGTACCAATCTCCTTTAGATGGGTTTTTATTCTCTCTCCGTCTTTATGTAGTCTACACATCCCACTGGACACATATTTTTATGAAGTTCAATGCCTTGGAAGTTTCACTGGTAACTACACCATTAGAGGAATTCCATGATAGCAGATCTCCGATAATCCTTACACTACTATTTCCCCATTATAGAACCCAGAAGAGGGTATGAGGTCAAATTCCCCTCTTAGTACTGTGTAAATGAAACATTTGAGGCGTGTGTGTGTTATAGGAGATGTATAGGAGAGAGAAATCACCACAAAGAAGATATTGGTGAATTACTGAAAATGAGGTCATATTAAAGGATTTTTCACTTTATCCAAAGACATGGGGAAAAACCCTCAAGATAAGACAGAGGAATTAAGATGTTATTTGTAAAAGAAGGATTGTGTTCTACTAGGTAGAGAGAGATTTTATATTCAGTGTATACATTATAAATTCCCACATATATGTTTTTAGTTTTTAATAAAATTTGTGAGGCATCAATCAAGAGAGCTCACCCGTCTTCAATGGAGAAATGGAGACAGAGAAGCATCTTGCCCCAAGCTATAGGTCTAGCAAATTTCAAGACTTGAACAAAAGTTTTCTCCCTTGACTATCAGTGCCTTTTCCTTAACAAAAAGTACATGGAGGAAATAACTTCTTTCAGGTTTCTTCATTTATTTAGATAAAACCCAGAAGTAGAGTCCTGAATAACAGAATTTCAATAAATTCTTGTTTCTAGTTGAGCAAGAAAAAATGAGGATCTTAATATCTGCTTCCTTTGGTGAATATGTGCTGATCAATATTTAAACAGACATATTGGGGACAAACATGAAATTCTCAGCCGCTGACAACTTAACCATTTTCTTGGGTGGGGGGGGGTAGGAGGCACACAGAGTCACTCAAAGCTTTCTCCTAGTTCTGTGGTCAGGGGATCAAACCCCGGACATTTGTGTGCAAAACAAGTGCCACCTTTGCTAATTGTCTACTTCTTCTAAGTTGCCTGAAGTGTGGGAGTTTTTGTTTTTTTGAAAATTTTTTTAAGGTCACCAAACTTGGTGGGTTATTTTTTGCTTTAGCTGTAAATTTAGATAGCTGGATGTTATACTCCAACATAAAGCTGATAGTTTTAATAGTATCAGCTTGTCTCAAAACCTATTCTTAGAGATTTTATTGAGTCTACATTGTTATTTATTTGATTATCACCTTTTGTAAATATAATTTATGCGGGTAGAAATATTTTAAGGTAAAAGCAAACAAATTTTAAAGACCTTGGAATTTTCTTTTTTTCAGATTTTATTTATTTTTCCACCCATCCCTTCTCCAGTATACAATTCCCAGTACCAGTGACCCCAGTTTCCCTCCCTACCTCCCTCCACCTATCTCTCTAACAGGTACATTTATTATTTCTCTCTCTCCCTCCCTCCCTCCTTCTCTCTCTCTCTCTCTCTCTCTCTCTCTCTCTCTCTTTCTCTCTCTCTCTTCCACCCTCCCCCTGCCTTTCCCTCCCTCCCTCCTCCCCCACCAACTTTTTGTTGATATTCCAAAACTTGGTACAGCTTTGGGAGGTCATACAAATCCAGGAATTTGTCCATTTCTTTGAGATTCTCTTGTTTTATGGCATAAAGATTCTCAAAGCAATCTCTGATGATCCTCTGAATTTCTGTAGTTTCTGTTGTGATGTCCGCTCTTTCATTTCTGATTTGGTTTGAGGGTTCTCGCTTGCTCTTTCTTTGTGCTTCTTGCCAATGGTTTATCAATCTTGTTTATTTTTTTTCAAAGAACAACCTCTTAGTTTCATCGATCATTTGGATTTTTCTTTTGGGATTCTAGTTCATTAATTTCTGCTCTCTTTTATTATTTCCATCCTCCTTTCTAGTTTGAGCTCCTTTTGTTGGTCATTTTCTATGATCTTAAGCTTTGAAGACAGGTTATTTTATGTGGGCCCTTTCTTCCTTCCTGACATATGCTTACAAAGCTATAAACTTTCCTCTTAATTCTGCTTTTGCTCTATCCCACAAGTTGAGGCAGTGCATGTGTGGGAAATTTGTAATGAGCTGTAGGCTATTGTTGTGCTGGTTGGGAGGTCTGTTTCTTCACTAGAGAAACCACTGCAGAGAGAATAACTTTGGTGAGGCCTTGGGGACAAATTCTCAGTGTAAATTTCAGCTCTCCCACTTACATGCCAATGCCTTGTGTGAAAGCAACTCATGGTAGAAGACAGAGACCTACAGAGAGACATTTTGCAGAACATTATGCAGCTGGAAAGATAATCACTGATAACAACAAAAACAACAAAAATAAAACAAAGGAATGGAAATGGGGCCTACACATTGGTGAGGGCCATTTTGGATGCATCTATCTAGTTGATATGAATTCTTCAAAATTCGTTGGCAGTGATGCACCCTGTATTGTAAAAGTGGAACCTAGTGACAGTGGACCTCTTTTTACTGAATTAAAATTCTACCAGCAAGATGCCAAACCAGATCAAATTCAGAAATGGCTTCACACTCATACACTTAAATACCTGGGCATGCCTAAGTATTTGGGGGGGTCTGACCTTTATGAGAGAATGGAAGAAGTGACAGGTTTATGATAATGGACAGCTTTGCGGGTAACCTTTAGAAAATATATGAAGTAAATGCCAAAAGGTTTTTTTTTTTTTTGAAAACTGTCTTGCAGCTAACCTTGGAATTCTGGATACCCTGGTATATATCCATGAGCATGAGTACATACATGAGTACATCTCAAGGCCATCAATCTTCTTTTGAATATCAAAAACCCTGACCAGGTGTACTGGGTCCATTATGGCCTTGCTTATCGCTAGTGCTCAGAAGGGATTCATAAAGAGTATCAAAAAGACCTAAAGAGATGTCACAATGGCACTTTGGAGTTCACCAGCATTGACACTCAGAGTGATTTGGAAATACTTGGTTATTGCATGATCCAGTGGCTTAGTAGTCACCTTCCTTGGGAAGATAATTTGAAAGACCCCAACTATGCAGGAGATTCTAAAATTAAATATAGTGAAAATATTGCAAATTTGACGAACAAATGTTTTCCTGGGGAAACAGCCCAATTTTTCTAAGGAAAAAATGTAAAAAAATAGTGAAAAAATTAGTGAAATTGCTAAATACTTGGAAATTGAAATTACTGTACTATGCTGAAAAACCTCTTTTTCAAAATCTATAATTCTTTTGCAAGGACTAAAAGCTATAGGAAGTAAAAATGATGGCAAAACGTGTTGTGGAGAATGGAGGCTTGAAAGCAAAAGCCATACTGAAGAAGAGAAAGAAAATACAGAAGGAAGATGTTGAGTCTGGTGCAAGGGAGATGAGCTGCAGACAGAGTTGCCCGTCTAGACTATTCAAAACCCCAAAGAATCTGGAAGTAAATCAAACACTGTGACTCGTTTTTCTTGCATCTGACTTTTCTTGTTTTCAGTGTTTTACTTTCATGTGAATCTTGTGGGGTAGGGAGAAATTAAATATATATTTTTTAAAAAACACAGCCTTTAATTGAAACAAGTACTTTGTACAAGTTATTAAACTAATTTATGAACTTCAAAATCTTGAGATTCTACTCTTTAAGTTATCCTACCCAAGTCATAGGTCTGTGGTTCTGAAAAGTATCTGAGAATTATTACTGTCTGTGGCTTGCACTTTTCTAATTGTGTGTTTCAAAAAATGCTTATTATAGTCCTATGGATATTTAGAACATAAAAGTCTGTTTTTGCTTTAAAGGAGATATCCATAGGACATCCTCCAAGATAGATCACATGCTGGACCACAAAACATACTTCCCTAAAATAAAGAGGATAGAAAATGTAACAACTATCTTTTCAGACCAAGAGGCACTGGAAGTAGAACTTAATCATACACAGAAATGGAGAGTCAAATCAAACACCTGGAAATTGAACAGCTTGCTACTGAACTACCAGTGGCTTCGAGAGGAAATCAAAGAGGAAATCAAGATTTGTGGAAACAAACGAGAGTAAGTACATGAGCTACCAAAGCGTGGTTTTTCTATTATTAAAAATCTACATTTTTAAATAAAAAGGTGTTTTTTTAAAGTTATGAAACATCCATACAAACCTCTGCATTCCTCATTCTAATAACTAAGAAGCAAACAAAAAATGAATTTGAAAATCCATTCTGAAAATGATTTTCAGAATATAATATGTCAATGATGCATTGATTTGGAACTTAAATATTTTCTACTGATCTGCAGATCAAAACCATGGACTCATATTATAACATGTAAAATGTCATTTTATTTAAAAATGAATACTGGCCATTAAACTGTGTACCAGCTGATATAGAGAAAAAAACATGACTACATTTTAAAATTGTAAAATATTCCCAAATCAGGGAAATACCGAGTATTTTATTAATGTTTTAACTTAAAAATACAAAGCATTACCCTCAATTTTATTGGAGGTGGTTTCTTCCAAGTATTTTTAAGAAGGCCTAGGGGTTACTCTCACTGATACTCTGCCAACTGGTTCTGCATATTCAAACCTTGGCCCTAAGATACAAGGTTCTTTGTATCATGTGGCGTTCGGGACCATGTCGGGTATTTGGGTGGTTTTCAGGGATTCCAGGACTCTACAGTGGTATTTTGGAGGCCACAATTATATTTGTGAATAAACAACTTTATTGCACACTAATACAATTTTAAAACTACACTTTACTAAACAATTGCCTCTTTTTATTTATCTTTTTACTTTTTTCTTATGTAGCTAAATTTTTAAATCAGATTTTATCTCCCTGTTAAATCCTTATAGTCAAGATGTTCTTAGAACAAAAAAACCTAGATACTTCAATATGGATACCCCATAACATTTTTTTCCCAGCCTGTTTGCAGCAAGTACCTAAGCATGCATCCTAACAAACCATACCTAAAAAATACCCTAACAAACCATAATTCAGAAATAATCTAGACTCTACCTTACTGTTCCTTCACCTGGAATTCTCTTTGAAAGGTCATGAGTCTAGTTTGTTTTTATCTTCTCAAATCAAATGTCACCTAATAGATAATGCAACCCATATGGATGGAAATTCCGGGTTTACTATGAAAGCAATTCTTCCTTTTTTTCTATCTAAATCTATGTCACAGGGAGGACCAATTTGGTGGCTATGTCAGGTGGCTGCTGGCTCTGTTTGAACAATGGAAAGTCCTAACTGGATTGGAAGATAAGGGAAAGAGATGGATGACACACAGTTTCGGGATGTGGACACCATATATGTTTGCAGCTCGAGTGTTTTTTTCGGGGGTCTTAGCTTCTCCCCAGCATCTCAGAATTCTGCTTCTGGGAACAATGCCTACATTCTGTATCATTCCCCCAAAGTCAATGTTTTCTTCATTTTAAAAGTTTCACAGTTGTTAATTTGTTTTTAATTTCCCACCTCTGAAGGTGTTCAATTACTGCCCATGAATCTTCTGAATTTTCTAATACATGACCATTCTTGTAAATGTGCTATTTATTTAGAATGCCAGATTTTCTAAATATTTAAATACTAGAGTCGTAGAACCACAGACTATTCTCTTTGAGCTACTCAGGCCCTCTTCCTAAAAAATAAAATGTAAACAATAAAAGCTTGTTCACAGGTTAAATATAAGATCTATTTTAGCATTAAGAATCTTACTTTGGCTAAATCTAAAGCATCTAACTTTGGATTCTGTTCAAATTATGATTAAAAACTATCAAATGTTCTCTAAATCATGTAGCTATCCTTAGGAAACAAAAACATCCTCAGGAGTAAATTGTGCTCATGAAATAAAAGAATTCATTCTCCTAATAACCTTTTTGGGATATGTCCAACTCCGTTGCATTATGCAATCTTGCACCATCAAATCTGGATTTCAATGTTGATCCCTCAGTAATTTGCTTTGATTGTTTACTCCATGTCCTGTCCCTAATTGTCTGTTGAGGCATCCATAATGCAGTTAGGCCCTTTAGATTAATTTGCAAACATATCCTTAGTTTCCAGATTCTTGGCATCTCTACAATACCAGATATCAATATATTGACTGCCTCTGTTGAATAAAATTCTTAATTTAATAATTTATCAGAATCAGCTAATATGAAGCATTATATATTATTGTTACAATTCTGATATAGGGACATCTTCAATATGTAAAATATCTAAGGTGAAACAGTCCATTTGAAATCAACTTAGAGTGGCAGGTGAAACAGCACAAAGAAGGGTGAGGGAAAGAACTTCTTTGAGTTTATTTTATTTATTTTTTCTTTACTGAAATAACATTTATTTTGCTTCTGTGGTATCTCTTTTGTGTGTGTTGGTTTTATTTTTTAAATAAAAGGAGTGATAGAGGTCTTAAAATAGTTTCCCGTCACTCCTTGAATATTTCCACCTTGTCAACGCACTTAAATACCACTGATACTACTGATACTCAGAGAGCTGGTGTTTTAATACATTTCAAATGCTTTTACTTTGAAGTTATTTCATTTAGTTCATCTCTGTCATCTCAAAGAGCAGAAAATGTCATCCCTGACTATGTGCTCTCTTTCCCTCACACCCCCCCATCTTTTCTTTTCTGGTAAGAGCCTCCTCGTTCTTCCCATATTCAGTTGGCATCTTGTCATTCCTGTAATATCACTCCAATGTAAAAGCTCAAAATTAATTTCAAAATATCAGGGTTGACATTCATAATACTGCCGTTTGATACTGCTGAACATTGAGTTCATCAATGCAAAAGTACTAAAACATAATTCAGAAAATCCTGGGTCTCTGTTCAGTTCAGAGTCTCTTAATTCCTCTACTTGGTCCCTCAGAAATAGATGTAAACATTGAAATCTCATAGGTAAGAAAAAGAGGCCATAGCAATAGAGGAGCTGGTAGGACATTTGCCTTATACAAACCCACCTGCATATTTTTGGGAGTGGCCAAAACTTTAAAAAAAATTAAAAAGGAAAGGAGTGACAAATCAGTTGAATGTCCTCAGGATGGAATTATGAAATGACACATAGATATTTTTTTTCTCCCACATCACAAGCATGTAACACCTTTAAGTCCTACCTGTGAATGAACACTAAGTTCCCCCATCAAAGTTTACTGATCAACTATTATTCACTGGAGAGTTTAACAAGAAACCATTTACTTTGACTCCTGCTTATCCACCCCTCTATTTAGAAGAATTTTACCAGTTTGTTTTGAAAGAATCCTTAAATTTAGAAGCAGGGTAAAACATGATTTTACTGATAAATTTCCTCTACAATTATGTGTATACACTCATGCATTATAGAGTTTTAACTTGACATAAAAATGGGTAGAGAATCAATAGTGATGTAACTTTTAGTCCACAGGATTATAATGGATACTCAAATATTATTGCAGAAAACACACTTGTCATAAATCTCAAGGGCACTAGGCAAAAATAATGTTGAGATGATGAGAAAGTTAAAGGGCTGGAGCGCATGCCTTGCATGCGTGAAAACTCAAGTTCTATCCTGGCACTGTGTCCTTGGTGACCCATCATCATTGGGTAGCATGACCAAATCCTGGTACTGATCCATCATTTCTGCACCAGTGGGATGCAGAATGCATCACTTGCTGAACGTATCACTGATTCCCCTGAATACCACATATATGTACATATGTGTATATATGCACATATGTATATGTATGTATGTATGCATATATACACACATACACGTGTCTACCACACATATATATCTGCACTATCACAATCATGATAGCCCGTTAATCACCAATTTCTCAGGCGGGCCCAGTAACATCTCATTTTATCCTTTCCCTGAGATCTTAGAAGTCCATCTGGACTTGGCCCTCCGAACGATGTTGCACTGGGGGCTCTTCAGGGTCAGGGGAATGAGATCCAGCTTGCTACTGGATTTTGCATATGAATGCACCATGGGAAGCTTGCAAGGCTGTCCCATATGGGCAGGAAACTCTCAGAAGACTGCCAGTTTCTCCCAAAGGGAGAAGCAGGCTAAAGATATCTGAGAGCTTGCTTTTAAGTCTCTCTGGATATTGGCCGTTGATGGGATTACTCACACCTGGATTCCTCTGCCGGTACCTTCATGCATAAGGCCTGACCGAAAGTGTGGAGAGGGGCCTCCAGCATGGCTGTAGCTAGGTTCCAGTGGTCCTTGGCCGCCAGGAGCTCTGCTTGGTGTGGGGAGGAAAGCTGGAGTCCATCCCCTCCGAGGGCCCCGGGGAAGACAGCCAGGCATGCAGCAAGAGACTCTCTGCATCCATCTGCACTATATATAGTAAAAAACAGAGAGTGATTGTAGATCTCTTAATAGAGATTTCTCTAGTTAAACTGAAAGATACAACTCTGGGAAGAAGATGCCTAAAAAGTAGCAAAGTCCAGGGTGTCTGCTCTTCCTTACAATGAGGGGGGCTAACCCATTTTGGCACCCTGGTTATTATCTATTGTTTTTCCCTCTGCCCTTAGATTTCTTTAAATGTTCGAGTTATCCCATGGGCTTTTCATAGAAACTAATATAATGTTGAAAAATAATATACAGGAAGTCAAACACTTTTACAATAAGAAAATATGGTACTTTTTTTTTTTTTTTTGCTTTTTAGGTCACACCCAGCAATGCTCAGGGGTTACTCCTGGCTTTGCACTCAGGAATTACTCCTGGCGATGCTTGGGGAACCATATGGGATGCCGGGGATTGAACCCGGGTCAGCCGTGTGCAAGGCAAACGCCCTACCCGCTGTGCTATTGCTCCGGTCCGAAAATCTGGTACTTTCTGACAGTGAGATACATACACAAGTGTGTACACTTATATGCACACTATTAAAAACAAAATTCAGAGACCTTCTCTGTCCATCAATTTTACTATTTATGATTTGGAAAATTGTGGCTTAAAAGCTATAAAAGTCTTCTAATTGTTTGTGGCTGACAAGCAGCACAGAGGTGACCCAGACCAAAGATTTGTAAATTTTATGGTGTGGCTTACTGCTGTACCCACTATATAGACAGAATCATAAAGAAAAATAGAGGCAATTTAGAATAAATTCTAAGTTAGCTTTGTCATTCCACAGAGGAGAGGTGTTAGACTAAGTTTTATTTTAAGCAAGAATTATCTTCAAAGTGAACCATTTTTAAAGCATGCTGTATGAGAGCAGACATTAATTCCATAGCACAGCACAACACAGATGTAAATGTTAACATCAAACATACCCACGGAAAAGTAGTAACACTACATATGACATAAAGCGATTAACATGAGTATTTGATAAAGATTTTCTTCCTGAGATTCTTATGTGATCTCGCATAAGCCTTGACTTTTTTTTTAATTTAAAGGAAAATATAGTGATTAGTTACATTGCCTTTGAGAAATAGGTAGATATTTATGAAGACTGTCTATCTCTATAGAGATAATATACAGGGAGTGCAGAGATATTCAGAATCAGAATCTCATTTCTTTAGGGTTCAGCTATTGTAGTTCTTTTATAATGTGAGCACAGAAGCTGCATTAACATTTGACTCTGACTTTCAGTTTCTGTATTTCAGACACCTCAAAAAATTCCTCTAAATGTCTGCTTTAAAGAGAAAGAACATCCATATTGTGGTTTTCTCAAACTGATTCAATTACAGAGCGTGTGGCAAGACTACAGTAAGATGTGACACTGGATCAATGGATACCCCAGCATTGATCCCAATAAGAATTCTCAGTTTTATTTCAAATTTCCCAAAGAGAGACATCATCTTTCCTTCTTGTTCTATTTGCTCCAACGCAATGCAAGGTGCATTAAGTATTCCATTAGAAATCTGTTGGCATTGCCAAATTTGTCCCTTGATGGTTTAGCTTTACCTCCCTTTGCCTTATCCACTTGGAACTAAGAATATACTTATCGTTTCCATTTTGACCCACTTATGTGAAGGATATTTTAATAACAGTGCTAGCAATTCATCTAATTCTAATAGTCTGAAACAACTTTCTTAAATATTCCAAACCAATCTTCAAACCATTTTAGCATCTATCTAAACTGTGTCACTGCAGAAATGTCCACACCTCCACAAGGAAAGTGTTTGTTGAATAAAATATGTGGAACCAATCTTTTCTGCAAAACTAGGTTATAGAAGGAAAAGGCGTGTTTGAAATGTGACTGGAAGAGCCTACTACTTCTTCAATAGTACTACTTCTTCAAATAATAGAACACATCAAGTTCCTTGTACATAATCATTACCAACTAGTAGCTAATGAGTCAAATACAATGAAGGCATTTTGTGGCAACTTGTATTTTTGCCTAAACCAATAATTATCAAGTGTTTATACCTATTTCATAATTAAGCATACTATATCATATGAACTCCTCTTACAGTACAAGACCGAGTATCTCATTGAAAGATGGGGTTATATTCTCTTTTAACTGCCCCAAATCAGTAAAGCATGGCAAAAGAATGTGCAGTGTCTTTGAAGGCTAATTCATAAAACGGTATATGGCTTCTGTAGGAACTCCTGGACACATATATAAGAGTTCTGGCTACTCTGGTCACCTTTTTTTATGAGTTTCTGGGAGAAACTACATACCAACAAACATGTCTCAAAGAGTCTATTTTGAGAACCTTTAGATATTTGAGTCACCCAGCTCATGAATCAGACATGAGTATATATGCCTTTAAATGATTCTATCCCTTAGCTTTCTGCCATTCAAGTTCTCTAAGCAAAACAGAAAGGAGTGATCCTGTGAACTCTTACCAATTTACTCTTTGTTAGTAAAATAAACTTCTTTGTTGAAAAACCACAGAACACGGGCAGTTATTTTATAAAGGCATAGTAACTAAGGCATATTATTTGGTACTCTAAATCTTTTGAGATGGTTACTTTGCTACTAAACAATTCTGCATTTTGCTCGAAAGTCCCATTGTCTTGTTACTAGGAAGTGAGGAGATGTGTCAACACTGACCCACGGCTCCTCTAAAGCAATGCTCAATTGGTTATGAGTAGGCTCTACCCATTTCCATGAGGTCAACATTTTCAAGTTTTCTAGGCTCCTACTACTCAGTAAATGTCTTTTTTCCATCACTATCACTATCAACCCATTATTCATCAATTGCTCCAGCGGGCACCAGTAACATCTTCATTCGTCCCTGTCACGTGCCAGTGCAGCCCAACAGTGTCTGTTCACTCTTGGAACACAAAGAGCATGTTGTTGCTGTTATTGTTTTTGGCATATCAAATACATCACCAGTTACTTGCCAGGTTCTGCCATGCAGGCGGGATATCCTTGGTAGCTTGCCAGGCTCTCTGAGAGGGACAGAAGCTTTGGGGGCAGCCTTCAATCGTCCTTATGGGTGTCCCCAGTCAACTGAGAGCAAGCTTTTGGTCGGCTGGCATGTTGTAATGATCCTCATGCTGACAATCATGCACTGCCTGCATCTCTGTGCAGCACCTGGGACATCTGCAGCCCCAGGTTGATCTACTTGAGATTGATGGAATGCTCCTGGAGGTTGTTGAGCAGCTGGCAGAGCAGGACCCCATCGCAGAGGGTCTGTGCCAGGTTGAACACCCATGCCAAGACTCAGGTCACCTGGTGGCTGGCAGGAAGCACCCTGTAGTGGATGAGCTACTGTGCACACCACAACGGCAGCTTCATGCCTGATAGCACTTCGACTCAGCCCAGCCACAGTTGCTCCATGCCCTGCCGATGCCACTCCATCTGAATCTTAAAAAACAGCCAGCAATGTCCAGCAGGGGTCACACGAAGAATTCCCTGCCTGACATGTTGAACCATGCGCTGTCTAAGGCGAGATGATGAGCCGGGTTCGGAAGAGTGTGAGGGGTTCAGGAGGCATCAGCACATCTTAAATCTTTGTTTTACATAGTCACATAAAGCGTTTGAGTCAGGACCCTTAAAATGGCATGAACATCCTCCTTCCATACCTCAAAACTATCACAAAACTATAGAAGTTTTCCTAGAATATGAATACAGATACTGGGTGTGACATAAATTAATATTTCATCTATGCAGGTTTATTCAGGAAATAATTGTATTATTTCATGCATGAAGGTACTGGCAGAGGAGCCCAGGTGTGTGGGAACTGGGGCTGAGACCTCCAAGTCTGCCTGGATGGGGACTGGGCCTCATCTGCCCAGATTTCCCACTTTCCAGTAGCTGGATGGTCACACCCAGGGACTGCCCCCGGCATCATGTAATCCCATCAACGGCCAACATCCAGAGACTTAAAACCAAGCTCCTGGAAGCACACACAGCCGCTTTGCGGCCACATGATATCTTATAGCCTACTTCTCCCTTTGGGAGAATCTGGCAAGCTACCGAAAGTTTCCTGCCATATGGGAGAGCCTCGCACACTTCCCATGGTGTATTCATATGACAAAACCAATAACAAGCTGGGTCTCATTTCCCTGACCCTGAAAGAGCTTCCAATTCGGCATCTTTGGGAAGGATGAGTAGAGAGAGGCTTCTAAAATCTCAGGGCTAGGACGAATAGAGATGTTACTGAGACCACTGGAGAAATTCGACGATGATGTTGATGATGATGATGATGATGATTTAAAATTATTTTGTTTATTTTCTTAGCCACAACAAAATACTGCTAAGCAGACATTTAAAAATACATCTAGTACATTGTTTTGGAAGCATAACTTACAGAAACCACAGAGATCATGATTTTTCTAAGCATTATTTTGAATAAGGAACATAATAGGTCTCATTAGATACTCTTATATTTCTGGAATGCTGCTTACATATGCCTTTCCTGGATGTCATGCATATTTGTTAACATAAGTAGATTTGGCCCAAAGACATTTTCTCTCAATAGCTTTAGGCAAATATTTACCCATATATCTGTTTCCCATCATTTATAGAAAAGTAAATTCTTAAGGCAATTTTGGACTAATGTCTCAAAAACACAGGTTAGAGAACTCTTGGGAATGGAAGGACAGTGTCTCATCTGAAATTATCTCTAGAAGTAGAATAATATTTTAAAGAAGTCCCATAGTCAATTCCAACTGACCACTGTACTATAGACCGAAAGAAATACTTGCTACACATAGGGAAAAATAATCACAGATGTTTGTCTGAGGAATTGAGAAAGAGGCAAATCTAGAGAAACAGCTTGAAGATGAGGGACGATTGTATATAGTGTTTCTACATAACCTGAGATGGATTTTGTCTTTGACTATCTTTCCATGATCTTTGTACAACAATGTTAGAATATTATCTGTACTACAAAAGCAGAGACAATATTTATTTCCTGTCCAGAAAAATAATTTCTCATCATTGAAAGAGTTGAGCATGTTTATGAACAGCCCCTTAAAATGGAGTCTTCAGGATCCTTGTGAATGAAACAAATCCACTAGAAGCACAATTATCATCCAGGATACTTCACATGTACCACTTACCCAACAACCACTCCCCCCTCCCCCACCCCACCCCCCACCCCCCTGACACACACACACACACACAAACACACACACACACACACACGGAATTACAGAAACCAGAGGAAATGGTAGATATACAAACATGAATATTTACAGCCTGATAGGCTGGGAATAAGGAAGCTTTGGTCTTTGACCCATGGTCTTGGTATCTTCTACCAGAATCTATGAAATTTGAAGATTTACTTTTTAGTTTGCAAGTAAAGGGAAATAACAGACACATCATCAAAAGTTATTTCCTCCATGTTGGATTCTTTGCACCACATACAGTCCCCCGCACCCTATCAGGAATGAACTAGAGTGCAGAACTAGAAGTACATCCAGATATAGCCCAAAAATAAAACAAGAAAAATATATCCTGAGATATTAAAAGCCTAGTCCACAATATTGCCTACACTCAGGAAAGGTCTGAAGAGAAGAGGCTAATAACAATAAGTACTGTTTCTTTATCTAACAACCAGAAAAAAGGGTTTTGTGGCAGCTGGGGTCTCCACTGTTCACTCCATATTCCACCCTAACTCACTCTCCCAGTCACAGTGTAGAACGACACACCGAGATGCATCTGCATTTGGGATTCAAAACCGAATGGAAATTCTTACTGTCCTTTACTGATTTCAGACCCACCGCCAAGGGGTGATATAAGTACCAAGACACAAAGATCACAGAGTGTCGTGATGACAAACCAAAGGACAAACCAAACAAGTGACAAACCAAAGGAGTCTGAGTTGAGGTCTCTGCATTGAGGTCTCTGGGATACGACTGAGTTGACTGGTAAAAATTAAACAAGTCCTTGATAGGTGTGTAATGGCACTGGAGCTAGAGATAAAGTTTATGATACATCCAAGAGGACTAAAACATCTTAAAAGCCTTTTTTTTATACTTAAAAGATGTTATTTTAAAGATCACAATAATAAATAGAGAAATTCTCCTCAAACTATTTCAAAGACACCTGACTCCCTTGGAGAAACAAAAGCAGGTACTACTCATACCCATACTCATTTCAGTAGGAAATGTTCCTATGTTGACAGCTACATTGTGTCTCCCTTTACTAATCTCAGAAAACCAGAGATCCTAAAAAAGGGCCCAACTCTTTCTGTCAATGACACAGTAGTTAAGTCTAGCAGATTTTCAAACTGAACTAAGGGGACTAATTTTAGGCCCTGCCCACCCAGTGCACAAAGTAGAGGCTTACCTGGTGATGTGACTGTTTATGAAGATAGAGACTCTGATCAGGTACAATGAAATGCAATAATGGGTAGAACCTGATCAAATAAATCAATAAAATGGTCCTATTATCCAAAGAACAATAGCCACCAGAGATCTTGTACACAAAGACCACAGTAGGAAACAGTCTCAAAGTCCAGAAGGGTCTAAGAGAACCCGATCCTGTTGCGTAGCTTGGTCTCAGATGTTTAAATAAAACTTTGAGAAAATTGATTTCCACTGCTCATGACACCGTACCCATGGGGACACCACAGCAGTTCAAGCAGACTAATGCTTCCATTCCTACACCAGCCATTTTTACTACTCTGAATGTGTTTCAAAATGATTTCCAAGATGTCTTCAGATACACATTTGAATTCATCCAGAAGTCACACGGTCTGTATTTGAGTTATACAACAAAAAAGGGGAAAGAGTCACCCACTGACTTGCGTTGTTCATTTTTATAGGCTATTTTCCTTACTTACCCTGGATAATGGAATGATGAAAGTGCTCAAAGCACTTTTTAGTTGGTTATGAAGAGAAATCAATACTGCTTTGTGTTTCAAAGAAGAGAAGCATGCAAGGACGCTGAGGTACTAAACACAAGTGGATTGAATAGTTATTTGTGACAGGCTACTAACAATTGAATTACTATTTTAATGTCATAACATGGCAGCACTCAAGATTGCCTTTCACATCTAATCATGCCATTTACATGGAAGTGGAGGAATGCTTCTGAAGTAGGGGGAATGTTATTCACTGAATAGATCACAATAACACTAAAAATTGCTCCAGAGGAAAAATAATCAGATATCTCACTAGGCTCTGGGAATAAGTTAATGCCTCTTTATTTGATATACAAAAAAAACAAAACATATTTAAGAAATGTTATAGCAAACATCAAAAAATATCATGGATTTGGGCATCTGTTCCTGAGACTATTTATTTATTTATTTATTGCTTTTTGGGTCTCACCCGGCAATACACAGGGGTTAGGCCTGCCTCATGCACTCAGAAATTACTCCTGGGGGTACTCGGGAGACCATATGGGATGCTGGGACTAGAACCCGGGTTGGCCATGTGCAAGGCAAATGCCCTGACCGCTATGCTATCGCTCCAGCCTCGATGGTTCTAATCTTGATGTTTATATTGATTTTAATGCTTATATAATTTAACCATTAAGACTAGAGTGGTATTCAAAAATCACTAATATTCAAGGATTTACGTACATTGGTAAGTCATTAAATACTCACAAATCTTTGGAGATAGGTACTATTTTCATCATCCTCATTTTACAGATCAGATTGTTGAGGTATAAAGAGTGTATAATTCAACCAAAGGTGAGAAGCGAATGAACAAAGATTCAAGACCAAGATTCCCAGCTTTATGGAGAGGCACTGTGGTGCTGGCACTAAGAACTGCTACTCTCAGTCAAGGAAACCTCACAGAGAGAGTATATATCTACAGAGAGCCATAGACTCACAGATTCACTACTTGCTCTAGGCCACTGGGTTTCTCCCACTTATCAGTGAATTAGGGCCAGTACACACACACCCACACAACACACGCACACACACACACACACACAGAGGCATAGAAAGGCTGAAAACCACAGTATATTGCCTGGGTTATAACTGTCAGTCCGTGAACTGAACTGCATAGAACATGCCAGACTGGTTTATGCACGACAGTTGCCAGTCTACAGGCCTAAAAAGGCCAAAGAGCATTGCTCTGGGATCATTCTATAGCCCATATATACCATTGCCCCAAACGCTCTTCCACTAAACACACCAGTCTTTTATTTAGATATTTTTTTGCCTTTGATTTTTTACTTTTTGGAAAGCCTTTCTGCTCAAAATAAAGATTTTCAAGACCTATCTTCTGTGCAGTATGCCTGTCTTCCAAATGGTTAACAGATGTTTATACATTTAAATAAGTTTGTTTTATATTTTAATGTTTGTGCACCATCAATATAAACAATAAGATAGGCTTACATTATTGAGACAACAATATGAAAAGTCAGTACTTCCTGCATTCTAGGTACTGTTGTGTACCTCATACGCAACTCATGTGACACATATGCACTGGAATATTAGTGCCACTAACTAAACTATCTTTTTATGAAAATGTGCAAGCACCAAATGTTCAACATATAATATATGTTTTGGATTGGCAAAGTTTTCAGATGGGAAACAAGACTTAAATCTAAAATTTTGCTCTATGTTACATGCTATTAATCATTAATTTTTAGTGAATAACCTAGACTTCCAGATATAACCAATCTTTAATTTTTGGTGAATAACCTAGACTCCCAGATGTAACCAATATTTAATTTTTGGTGAATAACCAAGGCCCCCAGATAAATCAAGATTTTGGATTTCATTAGGAATATCAAAGAGAAAAAGTTAACCACCCCTACCATTTGGGAAAAAAAAAAATCCTTCTTTAACTCTTTTAAGATTATAACTATAGATGATCTGGCCAAGCAGCTATTGGTAATCAATGACTATCACAAGCAACTTTTAGTAATTATTGACTATAATAAAAAGGAACAACTATTCTTTCAGAGTATCAAGTTAAGATGTCAATTCTTTCACTTGTATCTTTGCTACTGTAGAAAAGGAAAAGAGATCAGAAATTCACAGAAAAAGGAAATTGACAGAAAAAGAAAGAAGTCCAGGAGGTAAGAAGGGAATGGGAAATAGTGTGTGGACTAACATCAGGGCTTCAGCTATACTTGGCGAGCCATAGAGCATATGTCCAAATCACAGACTGGACAACTCTAAGAACAGGAGTGCTAAGCTGCAACTATGAGAACTCTGTAGTGTACCTGTCATGTTGACAGGCAGGGGATGGGGCGGGGGTCGGGGGCATGGAGGGAATATGGGAACATTGGTGGAGGGAAGTTGATACTAGCGATAGGATTGCTGCTGAAATATTCTGTGCCTAAAATTCAACTCCCAAGAATGTTTTAAATCACAGTTAATTTTAATTTTCCTTAATTTAAGAAAGTTTTTAAAGATGTTGATTTTTTTTTTTTTTTTTGCTTTTTGGGTCACACCCAGTGATGCTCAGGGGTTACTCCTGGCTCTGCACTCAAGAAGTATTCCTGGCAGTGTTCGGGGGATCATATGGGATAGTGGGAATTGAACCCAGGTCAGCCATGTGCAAGGCAAACGCCCTACCCACTGTGCTATCACTCCAGGCCCTAAAGATTTTGATTCTTGTATAAAGTGTTTAATATTCACAGTTATAATAAACACTCATGGAATAAGGGTCTGGAAAATCTGGTTTGTAAGGAATTCTCTTAGAACTTCCTGGTAAACAGTGATTTTAAGAACAGAAGATCCAGAACTCAACTTGGTTGGCATCAGTGGGAAAGCTGGACTCATCCTCTTCCTTTATTTTGATTTTTGGGTCACACCCAGCAGTGCTCAGGGGTTACTCCTGGCTCTTCACTCAGGAATTACTCCTGGCGGTGCTGGGGGACTGGGGACCATATGGGATGCTGGGAATCGAACCCGGGTCAACTGCATGCAAGGCAAACGCCCTACCCGCCGTGCAATCGCTCCAGTCCCTACTCATCCTCTTTTAATAAAGCTATCAATCACCCTTTTTAGATGCCAAGAAATGTAAGTCTACACAAATCATTTGATCAGTTGTGATGACAAAGATAATGATTATATAGTATGAATTTGGTCAATTCTTCCTGTTTGCAGATCCATAATAAGGCAAAATTAGATGAACTAAAACTTTCCCCTAAAACATAAGTAAGTAACTTATCATTTGGATACAATTCAAGGTCACTTCTAGGAAGCCAGGATTTTGCTTTTATGGTTTCTGGTTTGAACATTGCTGTTTATTAAATGAATGGAACTAAGAAACTTGTGAAATCAATTTAAACTTCAAATTTTATATTTTTCAAATACATAAAAGCCAATAAAGCCAACTTCAGACAGATGATTCAATGGCAGAATGCACAACATTTAACCCAATACTAAGCACCAACATTCTTTGTCTTATTTAATCGTCTATAAATTCATATTGTATTCTGGCTGTGGTTATCTGTATGTTACAGATACTGTGGAAAAGAGAGAAAATCATAAAAGAAAAATTTCCGTTAGCAAGTCAGGCATATTGCTTTACTTAAATCAGACTGCTTCTGCTTGTTCTCTCTTTCTAGTGCTCAGAAGCTCTGACATGCAACATTTTTTTTTATAGGTGATAGATTGCCATGGCATGTATTCTAAACCAGGCCGGGTATATGAACATGCAAGTGATAAATTTTTCAAAGTAATCATGAGAATTGCCCTTATTTTACTTTCACTATGTACAATAACCCTGCAGTGGACACCAAATCAAATTATATATTAAGTTTCACAAGCTAAGTGTCACTAAAACCCTATTTTAAAAATAGGGCCAGGCCAGAGCAAGTAGGGTATTTCTTTGCATTAATCTGACCTGGGTTCAATCCCTGGAAAACTTCATATGGCCTTCCAACCACTTCTAGGATCCCTGAGTGCAGAGCCAGGAGTAAGACATGAGCACAGTCAGGGGTTTCCCATAAACAAAACAACAAAGCAAAACATTACAAATTAACAGAAGTAGAAATGGTGGGACAATAAGTTCAGTCATAGGTATTTGAAGCCTGGGTCCTGTAAACTTCATAGTCTCTCCCTGCTTTTCTGTACATACACCCTTATCTGCCCTCAAATATGAGGCAATAGACTGTGGAAACTTATTTTCTAGTATCATCTACTTCTGATTATTCCAAATTTAATAAATGTAAGCATTTATATACTAATCAATTTTCCTGATACTTCTTTTGTGTGAAAAAAATTTAAACATTAATGCTAAGATAAATAAGCTCCCTGATACTGAATTTAAGTATCTGGGAGATACACAAGCTTTTCAACCACTACATTTATACTAACACTTTTTAGTTAAAATAAGTGCTATGACTATTCTTCTTTTTCCCTTCATTTTTTCAAAGATAAAACAACTAAATTAAAAAAATGTATATTTTTACTAGAAAATAGTAAGTAAAAGGAGAAGGAATGAAAATAGAAATATTTAAGATACAGAGATTTACTCAGAAAAATATTTGGATTTTAAAAAAAGTTGATTTTAGTACTCTACTCTCACATTTTATCAATTCTATTCTCGCATTCAAAGCAGTTTTATATATTTAAGGTAATTTTCCAGGGGACACAAAATAGTTCTACTTTACCTCCCACTTATCACTTCTATTTGTTGAAGAGTTTATCTTTGTCAAAAATGAGCTGTACAAATACTTGACAGTTATCATTGGGTTCTCAGTTCTAAGTCATCGGTCCAACAGTCAATCCTTATTCCAGTATACCATGATGTTGAGATCATATAGCTCTATAGCATACTTTTACATCAAGTAAAGAGATAACTGCTGATTTCTTATTTCTCAAAATAGCTTTGGCTATTCCAGTTTTTTTTTTATGATTTCACATACATTTTATTACTGATTCCAATTGTTGGTATCTACTCCACAGCACAAAAATACTGATTCAAAAATATGTACATATCTATCTTCATTGCAGCATTAAGTTCCAATCGCCAAGAAATGGAAACAACTCAAACACTCCACACCAAATGAGTGGGTAATGAAGATGTGGTACGGATAGCCAATAAAATACTAATGCAGCTCCGTAGAATGACAAAATAATGAAACTTGCTGCAATTTTGATTGAACTGGAGGATCTCAGTTTAAGTGATGTCAACAGAACAACAGCAAATAACAAAGTTCTATTGACTCTAGAGAACATACACAACAATGCCAGGGAAGGAGGAAATGGAGTTGGTAAACAAGGAGAACTGTAGATAACGTAAGTGCAAGGGTCAGGAGTGGTGGCTCTGTCCGTGGTGTGAAGGTAAAGTAATTTGATAAATCTAAACTACTAAAACACTACTATAAACATAAAAATCAAAGTACATTGCTGAGGATGAAGAGGTAAGAGGTCGAGTGACCACACTTAGCGGCCTCTCGGTTTTGGGTTTCTGTATTTTAGTATTTTAGTAACTAAGTCCAGAGAGATATCTGCCAGAAGTTGCATCATCGCCAACTTGTACTTCTCAGTTACATTATATTCCACATATGAGTGCAATCTTTCTATGTCTGTCTCTTTCTTTCTGAATCATTTCACTCATACCTCTTCATCCTCAGCAATGGAAAACAAATTATCTAATGCTTCCTTTTCAGCAGGTCTGATTTTAGGGGAGAGACTCTCCAAACAATAATAGTGAGTTTTGTTGAAATATTGAATACGATCAAAGTGAAAGTAAAGTGAAATTTATTAGTTACACAGGCGGGGGGGGGGCTAAGGGTGAGGGGGCTAGGGGCGTGGGGGGGCTAGGGGTGTGGGGGTGAGGAGTGGAGCTATACTGGGATTCTTGATGGTGGAATATGTGCACTGGTGAAGGGATGGGTTTTCGAGCATTGTATAACTGAGATTTAAACCTGAAAACTTTGTAACTTTCCACATGGTGACTCAATAAAAAAATTAAAATAAAAAATAATAATTATTAAAAAAAAATCAAAGTACAATAATTAAACTTAAAACGTGTATCCAGGAAGCACACTTCGCATGGGAGGAAACTTTGGGCCATTGACAGAAGGATACAGACGTTGGTGATGGGATTAGAGTTGGGGCATGGTATGCCTGAAACTTTGTTTTCAGCAACTTTGCAAATCACCCGTGTCTACATTTAAAATTTTTTAAAAAACTTACTTTTAATGCTGAATTTTTAGCTCCAATTATTCTCTTCTTCAGTTTGCTTAAAAATATCAGAATATTCATTGGAAATATTAGACATCTCTATTTCATGCCAGTAAATAGCTATCCCTTTACAGCCGATGGTAATTGATTCAGACCATCAATTTACCCCTTTGCCCTGGGATTCTTTGATGAATCATCAGGCGTACTTCCTGGGGTCCCAATAGTGTTTGGTCTAGCTTCATATGTAAAACTTAATTTTCCTGCATTAAATATTTATCGCCCACAATGGTATGCTAATTCTTAGAAACTGTGGAAAAAGCGAGATAAATAAGAATCTCCAAGGCCATACATATACATATATACATTTATAGATAGGTATGTATGTGTCAACTTTTAAAACACCCGGGGTAATTGGTATAAAAATATTCTAATGAAAATGCTGTGCTCTCACTAATTTACTATGCTGATACGAAGAAGGCTGTGTGTATATTTGTGTGTGTGTGTGTGATGACTTAAACTTTTCATAATCATTCATAAGTTCTTATCCCATGGTGTTTATTGCAAAGCCTTCCAAACATAGTCTCATGAGAAAACCAGTACTATCACCATAAGACTTGTTAGAAATGATTCCCATCCCAGATGCATAATCAGAATCTCTCAAGGCAGGACCAAGAATTCATCAACTCTAGTACCCTACTCTGGATATATATCTGTAGTATCCTAACTCCTGTCTCAGGAAATCATAAGAATGATGCCTTTCAGGAAGTCCAATAAAGATTTAATATAAATAAAAACTCAGAGGTAATTCTTTTGTTCCCAATAGTGACTGACTTCTACTTCAGCCTAGGATCACACAACAACAATACACAATTATTTTACCACATGACTGTCCTTCTTTCCTCATACCTGTGTGGCAAATTTTTAGTTTTTCAAAAACTCAAATAGTCCAGGGGCTGGAGTGATAGCACAGTGGGGTAGGGCATTTGCCTTGCACTCGGCCATCCCAGGTTCGAATCCCAGCATTCCATATGGTCCTCTGAGCATCACCAGGGGTAATTCCTGAGTACAGAGCAAGGAATAACCCCTGTGCATCGCTGAGTGTGATGCAAAAAGAAAAAAAAAAAAACCAAACCCTCAAGTAGCCCAATTATTTTCTCCAAAAAGACTTTCCTTACTTTCCATGGAGTAAGCAAGATGCAGCACTTATATATGTAGACACTACAATCATATAATTCTCCCTCGACTGTACCCATATGTGCTTTGAGGAACAGTGTCTACTTTATTCTGTAATGCTCACAATGGAGTCTGATATGTAGCAGATACTTAAGCACACGTTAAACAATTCAATGGATGCATAGAAATATTCAACACAATGTTTATATGTAATATAATAGCATTTAAGTGGTAAGTGTAAATATATCATTTTACTATTTTGAAACAATACATGGCATATCACATTAAATAATCTGTGTATATTTGCTGTTAATATTTTTTATTTATTTGTGTTCATAAATCAGAATTGCTACAATATGTAGTAATAATATGTAAACAATGTAGTAATAGTAGCAAAAATTAAATTCACTAATCTTTACTACATGTTCATTTTGTCAGATGCTCTGCATTGTAGAGTTATCTCAGACATTCAATGAAGTAGCATTATATTATCCTCATCATTAGTGCAGTTATTATAACTAGCACTAGTAGTAACAGTACATAAAAAATCAGTCAGGCAAGGACTGATTGGTACAGAAGGTAGGGAGTAAGCCTTGTTTGACCCTCAGTCCTACCTATAGCCCTTGAGAACTGCAGGGTGTGCCCCCTAAAAAAAGGCAGATGATAGCATGTAAATTTTTAAGTAAAAATACTGCCAAACCTTTCAACTGTTTTTAAAAGTACCTTTACATGCTTCTAATTTGGTTACTAATTTTTATCTACAGATTTTCACTGAAATATAAATGCTGGCAGTAACTGGTCAACAACAACCCCTCAAAGAGGAAGAAATGAAGCTAAAGAAATTATTCAGACCAGAGAGATAGCTCAAAGGGCTGAGTGCATGCCAGGATGTCTAGGTTTGATTCACCTTATTGCATGGTCCCCAGTACCCTGCTGAAAACGATCCCTGAGAGCACAAAACAGGAGCAGCCCCTGAGCACTGCTGAGTGTGACAATATCGTATTACCAAGTACAAATATCCAATCTGATGATAATTCACCTTCGTTTGTTAAAGGTCCTTTATTCTTAAAAAATAAGTATTAAACAATTACTTTTGTATTTAATTTACATTTAAGTCTAGATGCTCTTGACCATCCTAGCGCACAAAGTTTTAGAGTATCTAACCACCCAGCTTCAATTCAAGGATGTGAAAATATCTGATTGAGGCTAAGAGAAACCAGCATAGCAGGTTTCACTGTCAAATGGAAAGCCACACGAGATTTCTCTGAATAAAGACTTACCTGAATAAAAACTAAGGAGTAGCATTTACAAAGATGACTTTCCTAGAAGACCACTTTACTTCACAGGATGATTTTGTCAGGCATCTATGAAGAGCCAGATTATGTCGTAGAAATGTGAACACAAGTCCCAGGCAATTGTACTGAACACCCATCTTTACCAGCAGTGTGACCTTTGATTACTTTAATTACTTGATCTTGCTGAGTCTCAGCCTCTTTATTTATAAACCAAGATAATACCTACTTTAAAACTACTTCAAAGGTTAGTGCAGTAATAGATATCAAAAAAATGGTTGGAAAATAATTGACATTATGCATTTATCCTCTTATCTGAACACTGAAGCAGTAGCTATGGTAAGATATTCAACTTAAAGAGAAGTGTTGAGTTGTAAATCAAATAGTTTGCACCATATTGACATCAAGATACCTTCATCCCGGAGAGCTGTGTTGAAGCTGAAGAGCCCACCTCACGCACAGATAGCAGTTCTTCAGCCTCGGGAGGAGTCGAGATGGTGATAAGTCGTTCAAGTATTGCCACTCTCTGATAATAAGGTCTTTATCAGTTATCAAGCACTCAGATAATGATTTTTTACCTTGACATCAGGATGCAATTAATAATTAATCTGCTTGGGATATGGTTGGGGAAAAAATCAGATATTTACATGTGTTTATGAAATAGCACTATAAAAAGAGAAGATAACTTCATAGAACACACACATGCCTAAACAGAATCATCTTTTTGGAAATGGCAATACTAATATACAATAGAATGATAAATGTATCTATATCTCAACCTATTTTACTTTTCATTTTCCACAGAGGAAATAATAAAAGTAGGGAAAAGAAAACTCCCCATAACTGTGGTGCTTATACCCAGTTAAAAATGTAGCATTATTTTTTACTTCATGACTATTAAGACAATTCTCTCAATTTTACCCATTAGTGTTTTCCTTTAGCACATGAGGGTTAGAAATATGAGTTTATAGTGACGCTGTAGTTGACAGATCTAAGGAAGTAAAAGTGGAAGCAAGAGAGGACCTTTGACCTTTAAAATTATACTAGGACTTGAGTTAGTACAGGAATTAAAGCAATTGCAGCTGGCTCTGTTTCAATCCCAGGCGCCAAATATAGTTCCCTAAGTACTGCCAGGAGTGAACCCTGAGCAGAGGCAGGTATAGTACCTCCCAACAAAACCAAACAAACAGAAAACTTTATTATGAGGGTCAAGAGATAGTACAATGGTCCGAATCCTTGCTTCAAATGCAGGATGCCTGGGTTCTATCCCTAGCACCACATCCCCTGTGGTTACTGGGAGCAATCCCATGAGAATAAGGTTGAAAGTAGTCCCTGAAGAAAGCCAGGAGTAGCCTCTAAGAACTTATGGTTATACACCCCCGACAAAACAAAACTATCAAAATTGTGTGTGTATTTACACAGGAGAGAGTGCTCAAATGAAAGCAATCTGTCCTCCCTCCTCTCTCCCCCCCCTCTCTTTTTCTCTCCCCGCTCTTTCTACCCCCCTCTTTCCCTCTCTCTCATGGAGGCCCATGTTCAAACCCCACTGAATATATGTGGTGGTCCATATGGTTGAATCTCGGCTGGCCACATGCAAGACAAGTGCTTTGCCACTATACTACTTCTTGGCCCTTCACAATGGTTTACTGAAAAAAAAAATGCACTGCATTTCTCCGAGAAAAGTGTAGAAAATGACCTTAAAATGCTTCTAATTCTAAATAATTCTTAAATAAATTCTTAAATAAATCCAATCCCAAATATGTAAAAATAGGTGTTGTCCAAGTGATTTTACTTGTCTCAAACTTCCAGTTTTAACATGAATATATATATACATATATATATGTATAAGTGATATACATAGAAGATGTACAGCTCCGTGATAAAATATAAGCTTTGAATGTATGAGGCAGTAGATTTGATCTCCAGTACAAAAATAAAAGGAATAGAAGCAAAACATGAAGAAACTTGGAAAAGAAGAAGGGAAATTGTGAAGGAAGAGGGAAGGAGAAGGAAAATAGGAGAGAATGGCAGACAGGATATGGAAAAGGGGATGGGAGGGAAGAGGAGGGGAAGGGAAATTAATGAAAGGGAAGGGAGTGGGGATAAAGAAAGAGAAAGGAAGGGGAAAGGGAAGAGGAATGTGCTTTATTCCTGGAGAATTATATTTAAAGTCAAAGAAGTAAAGTTCTAACGACTGTGAGGGGAGAAAGTTTGCAGCAGTAGCAGCTATGGATATGTGCTGTTCAAATGTCCCTTCAAGAATGGTCTTTCAACACCAGGACAAGAGGTGTAGTGAGCACAAAGCCTCACCTGATAGTTTGGGGCCCATGCCAAGTTTGCCTGCCAGAACCATTCTCTTCTGAAGAGGCCTCACCAAAGATGGACTCCAACCTTTCGACCCAAACTCTGAACCCATCTAGTGGGAAGTCCTAAGATTTCCCATTGGTAAACTTCAAGAAGTTTTAAAATCTGCATTGCAGGCTGAGTTCTCCGGATCCAAGCCTGTTCCCTCCTCCACCTTCTCATGGAAAAGGATCTGCACCTTCTCTGATATTTTGAAAACAGTATCCCCACAAAAGGCCTTCTTGAAGTCCTTTTTTCATTTTATGTCTTCCAGAAGACCATACTAACGGTGATTTCTACTTTTGCTTTGGTGGGTAAAGTTCTCTCCTTGTGCCTAAAGATCCACATGATTCAAGTCTCTAGTTGTATTGTTGGGGAACAGATTTCCCCCAACGTTCCTGGACAGCTTGCACGCGGGTCCAAACAGATGTGGGGTGAAGAATGACGGACACATGGAGAAACACCCTCTGGGAGCAGCTGATGGCTGTTCGCCTTAATGCCAAATACACACACATTTTGTAGAGGGTCTCGACATTACAAGAAGTTTCAATCACATCAAGCTTAGCATCGTTGGCCTATCAGCTCTCCTACTCTGCTTCGCCCTGGTCCAATCCCAATCAAGGTTAGATGCTGCGGTGACGATGACCTGCTAAGTGTTCGTGACAGTTTCTGTGTCTTGGGCGTATGTGACTAAGAGGTTGAATGAGGCTTAAGGTCCAACACGCCCTGCTGACACCCTGTTCTTGCCAACTTTGCCCCGATACTCCCTCTTTTGAGGCTTTGCTTCTGGGCCACTTTGCAAGATCGGGTTTTATTTGCCGGACGCCATGCTTCAGATCTCTAGTAATATGGGTTATTATGTATACATATATGCATGCATACATTCTTGAAAGTACCTTCGCATGCGTGTACATATATGGTTTACATGAACAATTTACTCAATTCCATGCCAATTCTTATACAGACAGGTTATACAAGAATTCTTCCTTCTCATGGGAATTCTGTATATTTAGTGCATTTCCTGGTAATGTGGTTTATTTAAAGTAAAGAATAAGTGTTATTTAGAAAAGTGAATGCATTTCATTAATATAATCTCAGAAAAAAATATGGCTCAAAGTTTTGTATGAATAGAACAGGAATTTGTTTCTTTTTACCGCCTATTTGTTAAAGCTAGCTTTTTCATCTCAGCCACATTGATTCTTGCATTGCAAAATGCAGTAATTTTACCCAGATTGTTTTCCACCCTTTTTATTGTTTCTATCTCATTTTAAATGTCTCCCTAGGAAAATACTGAACATTTTGTGTTCTTGACAGTAGTACATTTAGTACTTTGACCTAGTGCAAACTTTCTTTATTTTCTGTTTGAAGACTACCATTAATTGAATCAGATCTTGAATTCCACTTTCAATGAAGACTTTGCTGAGAGTTCTGCATCATCTTTGATAAAAGAGACTGCTGATTTTCAGCTTTTATTATAACCTATTTTTTCTGTCAAAATGTCCTTTAATATAGACTGTTTCTAATCTCTTAAAATTAATGAATCTCACTAAATGGCTCTTAAGTAAATCATTTTGATAATGGTTGACAGATTTTTTGTAAGATAGTTCTTTTATTTTAAATAAGAAAAATGTCATCCCCAAGCTGCATGATTTTGTGTCTCCCTAATGAATACTGTGCTGGTTTTCTGGTCTGTGGACAAGGAGTGATAAAGAAGGAAAGGAAGGGAAGGAAGGGGAGGGAAGAAAAGGAAGGAAGGAAGGAAGGAAGGAAGGAAGGAAGGAAGGAAGGAAGGAAGGAAGGAAGGAAGGAAGGAAGGAAGGAAGGAAGGGAGGAAAGAAAGGAGGGAGGGAGGAAGGAAGGGAGGGAGGGAAGGAAGAAGGAAGGAAGGAAGGAAGGAAGGAAGGAAGGAAGGAAGGAAGGAAGGAAGGAAGGAAGGAAGGAAGGAAGGAAGGAAGGAAGGAAGGGAGTGAGGAAGGGAGGGAGGAAAGAAAGGAGGGAGGGAGGAAGGTAGGGAGGGAAGGAGGAAGGAAGGAAGGAAGGAAGGAAGGAAGGAAGGAAGGAAGGAAGGAAGGAAGGAAGGAAGGAAGGAAGGAAGGAAGGAAGGAAGGAAGGAAGGAAGAGAAGGAAGGAAGGAGGGAGGGAGAGAGGAAGGAATGGAGGGTGGGAAGAAGGGAGGGAGGGAGGGAGGGAGGGAGGGATGGAGGGAGGGAAGAAGAGAGGAAGTGAAGAAGGGAGGGAGGGAAGAAGGGAGGGAGGGAAGGGGGAAGAATGATAGAAATCTTGTGACACATGGAAGTCTTAAAGAGAATGTGTTGAATAGAAAATTGTTAACTAGCTCAGAAACTTAAAAGGTTCTTGGTCCAAATTCATAATACAGAGAATAGTCCATGATTCACATAGGAGGAGAAGGAAGTTTTACTATGCAGTGCTGGTTTTCTGGTCTGGACAAAAAGTGATAAGGAAAGAAGGGAGGTAAAGAAAAAAGAAAGGAAGGGGAGGGTAAGGAGGGGATGGGATGGAAGGGAGGGGAGGGAGGCCATCCAAACTGGTTTAGATACATATCAAATAATAAGATCTCAAGGACAAAGAGGGTTTGGAAATTCTTATAGTTTTTGTGTATTAAACTATTGCCAAATTCATTTCTAGTCTTGTAACTTTCATTACTAATATTTATACAGACACTAGGATTGTTTTATATTTCCTTCATTGGTGAGGGCCACACCTGTCTGTGCTCAGGCTCTGTGGTACTCCTGGCCCTGCTCTCAGAAATCAATGCAGGTGGGACTGGAGGGTCATATGTGGTGTCGGGGGTAGATATAGTTTTGGCTGTGTGCAACATAAGTACTTTAAGCCTGCATTATCTCTCTGGTACCATCCAGTTTTTTATTGGTTTTGTTTTATTTGGTTTTTGTTATTGTTGTTAGTGTTTTGGTTTTTGTGAAAGTTCATTTAACTGCAAGATGATCTTCAAAATGGAATTCCAAGATGTTTTCAGTTCTGACAGTGAATTCATTTAATACTGAAGACAGATGTTTTTAATATTATCTACTTTTAATTTATAAATTTCAATACATATAGAATATATTTTGTTTAAAGAATATGTTACTTTTTGCCATTATCACCATATAGGAACATAATCAAGATGGGAGTGAGCATGGATCTGGGAATTGAGGATTTTACCTCATATTTATAAACAAAAAATGATTTGAGGGAGAATGTTCGGAATTTTAATGGTATTACCTTCAATTGCTCTTAGCACTCTCTGCCACTTCTCCATTCCTTCATAAATGTATATGCATTTCACACAGGATAAAGAACTGATGAAAATTACTACAGAAATGTCCAGAGATATATTATACTTAGGTAATGAAGGGCAGGAAATATCACAAGAAGAAGAGACATTGGGGGCTGGAGCGATAGCACAGCAGGTAGGGCATTTGCCTTGCACGCGGCTGACCCGAGTTCAATTCCCAGCATCCCATATGGTCCCTGAGCACCACCAGGAGTAATTCCTGAGTGCAGAGCCAGGAGTAATCCCTGTGCAATGCCGGGTGTGACCCAAAAAAAGCAAAAAACAAACAAAAAAAAGAGACATAGGTAAGTTTTAGAGGAGAAGCCAGTAAAAGAAGACCATCTAATAGTTACAAAGGAAAAATAATAGAAAAAAAGACTATGAGGTTAGGGTCTGCATCCCTTTATTGTGCTAGACCTAGAACATAGAAAGCACTGAATGTTGCTTACTTGACTAGAACAATAGATTGAAAAATTAATGAAAAACGGAACAAAATGTCAGGGAAACCAAAGTAGGGTATGATATTCTTACTAGGATAAGTGTGCTATATGTGCCACTGTGTGTGTGCATATATGCAAGTGCATTAGTGCAAGTACATGCTGAAGGACAAGAGGAAAGTAAAAGAGGGAGACAGAAATCAGAAGGCAACAGGAAAAAATAGTTTGGTATTTTCCAAGTTTCATAGAGGAAACAGTTTTGATAGATGTACATTACTGCCCAACACTCATAGCCTAGAATGGGTGGAGATTGCAACAGAATAAAGATGAATAAATCATTCTTTTCTATATGACTAACAGTGTCTAGATGACCAACAATTATTGATCTAACCTAACTATTAAAATGTTATTAATAGTCTTAGACATATAAGAAAAGTATCTTGAAAAGAAGAAAGTTTACCTTGATTATTGGTAACTTTTTTTAAAAAAAATTATTGAATCTCCATATGAAAAGTTACAAAGATTTCAGGCCTAAGTCTCAGTGATACAATGCTCAAACACCCATCCCTTCATCAGTGCTCATGTTCAACCACCAAGAACCCCAGTATACCTCCCACCCCATCCCACCCCCACCTGTGTAGCTGATAATTTCAATTTACTTTCTCTTTATTTCGATTACATTCAATATTTCAACATAAAACTCACTATTATTTTCCCCTCAAATTTGAACCTGCTGAAAAGGCAGCATTTGATAATTTGTTTTCTCTTGCTGAGAATGAAGGTATATGAGGCCGCATGGTGGCCACTATTTTGGCCTCACGGTTTTGGATTTCTGTATTTTAGTAGCTAAGTCCAGGGAAATTTCTGCCAAAACTTGCATCATTGCGAGCTCATACCTCTGTTTAGTGGACCTTATAAGATGGTGGTCGCCACGCTGCCATGCCGGAAAGGAAAAGCCGAGAGAGAAAAACCTTTCCCCTCCTGGGGCAGCATGGGGCCATGGCTTAGTTCACAAGTCTGGAGGCATTTCTGCAAGAAGCTGCTGGTGCCAAAGGTAGTTGTATGGCCTCTGGGATCATGGGCATTCAGCAACAGAGGGGCCGCACGTGTGCCGATCATTGATAACTTTACCACTATTAATTTCCCATCCAGTGCAGGACTATGTGTGAGTTTATTATAGTATATGATACCATGCCTGGGATGGTCACCTTGACAGTAGAGGGAGAGAATTTCTGGCAGTGTGTCTGAATGACAAGTCTAAGATAGTATAGATAGATGAAGTTGGGTCACAAGGTTGCCAAGACTGATGATGGACTTAAAAGGGCAATGTTAGAGCCAAATGAGAATCCACAAACCTTTGAAAATGGGAGGGAGTATACATGAATAGAAAAGGCAAAGCACAACATTTTTACTATGTATAGATAAGAGGCTATATTTTAAAGTGTTTCTGTTAAGCCAAGGTAGGAAAACCTAATTGTGTCAATACAGAGAGTTTTTCTGTAAACTATAGAATCTTGAACAGGATCTATATATTTTTTCAACTTCAATCATAATTCACTAATTCTACATTTCACAAGGAAGGAAAATGTAGTAATTAACAGATGCTTCAGTTTACTCATAGGAAGAATTTTCAAATCACATATACTTTCCCAAAAGGTATTTAAGACAAAATTGCCATATCCACAATGCAGTAATTCTATTTGTGGTATCTTTGAAACTTCCACAGAATAAACTAGTATATATTTTTTCTTTCTCACCCCACCTCTTTTTTTGGCTGACATATTATCAGCAGACTAATAAATACTTAGTCTGCTAAATAAGCGAGTCTAAAATAATAGACTCACTGGACATCTAATAACAAAACTTGAAAGTTCTAGAAAAATAATTGTACATTGACAGGATGGATGTCACGTGGAGTGTAGAGTGTTTCGTACAAATTGATGCATATAAAAGAGATCTATTGTCCATTATTTGGGCCTTGCTTACAACATCGGACTGCATTCAAACTTTCTCCAGTCCCAGGCAGCAGGAAACTCTACAGAGGACAATCCAACACAACATCATCTACCCAAGTTGGTTCACAGGAAAGACTGTAGAAAATATACATTTGTTTTTACATGACTTCCAAATCATTTGCATTCTTTTTTTTTTTTTTTGCTTTTTTGGGTCACACCTGGCTGGCGATGCACAGAGGTTACTCCTGGTTCTGCACTCAGGAATTACCTCTGGTGGTGCTCAGGGGACCATATGGGATGCTGGGATTTGAACCCGGGTCGGCCGCGTGCAAGGCAAATGCCCTACCCGCTGTGCTATCACTCCAGCCCCTCATTTGCATTTTTAATACGCCATTCGCAACATCAGAAATGAAAAACAAACAACAAAAAGTACCTTTCTTGCAAAGGTCTCTGGACAAAAGCCTTCATCTTTAAAATCAAGGGTTGATATACACTGACTTCTAACCAAGTGGCCTTCCCCTATCTGTTTTTACACAGTCTAGAAGGCAGAGATGTTTTTAAAATTTTACATTTTGAAAGTTTTAGACATGCATCTTCAAGTGTTACAAGGTAGTCCTTTTCAGAAAAATCTGTTAATCTTTGTTCTAGATCATTACCTTTTCATATTCTATGTGCAGATGCTCTACTATTTAGAGGAATCCAAGGTCATGGCAATTCAAAATGATGTTGCAATCTGTCTTACTGTGTTTCTCCTAGATTGTTCTTTCAACTACTGTGTCATTTGGGACTATCAACACATTGGAATGGAAAAATGTATAATTAAAAAAAATAATTATTTGACATATAAAGAACTTATGTAAAACGACATATGCATAGAGTTCAAGTTATCAGAAAATTTCTGATCCTGTACTTTAAGTTCTTATCTGAACCTTTCCTATACCCTTTAGATTTATGTAAGGATACATAAATTGGGGGCAGAAGAATAGCCCCATCCTTTAACTGTCACTGTCATGCCATTGCTCATCGATTTGCTCGAGCGGGCAGCAGTAAAGTCTCCATCGTGAGACTTGTTACTGTTTTTGGCATATCGAATATGCCACGGGTAGCTTGCCAGGCTCTTCCATGCGGGCGAGATACTCTTGGTAGCTTGCCAGGCTCTTTGAGAGAGGTGGAGGAATCCAACCCTGGTTGGCTGCGTGCAAGGCAAATGCCCTACCACTGTGCTATCACTCCAGCCCCCATCCTATAACACAAAATGAAATTCAGAACCAGAAATTCTCATTCATTTGCTAACAATATTCAATATTAAAACCATCCCAAAGAGTGGAATCCAGTTTTTCTAATGCGTAAGCAAATCCCAAATTCAACAAGTTATGCATCCCATTTTCATTATCCTATTTGCATATGCATATTGGCAAAGAACATCCCCAGAGATATCCACTAAAATATTCAACTGGTACTGGAATTTAAGATTACTTTTTTAAAAAACTTTGTAATTTTGTTTGCTATGCTATGCCACTGTGCCTTGTACGCGGCCAACCCGGGTTTGATTCCTCCGCCCCTCTCAGAGAGCCCGGCAAGCTACTGAGAGTATCTTGCATGTGCGGCAGAGTATGGCAACCTATCTGTGGTGTATTTGATATGCCAAAAACAGTAACAATAATCTCACAATGGAGACGTTACTGGTGCCCACTCGAGCAAATCGATGAGCAATGGGATGACAGTGATACAGTGAATTTTGTTTGCATTGTTATAGTTTACATTTTAATGGATGTGTACATCTTAATACTGATGAAAAGCAATATTCACATAGTTTGATGCAAGTTACCTAAGAGTTACCAAGCAAACTGATAGGGGGAAGAAAAAGTAAAGGAAAAGATAAATGATACTTTAGCAGGAATCCCAGATCCTATCTTGTTTTAAATCTGTAGATAAACCATTCCACAGCTTAGCTGGTAATTCCAAATTCTAAGAGGTAATTTAATTCCAGTCTATTCATACAGTGTGTCTCTAAGCATAGGCTCACTTTTTCTTTAATTCAACATTGCATTCTAATGCCAATCCTAATTCAGTTACTAGTCATTTCTTCTCAGGTACAAATAACGGGGTTCTTGAACTCTTCAAAAGGGTTAAACATGATAGAGGGTTAAGTGGCTATAAAGCAAGGGGGTAGATATGAGGTCTGGTTCTGTAGCTCTTGACTTACTCTGGGGGATCTATTTGCAGCTCAGACCCTCAGCTTCTAATCTATGTATTTATTATAACATATATACTTCAAGTTCTTTTGTAATGGTAAAATATACAACTTTAGTGAGTGACTATGGACATCCAGTAGAATGTCTACTGTCTGCTAAGTCTGTGATTTAGGGCGATTACTTCTTTACTTGCATAAGAGGACAGAGAGCATTTGAGTGCAACAGCCACATCCCAAACCAAAGAGTGAGGGGATTGGTGCACAGAACTGGATGCACTCACTCTAGGACCTAGGATGGTTGAGAACGGAGCTCTTAATGTTGTAGCATAATCAACTGGCACAACTTTTGATACGTTAGGGGTTCATCTCTATAGGTGAAGACAATACAAACCGCAGCTGGTCTTTTGAGAATTTAGAATGTAGTTAAAATATATTAGGCATTTCTTGTCTGAAACTAGAAAATAAATAATTCTCAGGGATTAATAGCCCCAAAGTGAGCTGATTTTACAAGTCAGGTTATATGCATCGAAGTATTAATTTGGAGCCAATCTATCCATAGTTACAAACTTAGAAAAATTAAGAATTGAACAATGATAACTTGGCCCCCTTATTATATTTTCTTCAAGTTTAATATGATAATTAAATGGCCATAGTCTCTCTTCTCTGTTCTTTTAAGCGATGTTTCGAATCGTGTCTGCATCTCTGCCTCCCAAGCCATCCAGTGGTGGTTAAGAGTAACATCTAGAATCTGACAGCTCAAGGCCCATTCCTATATATATATATATATATATATATATACATATATATATATATATGTATGTGTGTGGGTGTGGGTGTGTGTGGGTGTGGGTGTGGGTGTGGGTGTGTGTGTATATCCATTATTCCACAGTTATATGACCAAAATTATTCTTTTTACTCCTAACCTTCAGTTTATTAAAGATGATACTAAGTGCTTCAGAAGCAGTTAATATCAAACACACTCATATTATTAAAATACCTGACAGAGAGCACAAAGAGGACACAGAAGTGCTGTTTTTAAAAAAATAACCACTTGCAGGAGACAGAGAGATAGTACAGCATACCAAATGCTCGCCTTGCACACTGCCGACCTGAGGTTCTATCCCCAGTACCTCAGATGATACCCTCAGCTCACCAGGAGTAAACCCTGAATGCAGAGCCAGAAGTAAGCCTTGGAAGACAGCTCAAGAAGCAGAAAACATGACCAACAGATGTAAGGGCCTAAGTTTGATTTCTGGTACCTTGGCCACCTCTCAGCATGGGATGCTGGCCTGGTGGTCTGGGTCCCTGCTGAAAAATCGATGCCTTGCTTCCTCCCAGGATTTCTGGGTACAGCCACTGTTTTAAGTATTAGCAATGCGTAGTAGTATATTTTTATTATCCCAGTGACCATCCCAGAGGAGTTGCACATGAAGTGTCTCAGTGCTATATATTATATGCAGAGAGCAAGGTATTATTCTTCATGGCAAAATGAATCCGCAGGTCTTCAATTTCTGTGACAGAAACAGCATCATATACAGCCCCTGCTTGAATCTATATGGTCCAGTAGATCTGAACGCTTCTGGGTTTTAAGAGGGAATTGAGAAACCAAACAGAGAAATGAAAGCTATGCAGTGTGCCATTTAACCTAAATAGACACTTTCCTGCCTTTAAAGGCAGAGAGTAAGCATTGGGGACACTTAAGATACGTGTGCACAAGTGTATATCTTTATTGAGTACAGTTAGAGAAAGAAGCATAAATCAAGGGCTCTTTTGCTATTGTATTCTGGGATCCTCATACTACTCTTCAAAAATTGATACAAGGGCTTTTATTTCTGAACTACAACAATACTGAGCATCAAAGAGGCTAAACAACCCACCAATGTAACCCTGAACTCACTGGCAGATTGAAAATTCACACTCTTACCTGGCAGTTGTCAAACCATATGTTACTTAAATAATAACACTTTTTTTTAATAGGGGGGATTGTATATAGTCATCTCAGAAAATATAAGAGATGTGGATAAAATGCAACGTTGAAATGAGTTTTACTTCACTACCTCGGTATGTTCTCCAGGTTATTTTCAGTATTCACCCTGCCTCACTGAACTCCAGACATTCTCATTTCGCTCATCTGTAAAATTGAAGCAAAAGTGATTGTGTTTCTTTGGTCCCTTGCAGCTTTAAAATCCTATGATTTTATACCTCAAGTGATTTTGCTTTCAATCTTTTGTTCCCTTAATGGAAAAAAAAGAGTGCATCATATAAAAAGCTCAGCAGATTTTCATGAACAGTTCGAATCCTCTTGTACAGAGAGGAGAGTGAGCTAGGGAGACATATTCTCTCTAGGCTCTATGACCTCCCATCCTTTCTGTATTTCCTGGACAAACTGCATTTTCATGTTCATAAGCATGCAGTCATATCACCTGCCATGGCCACATTTAGAATGATTGGGTCCTGAAATAAGAAGGAGGGGCTGGAGCAATAATATAGTGGGGAAGGTCTTTGTCATGCATAAACAAGTTTGATCATCGAACCCCAATATAATCCTCTGAGACCAGAGAGTAATGATTCCTGAGTCAGGAATAAGTCCTGACCACTGCAGAATCTAGTTCAATATGGAGTGAAGGAAGGGGAGGCCAGGAAGGATGGAGGAAGGGAGAAAGGGAAATAGGGAATGAGGGAGGGAGGGAGGGAGGGATGGAGGGAGGGAGGGAGGGAAATAGGGAATGAGGGAGGGAGGGAGGGAGGGATGGAGGGAGGGGTGGAAGGAGGCAGGCAGGGAGGAGGGAAGAGGGAGGGAGGGAGAGAAGGAGGGGAAAGGGAGAAAAGAAGGAAGGAATGAAGGGAGGGAGGAAGGAGAGAAAGAGAAGGGAGAGAGGAAGAAAGGAAGGAAGGAAAGAAGGAAGGAAGGAAGGAAGGAAGGAAGGAAGGAAGGAAGGAAGGAAGGAAGGAAGGAAGGAAGGAAGGAAGGAAGAAAGGAAGGAAGGAAGAGAAGGAAGGGAGGGAGGGAGAAAAAAAGAGAGGGACAGAGGAAGGAAGGAAGGAAGGAAGGAAGGAAGGAAGGAAGGAAGGAAGGAAGGAAGGAAGGAAGGAAGGAAGGAAGGAAGGAAGGAAGGAAGGAGGGAGAAAAAAGAGAGGGAGAGAGGAAGGAAGGAAGGAAGGAAGGAAGGAAGGAAGGAAGGAAGGAAGGAAGGAAGGAAGGAAGGAAGGAAGGAAGGAAGGAAGGAAGGAAGGAAGGTGCTCGGGGACCATATGGGTTGCTGGGAATCGAACCCGGTCGGCCCCGTGCAAGGCAAATGCCCTACCTTCTGTGCTATTGCTTCAGCCCCAAGACTGTTGCATGTTTTGTTTTCAAAGAGGAAAACTATTCCATTAATTCTATTTTTTGACTTAAAAGTTTGGCTCCTTAATCACACAGCTGTTACTATCCCCCGCCCCCCCCCCCACACACACACATACACACACTGGAGTGATTTCAATCACACATATTTAACATCTCTCTAGTTGGGGTCACAGTCCTGCTATGAGGTTCTTTTGGCAAGTGGGTTGGAGAGACAGTTTCCAATTGGAATCTATTTCCAGGCAAAATTTTCAGACAAGTACATATATTTCTGGCTAAGCACCATCAGATGAAAATACCTAAATTTAAATTTTTTTACTTTCAAATCAGAATGAGAGGAGATTCACAGTTACACAAGACGATGGCTGCATCTGTTGACTGACTTAAGAGATCAGATTTGGTACTTATTGGTTCAATGGTCTTGGCTAATTAAGTTGAACATTAATTAAATTGAGTCTGTTTGCTTAACATGCTCTCATTTTCATATGCTGTGTCAAAGACAAGCCTAGTACATAGTAGGGGCTTAAAGACTAATTTCTTATTGGAAAACAAAAACTAAAATGCAAGGAAATATCTTTCTTATTTTGCAGCAGTACTGTGACATAAAATAGAAATGCAGCTCTGATTTCATGTTAAAACTCAAAAGAATTTTAAGAGGGCATGGAGAAATTATAGTACAGAGTGACGATATTTAGTATAACATGCATCTTTGACTTTGAAATAAGTAATGTGTATATATTATGTAGGCAAATTACTTGCCTTAGACCATAGGAAATTATTACTAAGAGGATTAGAAAACGTTTAGTTCAATTCCTTCCTTTCATTGTTGAGAATATAGATGAGAAATGGGAAATGGTGCATCTGAGAGCGTATAGCTGGATAGTTATAACAGAACTGAGTAGGTTGATTTTGTGCGGGTTTTTGTGGAACGCTGATTTTTCTGTCCTGGAACAACAACAACAAAATTCCTTACCTGATTTTTTTTCTTTTAAATCTCCGCATCAAGTTTGAATGTCAAGTATCTGGATCCTCTTGGGATGGGAAAAGGTTTGGGGATAAAATCACACAGTTCCTCTATTGGTTGACTTAGGCACGTCTGGGACTCCCTCCCAAAGGAGGAGAACTGCTTTAAAAGAATGTGTGGCTAAATGTCACTTCTACCTAGAAGAGGACCAATGAGAAAATACATAAAGGGTAGGAAAACAAGGGCATGTGGGAACTAGGTTATCTACTATGTTCCAGAAAGTGCAAGAGGCTAGATATGGAGCTGAGGAAAGAACATTCCCCTTTCACACTGAACTCTATGTCTTTCAAGGAGCAAACAGAGAAGATAGTTTCTGCAGTACTGTGTTGACAACTGATGTGGTAAAAGCCCGTAAAGCTTTGGAAACAAAAAGGAAACTCGATGATCTGGGTGAGTTGAAGTCTGGAAACAGAAGGAGAGAATTGGGAAAGCAGAACTCTCTGCCCAGAAAATAAAATAACAGATTGTCACACAGCAAAGCCCAAAATATAATTGAACATGTCCATATAATTTCTATGAGAATGCTATGCTAACACTTCTGACCGCTTACAATTTTCACCAGACTAAGTTTCTTATAGAATTAATAAGACCTTTTCATGGTAGAAGGGGCACTGGGATTATACATCTTTAAAACTGGATATTCGATAAAGATGAGTTGGAGGAAGAGATATGTAAGACAAATACTAAATAAGCAGATCATGCCAATAATTTTGGTGTTCCAGTGGAAATACTCAGATAGTACCTTACTCTGGAAAAAAATTATTCTCAATCTTCCATTTCATGGGGATCATAGTCCATGATTTTACACCAGCTCTCACAGATATATGCAAAAGCTTTTCGTAAGCCAGGATATAAAATGTAATGGGAACAAGGCTTTGGTGGACAGATTTAAACATGTGTATGGATTTTATTTATTTTTGTAGACTTAGTCTGATATGTTCTGATGCCTATATTTGACTCTAATCCTGTTCATTTATCTTATAATGCAAGTTGATTAGGTATCTGCTATGTGCCAAGCCTTTGTCCTAAGCATTGCTTAGGAAAGTTGATAGCTTATATTCAGATGCTTGGATTACAGAAGGAGAAATAAACATGTTAACCAAAAACTATTCACAAAAGCCTAATAAGAGACGGCAGGATGATTACAGGAAAATTTATATGGCACTCAGCATGCAAATAAAGAATAGATTACAGAGAACCAATATCATAAGTAAACATTTGAGGATAAGAAGTAGCTTGCATTTCTGAGGAATCTGTAGGGAAGAATTAGGTATAACAGAAATATTTTGCTGGAGAAACATTAAAAAATTCTACATATTAAGAGCCATAGTTTTAACACAGTTAAAAAGAGAAAAAAATTACATAAATATGCCGTAAATTTTAAGACTTCATTTTTATTTTATTTTCTTGATTCTAAAACATATAATTTTACACTTAAATTCTTTTAACATTTCACCATTTTACAAATTTTCCTTTAAAATTTTGTGTTTGGGCTACAAGGAATACATTGTATAGATAACAGTCTATAGAACAGAACTGAAGACTTCTTAAGAGTACAAGGGATGTGGAGTTTGTAGAGATCTACAATTTAATATTTACTATTCTGAGCTTAAATTTTTAAAAATGTGTCTCATCAAGTGAATTATTATTGATACAAAATGAATAATTTTTTGAGACATGCATAATAAGTATGTTTTCTGAGAATACAGCCCTCATCAAAACGCCCCAAGGTGGTATGCTTATTTTTGGTGCCCAAATCACTGATGGAAGTAATTCAGTAAATCCACATAGGAGCCATATCTAAATGACAAGTGTCTGATTCTAAAGCTTAAGTGTAGTTATTATGCAAAAATGACCTTTATGCTTGCAAATATGGTAATTCTATATAAATGACACTCCTATTCAGATTTAGTTATAAGTAAATATTTTCTAATGTAAACCTAAGCCCCAAATCAAACCAGAATATCCTTCCTATATTTGGCTGTTCTATTAGTCCTTTTATTTTAAGCAATCTTGTATATTTCAAAAAACTTTTATTTTCCTTAAAATTGAACAGAAAAAAACTCATTTAAGGCTGATTTAACTTGGGGGTGGAGAAAGGGAACTCTGTGGATACTTCTTGCTCTGTTGCCTTCTGGATTGAAGTGTTTCAGAGGAGAAGTCTGAGACCAGCTGAAGTTTCTTGTTGATTTTGCCTAAATATGTAATGAATGTTGTTTCCTTTTTCTTACAATAAATGTTGAAGGAATTGTCTAGGTAAGCATCAATTATTTTATTTTAAATAAATGAATTTCTATTGTCCACATCTGGAGGAGATAATTTGACTTATTTGTATCAGCAACGTTATTTTCTAATACTTAAAGGATTTCATTTCATCATTAAGTATAAGGGTTACCGTAGGTTTTTCTCAAAGTTCTTTATCAAAGTGAGAAATTTCCTTCAATATTGAGTTGCTGAGAGTTGTTAGTATTAACAGATGTTGTAGTAACCTAAAAATTTTTCTGTATCTATTGAACAATTCAATGATTTTGTTCTTAATTCTGCTGACTGCGTAGCATTGATTTTTTTTTAGAGAGTGGAAATGGATTTATATTCTGGAATAAACCAATTTTAATATATTCCTAGGATTACTTACTGATAATTTGCTAAGGATGACAGCATCTCTATTCCTGAGGGACTTTATTCTGTCACATTTGTTTTCTTATAATGTCCTTTAAAAATATTCTGTCAAAATTTTATTAAAGCACCATGACTATATACAATATTTCATCGTCAGTCCCACCACCAGTGTCATCCTACCCCCACCCCACCCCAGGCTGCCATCTTGACTGGTACCTTTTCAGTTTGCTCATTAGAGTTTGGGTCTTGTGATTTCAGTGCTGTCATATTATCCTTATAAAACTATTAATATTTTTCCACTCTCCACTATTTTATGAGAGAACTGAACAGTTCTGCTATTATTTTTCCCTAAAATATCTACTAGTATTTTTTCTTGAAGCTATCCAAGGTTTATCCTTATCCCTTCTTCCTATAAATGTTTCTGGTTATAAAATACAATTTTAAATTATATACAAGTTTTCATATTTCTTACTTTATCTGGAGTTTTTTTGTATTAAAAGGAATTTGAATTTAAAAGTAGTGACATCGGGAGCAGACAGATAGGTTAGCAGTCAGGGTGCCTGTCATGCAGATGGCCTACCCCAGTTTAGCCCCCGGAACACTGAGAGGACTGAACTCTGAGCATCACCAGGTGTGCCCTCCCACTCCCCAAATGTACTGGCAAGTCCATATAAAAATCATCGCATATGAAAAATATATAATTATTTAGGGGATAGAACTTTCTTTTTTCAGATGATGAAAAACATGAATGAATTTAGGCTCTGACGCTGCAGATGGAATATCCATGAAGATGGTCTTGCTTTATTTACATCTATTTTCTTTTTTTTTCTTTTTTAAAATTTTTTAAAATTTTATTTATTTTTAAAAAAATTTTTAAATTTATTTTTAATTTTTATTTTTTCTTCTTTTATTGAATCACCATGTGGAAAGTTACAAAGGTTTCAGGTTTAAGTCTCAGTTATACAATGCTCGAACACCCATCCCTTCACCAGTGCACATATTCTACCACCAAGAATCACAGTATAGCTGCACCCCGCCCCCCCCACATCCCCAGCCCCCCACCCCGCCTGTGTAACTGATAAATTTCACTTTACTTTCTCTTTACTTTGATTACATTCATTAATTTTTAAAAAAATTTTATTGAATCACCATGAGATAGTTGCAAGCTTTCATGTTTGGGTTACAATCTCACAAGCTGTATTTGTTTCAGAGTGCCTCAAACTAAGACACACATCTATTTAATTCATGTATCCCGTGAGAACAAAAACAGAAAAACAATTAACTAAGTAACATAGCTAGCAGATGAAATAGAATATTGGTCAGTTCAGGAGGATAGCCCAGGGGCTGGGGGGCATGGTTTGTATGTGCCCCATCCTGGTCTGATTCCATCTCTAGCACAGCAGACCCCTCCCACCATTGTATCCTTAAATCCTAACATTGAATCACTAGCCAAGTTGACCAAATATCACCAGAAGGGACTCCCAGGCCTCTGAGCACTGCTTGGATGCTTCCCCCACTCAACGCCAAAGGAAAGAAAAGAAAAAAAAAATGTTGGAGATTAAATATATGCTCTACCAAAAAATTAGATTATCAAAACTTGTTAACATTTAGAAGTAAAGGAGCTCTATACTATATAATCTATCTTTTGTTGCCAATTTGAGGCAATATACCTAGAAATACATGTACATAGAGATATAATTTAGGGATCAAGAGATGGATGCTTGCCTTCAATGTGGCCTCACCAGGTTCAATCTCACACATCACATGGCTCGGAAAGTCTCTCTTCCCTACTACTATATATTATAGTTCTTATATAGTAGCCTACGTGTACACTTTAGAAAATTAATAACTATTAGGGCTATGTTTAAAGTAAGATAATATATTGACTAAAATACTTGTATGGAGACTGAAGCAATCAATAGTAGAGCTGGTAGGGCATTTACTTTGCACGCGGTCGACATGGGTTCAACCTCCAGCATCCCATGTGGTCCCCCGAGCACCACCAGGATAATTTCTGAGTGCAGAACCAGGATTAACCTCTGTGCACCGCTAGGTGTGACCCAAAAAGACCAAAAAATAATAATAATAACGTGTGGTGATGAATTTGGAGACTATATTCTGTTTTAGGGATCTGAAGACAAATAGAATCTTAATAGTTATAACAGTAACTTAGAAGGCAATAACTATGTTCAGGTGATTACAGGTATTTAATTATCAACCCATGATAAAAGTTTTTAATATCACATTGAGAAAAAATATTTAAAATATTTTAAAAAATATTTAAACTTATTAACATAGATAATATGTTCTGGCATGTAAAAATTAAAATTTATAATGGTATAACTCCTAATGGCTCTCAAAAATCTGGTTATACATACATGCTCCCGGTCTCAGCGATGTCATTCATTCAGGAGCAGACACTGTATATCACAAAAGTGCTACAAACTGATACTTCTTCAAAAGCTTTGAGCCGATTTTGACTGTTATTTACCAGATCAATATTGATTTTGCCTATATAAGATGCTATAATAATTGTGTCCTGAATCACTGTCTCCATGGGTATTAGAGATCCCACGATAAGAAAAAAATTATCAGTAAATTTAGATTACTGAATATAATGCTTTTGTATCTCCAAATATTGAGATAGCTTAGAGAGTAAGCAAGGAAGCAGAGATCATTCTAACACTAGGTAGAAAAGTTACAATTCTTTATTCTACGCTGGAATACTTACATTTCTATAGATAAATATTAATACTCTACGATGGAATAACTTATATTAACTTAGGTTACAAGATCCCTATGCACACACACACAAATAATGTAGTTGCCTAAGACTGAGTCAGTCATAAGTTTGGTTTTACATACACAACCATAAGAATATACCATTTTCGGGAACTGAGAAAAAACTCTTTAAAAACAACTCATAAAGCTTCACTTAAACTCAGAGAGCTAACTCATAAGCCAAATTAAACATTTCCTAAAAATGCCATCCAAAGTCAGAAAGGGTCGTTTTATTTTAGGAGTGCATATTTCAGATCAGCATGACATTTTCTTAGAGTCTTGTCTTATGTTGTAAAATATTACACTAAAATTGAAGTTAAGGTGGACAGATTTTAGAACTTATTCTTTTAAGGTGGGAAATATGTCCATTTTGGACCTTTATGCAAAAATGGAATCCCCCAGAATACAGCCATAATGTTGTTTAATAAGGGCTCATTTCAATACTTGGGCATACTGCCTTAGAAGGAGAAAATCTTGGTAGAGGAAAATTTAACAAAAGGTTTCTCTTAATGATAATGTAATGAATAACTAATATACTTTTTTGAAAATGAAGGAGCATTGGAGTGAAATATAAAAAGTTCTCTGATTAATATTGTTTCATACTACTAAAACTCTGGTCCTGGCCAGTGGGTGTGCTTCAGTCACATGCTGAGAACAGTCTCTTTTGATGGGCACCACCACGGTGATAAGTGCACTTCAACCTCACTCTTTCATACTTGAAGTCTCTCCAGGTTAGTACTTTGAAAGTTATTTCGCTGCTGACCTTGGCCATTATGATTTTCAGGCAACTGACTGCAGTCATTAGCTGCCTCCTCACAAATCTGCTTCTTCCCTGTGTTTTCAAAGAATGAGTTTGTCTCTATTCCATGGGTCACTTGTCATTTATTTTCTTGCATGCACTATATTGTGTGGATCAGATATGACGGATCATAGATGAACTTTGTCACTTAAAAACTAGCTTTCAATTATCAGCAAACTTTCAGAAAGATCTTTAGGGATCTACTTTTTAAATACTTTAGTGTTATAGAAAGCAAGTGAATACCAGAAATAATGGCCTTTAAAGGAAGCATGTTAAGAAGAAAAGGGGGGGGGAGGATCATAAAATACATGAGGGATCTATTATACTTTTATCAAATACATACTAATGACTTGTTTTTCTTTTAATTTTCATCTCAGATTAATTTCTTCTTTGAGCCTGACAAGCTACCCGTGGTGTATTCGATATGCCAAAAACAGTAACAAGTCTCACAATGGAGAGATTATTGGTGCCCGCTCAAGCAAATCGATGGACAATGGGACAACCGTGCTACAGCGCAGTACTCTTTGTCCCTATTGTCTCAATTGTCTCAATTTTTGAGATTATAGCTAATTACAGAAAACTGCCTATAGTTTTTATTAGTATTTTTTATTGGTTTGGACATGTGTATTTGCTTTTGTCACCATTGCTAAAACAAAGATATTAGATATATTCATAATCTCCAAAAGTTACTCTTTGTCACTTTTTATGATAACATTTAACATGACATCTACCCACCCAACAAAACAATTTTTGGAGGTTTGGTGGTAGGGGAACATCCAGTTGTGCTCAGTGCTTATTCCTGTCAGGAAATCAGTAATCCCATCTGGCAGGTTCAGAGGATGACACGGGGTGTTGGGGAATCAAGTCTGGGTTGGCTGTGTGCTAGGAGGCAAATACTTACCTACTATATTTCAAAAAAACGTTGAAGATCACAATGTTGTTCACTTTTTTATAAAGCAGAATGCTATAAATTACTGTGTATGTGTGTGCATACATACGTAGTGTTATGTAAAGTTTATATATAAACAAAAAGTGTGTTTGTGTGTGTATCTGTGTACTCATGGATCACTCCTGGTGGGGGTTGGGAGATGCTCTGGGATACCAGAGATCTCACTTGGGTTGGCCGTATTACCTCCATCATCCAATAATTTCCAGTCTACTATATTTTTATACTGTGGTAAAAACACTAAATATTTCATATAGAAGAATTAAAAAATAAAAAAAAATGTATTTGTTTTGTGAGTGACATTACACGTTGCATGTCATCCTGATTCATCTACACTGCAACAAATGGTAGAATTTCCCTTGCAGTTAAGGCTAAATATTGCATATGCAAAAACTATAGCTTCTATTTCTGTTCATCATTGATGAAAGTGTAGGTTGTTTGCACATTTTTATAATTGTGACTAATTCTGAAATGAACATGAAAATAGAGACTAAACCCCAAAGGATGTAACAACATGATGTGTTGTTGTTGTCCATACCATTTCTTATAGTAACCATGCTATTTTTAGTTCCCTAAAAGAATTTACAAGAGATGGGGGCTGGAGCAATAGCACAGCAGGTAGGGCGTTTGCCTTGCATGTGGCCAACCCGGGTTCGATTCCTAGCATCCCATATGGTCCCCTGAGCACCTCCAGGGGTGATTCCTGAGTGCAGAGCCAGGAGTAACCCCAGTGCATCGCCAGGTGTGACCCAAAAAGAAAAAAAAAAGAATTTAGAAGAGTTTATTTCTCTAAAACCTCACCCAAACCGTCATCTTTGACTTTTTGATAAAATCATCACAATCAAGTGCAAACTGGTTCTGATTTGCATTTCTTGAAGCTTATTGTTTTGAGCATCATTCCTACCTGTTGACCATCTATTTGACTTCTTTGGAAAAGTATTTAATTTCACTGTCACTGTCATTCCATTGCTCATCGATTTGTTAGAGCGGGCACCAGTAACGGCTCACATTGTGAGACTTATTGTTACTGTTTTTGGCATATAAAATACGCCATGGGTAGCTTGCCAGGCTCTGCCATGGGGGTGCAATACTCTCTGTAGCTTGCCGGGCTCTCCAAAATGGGTGGAAGAATCGAACACGGGTCAGCTGTGTGAAAGGTGAACATCCTACCGCTGTGCTATCGCTCCAGCCCATATCTAAGACAGACAGAAAAAAATATTTTTAATCTCAGAGACATAATATATCTATTATTGTGAACATAATTTATCTATTATTTTATTGCTAACATTTTCAAGGTAAGCATCGTGAAGCTCCGGTAAGCTATTATCTATTATAATGGAGATAGTGCATTACCTAAGCAAACAACTGCTACATATGCAAAAATTTTAAATTATTATTTTTAGCAAAATTGTGTTTTTCATATTGTCTCAGCAAACAATTAACCTGCCATATGACCCAGCAATTCAACTTTTGGACATCAATATCTAGGATATAAAAACACTCTCTCAAAAGGAGATATGCATGCCATTATTCATTGCTGCACTCAATATAATAGCTAAGATATGGAATCAACCTAAGTGCCAAAGACAGATGGATTATGAAGATGTGTCATGTATACAAAATGGAGTACTATGAAGCTGTAAGGAATGATGAAATCATGCAATTTGTGGCAACCTGGTTGGAACTAGAAGGTATGTTGAGTGAAGTAAGTCAGGAAAAGAAAGAAGAAAGACAAGCACAGGATGATCTCACTTAACTGTGCTGCATAGAATACCTGATGAGAAAATGTATTGTAGTAAAGGGGGATGTCAAGACCACCCTTTATCCCAGTGTTTAGAGAGAAGGAGGACAGAGAAGGAAAGAAACTAATGGGAGTAAGAAGAGAACAGGAAGTAATAGGTGACAGGCTCAAGGCTTCAGTTATACTGGCGATTTGAGGTGAGGGATATAGCCATATATTCAAACCACAGACTCAACAATACTGAAAATGTGAGTTCTAAGCTACAATCATGGGAACTTTGAAATGTACCTATTAAGTTGACAGGTGAGGATCAGGCAGTGGTTAGGAGTAGGGAGAGAATACGGGAACACAGGTTGACACTGGCAGTGGTATTGGTATTGAAATATTACATGCCTAAAATGACTATCAATAACTTTTAAATTACAGTTCTTTAAAACAAAAAATAAAGAAAAGAAAAAAGAAAAATACTTTTAATAGTTGAATTTTAAAGGTTGTTGATAATACTGAGGATGCCCTTTTAAGCTCATATCCAATTAAAACCAAAAAAGTAAAAATCTAATTATGCATTATGCATTCTCCGAGCAAATTTAGGGGCTTTTTAATTTTCAGTGTTACATTTTAGGTTGGCTTTCATATATATATATTTGTTTTAATATTTAAAATATAGACATATACAATGTTGCAGTTTACATTTCACCAAAGAGAACACAGAGGCACATGTAATTAAGTCAGAAATACTTTAATTAAATAGTAAAATTACTACTTAGTAGAGAATGTTGGGAGAACCCACTCAATTTGAAAGCTGCGTGCCGAAAGTAGACTATAGACCGAACATGATGGCCACTCAATGCCTCTATTGCAAACTACAACGTCCAGCAGGAGAGCGAACAAAAGGGAATGCACTGCCACAGAGGCAGGGTTGGATGGTGGGGTTCGGGGGTGGGGGTTGGGGTGGGGGTGGTGGGAGGGATACTGGGAACATTGGTGGAAGAGAACGAGCGCAGGTGGAGGGAAATAAACTAAATGCAAACATGAAAGTTCATAAGTTTATAACTCTATGTCACAGTGATTCACAAATAATTTTTTTTAAAAAAGTGCATGTCATATTTCCACATTGTATTCATTTGTCCAATGGGATATATACTACAATGAGCAAGGGCTAGATTCATAAAAAAAAGAAAAGAAAAAAGAAATAGTAAAATTATCAGATAGTATCTGTGGAAGTTCCAATCATTAAAAAAAAAGCCTACTTCCATGGCCCATGTTAAGTTTTATTATTATTATTATTATTATTATGGCTTTTGGGGACATATCCAGTGATGCATAGCGGCTACTCCTGGCTCTGCACTCAGGAATTACTCCTGGCACTTCTCAGGGGAACATATGGGATGCTGAGAATCGAACCCAGGTCAGCCACATGCAAGGCAAATGCCCTACCCGCTGTGCTATCGCTCCGGCCCCTGTTTCTCTATTTTTGAAGGAAAGAGTGGCTCTGTCTTCCTGTTAACAGGAAGACACCACTCCCAGTTAGCCTTCACTAAATGGGCTAGATTGCTCAATGCAGTGGTAACAATGAGAGGAGTAGGAGCCGTCATGGCCACACCATTGGAGCTGGCGTAGAACTGAAGCAATGCAGAGAGTAAGTTAGGATTCTGTGCATGTAATGCCATGAACCCTATGACTGACTCAGCTCTTGTGTTTATCTCTGCACGTGTTTATCTTTGCTATCTTCACACACACACACACATACACCACTTTAATGTTTTGTAGTTGTATTGTCTATCTTTATTAAACATTGGTTATGTAGGAAAGAAAAATGCTCTTCCCTTCTTTTAAACATTCTAACATGATACACCAGTCAACACCCTACCACAATATTGACACTTTCCTATTACATACTTTAAGATAAAGATAGAAAATAGTCTGAACAAAAATAAGGCAAAATATATCATTATTTCAATATTTACTGGTCTTTTTCAGAGTGGGAAGCTTTGGAGGTCCACACACATCCCTGGCTCTGTGCTCTGGAGTGACCCCTGGATCCAATGATGGTGTTGGAATTTGAGCCAGGGCAGCAGAATGCAAGCAAGTGTTTTAACCCCTGTACTCTTTCTCTCTTTAGCCTGGCAGTCTTAATCATTCAGGTAGTTCTTAAGATTTTAAAGCTTAGTTGGCATGCATAAGGCATTCATTTATTATGTTGAACTCCTTTAAGATTCTTTTTTGTACGTTTTATTTGGTACAGTAACCTGTTTATATCACATTAGAATCTCAAAGTGAAACAAGAAAAAGATCATTTTAGTTTACCACCTAAAGATGCCATCTGTCATATATCTGTTTGGTTTAATCTACCCTATTTTCTTTTCCATATCAGCAAAATTTTGTCGTGCAATTAGCAAACAAATGTTATGAGTAAGCCCTATTCCTTATAAAATAATAAGGTCAATTATGTCATAACTCATATAAGATGTCATCTTATGGACACCAAAATGACTAACATAATTTTTTTAATTTAATAGTTTATTTTTAATTAGTGAGTCAACGTGAGGGTACAGTTACAGATTTATACATTTTTGTGCTCATGTTTCTCCCTTACAAAGTTTGATAACCCATCCCTTCACCAGTGCCCATTCTCCACCACCAGTAAACCCAACATCCCTCCCCCCCTCCCCAGTCCTGTCTCCCCCCACCCCACACTGCCACTATGGCAGGGTATTCCCTTTTGTTCTCTCTTTCTGATTACGTGTTGTGGTTTGCAATAAAGATGTTGAGTGGCCATTGTGTTCAGTCTCTAGTCTATATTGGGCCCGCATCATCTTTCCCCCACATGACCTCCAATCACATTTTACTTGGTGTTCCCTTCTCTGAGTTGCCCAGAATGAGAGACCAGCCTCCAAGCCATGGAGACAACCTCCTGGTACTTATTTATACTATTCTTGGGCAAAATGACTAACATAAAATTTATCAAAATAAACTTGTGTTACATGGCAATGCATCTTATCACAAAATTTGTACATTAAATTTATATCTAAAAAGTAGACACGTAAATAAAAGTTCTTCCTTGGTATAATATTGTCAGTATTTTAAGTCTCATGCCTGGTTTAATATAATTATTGTCCAACTTTTTCAGTTTCAGCTCTTATGTTAATTTTTCATGACCGAAAAAAACAAACTGTCAATAAAATTAAAGAATTCCCTTCGTATGTATTTCATGACATGGGCAACACCTGCCATCTCATTTACTTGTGTAATAAGTTCCAATTACGAGGACAAGATTTAGCAAAGCTCACATTCTCCCCACATTTAGACAGAGACCACTGAAAGAACTAATTTAAATCTGTGTACACTGGCATGCATTCATAAGCACTCTGAGTCAGAGAAAGCATAGAGAATAATGAAAGATAAAATACTCCAGCAAATGTCCAGGACACTGTTTCTCAATCTTTTTTCCCAGTCAATCCTGACCCCCTTCCAAACTTATTTCCTTCCTTTCCCTTTCCTGTCCTACCAGTTTGCCTCTGGATTCATGCTTTTTTACATGATTTTGCCAGTTGCCCCCACTTGGTATATTTTGGGGGACCACAAGAGGCATTGTAGCTACCATTTGAGAGGTGCTAAAAGTAGAAAATAGACTAAACTCAGCTAATCTGATCTGAATAGTTCTTGCCCTAGAGGACAGTCACATCTCTGAAGAGGATGATAGAATTACATGATAAAATGGTTAACCTACTCTCTTTGCTCTCCTTAAGGAAGAAATTTAAGTCTCAGGTCATCTTTTGTATTTCAGATTCAAACTTCCATGACCATTGAAATACAATAACCAAAACTTCCAGGGCTTTTCACTGGTTTATCATGTATTTTGGTTGGAACAACATGTCTCACAATGGAGATGTTACTGGTGCCCAGAGCAAATTGGTGAGCAATGGGGGCAGTGCTATGTAAAAATTAACATTTTATCTAAGAACAAGGGAGAGTCATTGGGAGACTTTAAAGATCATGTTTCACTGTGTCATGACGGTGGAAGACCTTAGTTTAAAGCATTAAACTGCAAACTGACTTGTAAACAGACCCATGAGTTTCTCCCCTCCATTTTTTTTTTCTTTTTGGGTCACACCCAGTGATGCTCAGGGGTTACTTCTGGGGCTGGAGCGATAGCACAGCGGGTAGGGCGTTTGCCTTGCACGCGGTCGACCCGGGTTCGATTCCCAGCATCCCATATGGTCCCCTGAGCACCACCAGGAGTGATTCCTGAGTGCAGAGCCAGGAGTAACCCCTGCGCATCGCCAGGTGTGACCCAAAAAGCAAAAAAAAAAAAAATCAGGGGTTACGTCTGGCTCTGCACTCCTGGAGGTGCTTGGGGGATCATATGGGATGCAGAGGGTGGTGAGTGTTGTCAGCCATGTGCAAGGCAAATGCCCTACCCACCCTCCCCTCCAACTTTTACCTAAGGGTTTCTACTAGTTTTTCTTCATGCACTGTCACTTTTCTCATATTTGTTTATTTAACCTGAGTCTTCTATACTAACTGCTGTGGTTGGTTTTCATTGTTATTTATCACCGACATGTAAAATCCTGCTATTGAATTTTTCTCTACATTTTCTTGCATCACAGATTTTATGGCTTTTTTTTTTTATGGTACCAAACTACTTGGCCTTTAATGCCCTTTGCTGGAATTATGCCATTTCATAGATTTCTACCCCTGGGTGAGTCTAGGATTCAAGAAGCCTTTCATCTCTTATATAAGTCCCACAGTATTCTCTAACATTTATTCTCAAATTGGTTTTCCATTCAGTAAACAAAACATGGAGCTGCCAAATGAGGAGCAGATAAAAGACAAGCAATAACCCATCTTTAATTTCTGGAAATACTTTGTGTTAAACTTACAGGCTTTCAACATTAAAAAAATTAAGATATGTAAAGTCACATTCCATCTAAAGGCATGGGAATAGTACTGGCAACAGAGGATTTATAAAATAAAAGACACAGGTTCCTCTGGCTCATAGAAAAGCCCTTCAAATAGTAATAAGCTGTAATTAACCCTCTACTTTTTTGTAAAATATCTCACACTTTTTTGTAAAATAACAGCAGCAATTTAATTTTTCTTTTTCTATCAGAGAAAAAAATGAACCATCCATCATTGTGATTATTGAGAAATTTTTTAAATGAGCTATTTTATGTTAAAACAATTGATTTTAATCATCTATATACAAGTATTTTACACTAAATTATATTACATGAATTCATGATTTGAAACTATAATACTATTGCTCTTAAAATTTGAAGCACAAGATTTAGTAGGATATTTCTAAGCTTTAATTTTAACTTTATCCGGTGATTTAAAAATTGAGTCTCAATACTAAGCAACTTTTTCTTTTTGTTTATAGTTTCCTTCTCAGCATTAGATCAACAAAACATAATCAAATGGCCTCAATTATTGTAGAAGTATAAAATTATTTACATATAAACATTTTTCAGTTTTTTCTCATGTCTTGGCTACCTTTAATTCTATTAAGTCATTAATAACATATTAATAAATTAATGCATAACTGCCTTGATTTCTCTATAAATTCAATCCTTTGTTTTTATGTAGAAGACTATCATTTAAAATTTTAAATGATTATTAAATTTTAATTATTATTTTAATAATAATTACATACTTCTGAAACAGTCTGAAAAACTGTGATTATTTCTGAGGTTTGATTTATCCATGAATTAAGATCTTCTAGGAGATGAAATTTACCATTGCTCTCTCAGGATTTTAGACCTTCACATACATTTGCTTTTGGAATAGATTAAAGTAGGTCTCCATCCAGAATCTTCCTTCATAAACTGTCAATAACTTTAGCACCAGATCTATCTTTCATGATAGTACATATCAGCCTGGATTTTGGAATCGGTTAGCTATGGGTCTACTTCAAGCTGTGCAGCATTTTAGCTGCTTTATTTACCAGAATTGTAAATAAGAATTGTATTTATCACATAGTACTTCTCAGATGGTATGTGTTCAAAAGCTGGAGTAGTGCATTTATATTTTTGTTCAAAAGTCTTTGCCAAGAGACTGCTGAGTAAGGAAAGATGTTCCTACTTTACTTGAAATTTTTTCATTAAGTTTACTCTACATGATGGTGTTGGTATAGAATAGCAGCTCAATAGCTGCGTGTGTTGCACATGTATGCAATCCAGCAAACCAGTAAGGTTTGTGTCAACTTTCCGTATTTGTCCTAAATCCCATTGAAGCTTTGCATATGTGTGTGTGACATTTTACTACTCCATGCAATGCTCTGTTTCATAGTATTATTCTGTGACACAGTCTCTGATATCCTGTCTTACTGTTCTGTATGGGAGATGCATTGGTATCATTTGTATATATTCAAACCTGTAATCACCGTCCCAGAGTCACTTAAATGAAACTAAACCCAACACTGAATTTAACCTAAATTTCTGGTTTTAACAACTCAGAAAATTCACTGCCTCCTAGAGCTGCTCTTTTTCTTATCTATTCTTCGGGGTTTCTTTTGTTAAGCAGCTATCTCTTTCAAGCAACTTCTTACTATTCTGTCTCTTTGGTCCAAGAAAAATAATCCTGATTCATACCTGAATGAAAGCTTTTAGCTACTTATGGTAGCTCTTGTGTACTTTCTGAGACTATATAACAGGGACCAAAAATTACTCTTTCAACTATGCTCTATGACATTTACTCTTGTGCTTTCTGGGTGATATTTTTTTGAACAAACTCAATTTTTTTCTGACCACTAGTCAATGACCCACATCCAGTAGTAGTGTGGCTAGTTCAATATTAAAAAGCAGTGCCAAATAATGTGTAAGTACCAATGTTCTAGACAAATTTCAGGCTGCTCCAGTCACCTGTTGGGTTCTGGCATCAACTGATAACACTTTCAATCATTATATTCACGTCTCTTTCTCACCTTGAGACTACCAGATTGGTTCAGAAAACATATGTGCTTTGCTCTACTAAATTTTACTGCTAATTTCTGATTCTTTCTTTTAGCATACTTCCAAGGTAGTTTTGGATTCTAATGGTATCAGAATCTGAAATAAAATCATTTTCCTTCCCAGTCTCCTGAACACTTATCCACCTTGGAATTATTTCTCTTTTCAATTTATTAATAAGATCATTAACGTTAATGGCATTTCTAAAACCATAATACCTTTACTGAGATGTCTTTCACTTTTCATCCAAAAATATACTACGAGACTACAAATTTCAAGCTACTGAGAGAAATGATTGGTTTTAAATACATAAGTATACAATCTTTAAAAAGTAATTTTAAAAAATCCCATTGCTCTAAAATTGCTTTGCCATTGAAAGTGCATGCCTTTTATCAAATTGTGTGTCTTTATTTGGACTGGTCAGTTGATCTGGTTCTGGGGGCCATGACCAGTGCTGCTCAGTGGTTGCTAATTGGTGTTTGGGTACCAAGTAGAGTCAAGAATCAAATTTGGTGGGGCTGGAGCAATAGCACAGCGGGTAGGGTGTTTGCATTGCATGCGGCCGGCCCGGGTTCTATTCCCAGCATCCCATATGGTCCCCTGAGCACCGCCAGGAGTAATTCCTGAGTGCAGAGCCAGGAGTAACCCCTGTGCATTGCCAGTTGTGACCCAAAAAGCAAAAAAAAAAGAATCAAATTTGGGCATTCTACATACAAAGTATGCTTTGCATGTGTTCAGCCCCTAAGTTATCTCTCCAACCATAGTTCTTATGTGTTGCAAATTATCAACTAGAGCCTGACACATGTATGGCAAGTGCTCTGCCACTGTTTTACATTTGTCAGCCTCAAGTTTTTGTTTTCTTCATTTTGCACATAGGTATCCTTAAAAATAATATGTACATTTTATACAAAAACCAATGATTTCTCTTTTCTAAAATTTAGTGGTTTTTCTTTCTCAGTGAAAGAAGTTAGTGCTTTCAATTACTGACTAGTAGTTTCTGTGTAATTACTATGTTTTCCATAAATTATGAATGCATTTCAGTTAGTAGAAATCTCTGCTCGAGGTTTTTATATAAAGAGAAACCCAGGAGTTCTTTGGTATTGTATTAATCAACATAATAAGGAAGAAAAAAGTACAAGTGTACATTATCTTTGTTTCTGCATTTGCATTGGACTGTATCAAAATCAATTACCTTAGAATCTTCCTCTTCCCCTGCTTTCTTATAATTCACCATACCATATTCAACTCCAGAATTTAATGCAACCAAAAGTCCACATCACAGATCTCCTGCATGGAGTCAGTAGTTTTGAACCAGTACTTTTAGGGAGAAGATGTTAGGCTTTCATTTCACACTTTCCTACTCTTAATCCCATATGAGTGAGAAATACCATCACTGTTTCCAATCCATCCTTCCTCCTATTTTTCTAGTAGGCACACAATAATTTTCTGACATTAATACTTTTAGAGAAAATTTATGTAGAGAAAAAGTAGAAAAAAATACAGAATTTTTTTTTTTGTTTTTTTATTGAATTACCATGTGGAAAGTTACAAAGCTTTCAGGCTTAAGTCTCAGTTATACAATGCTCGAACACCCATCTCTTCACCAGTGCACATATTCCACCACCAAGAATCACAGTATACACCCCCCCACCTCCTATCCACCCCCCCCATGCGTAGCTGATAAATTTCACTTTACTTTCTCTTTACATTCAATATTTCAACAAAAAACTCACTTTTTTTTTTGGAGTTTCCTCCCCCAAAGTCAGACCTGCTGAAAAAGAAGCATTTGATAATTTGTTTTCCATTGCTGAGAATGAAGAGACATGAGTTCATGTGACTGCAGTAGTGGCCGCATGGTTTTGAATTTCTGTATGAAAAATACAGAATATTTATATACTGTCTCACTGCACAGTTTCTCTTATCACCAACATTTTGCATTAGTGTGGTACATTATTTACTCTTCATGAAAATATTAATAGATTAAATTCTTATTTCATATACTAGGTTGCAGAGATGTTAAGAGTGTTAAGATACATGCCTAGCCTGGCCTAGCAGTGATTCCTGGCACCACATGGCCTCATGAGCATCACCAGATGTATCTCTGGCAGCCCCACCCATAAGCACTGATGGGATGGCCCTGGTGGTCCCTGGAACTACAGAGTCTAGCAGCACTGCATCCTTGGACCCTAGCAATGAACTACTGTTGCTACCACTAGGAGGGGGCCCAAGTGCCCTGAACAACTAATGGAAAGTCCCCCACAAAAGATACTTTGCTGCACATTTCCACGACTTTCACAAATGCATTAGAGCATATCTTCACAATAATGATAGAAAACAAAATAGTTTCAGGGCCTTAAATATTCTCTGTGCATCATCTATAATCCCCCATCTTTACTGCTTCAAGTTTTGACAACTATCAATAAAACTTAAAAATCATTTCATGTGAAATTTTTTAAATAAGTATAAACTTTAATGTATTTTGATAAATTTATCATTGTTGGATAACACATCAAAATTGTGTCTCATTTAATAAGAATTGTCAAATTGCCCTCCCAAAGAAGCTTGTCATTTTTTATTTCCCACCAGACATGAGTAAGAATTTTTATTCTCCACATCTTAATCAGCATATTGTCAGTAATTTTAATCTATTCTAAAACATATATGGTCACATGCCATTGCTATTATTAATTTGCAGTTCCTAAATGGAATTTTCTTTCAAGCCTCTTTTTTGTGTGTTTAGTTGCCATCTTATATATTTTGTGAAAAGCCAGTCATTATCTTTGACCCCTTTTAAATTAGGAATTTGTGTATAGGTTTATAACGGGGGTGGAGGGGTCACACACTATGGTCACACCTAAAGTCAAAGATCACTCCTGGTTCTATGATCTGAGGCACAACTGATGGTTCTGGAGGATCACATGTAGTGTTGGGATTTGAACCACAGTCCCAGTTGCAGCCACAAGCAAGGCAAATATCTTATACTCTGTACTATCGCTCCATCCTGTACAATTATTTTTAAGATATACACTTATCTACTATTACTTGAAATACTTTGATTTCTCTACATAACTTTATACAAACACGTGCAATTACTGTCTGCAATTATTTGTTCCAAATTCTGTAGGCCTTATAGATAACTGCAAATTCTTTCAAGAATAGAGTATATGCACTGGAGAATGCTCTGGACCCCAGACTGGGCTGATAACACCGAGATGTCCCAGATGGAGAAGGTGTGGAGACCCTGCTTTCTCCAGGTGGAATCCCGGCGACACTGAGCTTCTTCTAACATCGCTCCTGTGTGTGGGGACCGGGACTATTTCTCCAAAATGCGTGACCTTACTTGATATACAAATAAACATTCCTTCGCCCCTGAACAGCCATGATCCCAGAGACACACAAACCAATCTCGGAACACAGCATCTGCTGACAGAAATACCTCTGGACTTAATTACTAAAATACCAGAATTCCAAATCCACATGGCCACTGTTACGGTCATACGACATCATATGCTCTTCATTATCAGCAATAGAAAACAAATGATTTAATGATGTCTTTTTGACAGGTCTGATTGTTGGGGAAATAATCCAAATAATAATAGTGGGTTTTCTGTCAAAAATTGAATGTAAACAAAATAAAGAGAGAGTAAAGTGAAAATCATCTGTCACACAGGCAGTATAGGGGGTGGGTGGGGCATACTGAGGTTCTTGGTGGTGGAACATGTGCACTGGTGAAGGGATGGGTGCTTGATTACTGTATGACTTAAACCTGAAAGCTTTGTAACTGTTCTCATGTGATTCAATAAAAATTTAAAAAAAAAAGAATTGAAGTTAAACAAACAAATGAATAAACAAAACATATGTCAGTTATTGTTGTAAGGTAGAAAAAAAGACAACAGAAATTTTCAGATATACTTTAAACTGAATGTTCTAGTTTTTAGATATATATTTCTAGATATGAAAATGGTTAAGTGAATAAAAATAATAACTATGTTGAAAAAGGACTCTGATAATACTATTATACCCATTTTTTCTTAATTTGAATTAAAAATATTTAAAAACCAAAAAAGAATAGAGGTATAGCAATAGAAATATGTAAATACATATACAGAACATAGATATTGATGGTACAAATTCCCATTCACATGTTTTTAGGTACATTAAAAACATTCAATATGTGACACTATGTGCATTAAATTAATAATTTTAACTAAAGGAGAATTTATGATTAGTCATTTAAGATTCCATCTCAAACATATGTTAAAATGTCACATTTCAAAAAACAGAAGGGCAACCATCAAGAGTTTTATGACTTATCATAAAGAAGACAAAATTAAGCAGTCTCATATTTTAGAAAATACTTGATTCCTTTTTTCTACTTCATTCTCTGGCTTCTTAACAGTTGATATATCTGGGTGTTAGACTATAGCTATATCATTTGAAAAACAAATCCATTCACTTTAACCTGGGCCTTTACAAAGAATCAGGATGGAGAAAAGTTTAAGCATGTATTGATTAGTTCATCCAGTCAGTAATCTATTCTAATCAGGGGATATGAACACAATGGTGGAGTCTTGTGGACCTTCTTAAATGAATTCAATTCAATAAACTATCATTATCATGTGCATACATTAAATACACTTACACCTATTCATATAATTTTGTGATCCATAAAATTTAGTGATCCATACAATTTTGGCAGTGAAAAAAAGAAAATGAATTGCACAATAACTGATGCAACTGAATCTGTGCATACCATTATCTATCCAAGAATTCACTTCTAGAGAGTCAATCTTTGCAAAACTCCCATATATTTCTATAAGCAACAAAATTATATTTAGTTGAAAACTAAAGCAAGTGCTATAAATGACCATCAACATATTCATATTACAAAACACTTTGTATTAGAATAGCATGTGAGATCATCACGATATGATCACAAAATCCCATAGATTGTTGAGTTGCTCGAGCAGTCTCAGTAACCTCTCCATTCGTCCTATCCCTGAGATTTTAGAAGTCTCCCTCTACTTGGCCTTCCCAATGATGCCACATTGGAGGCTCTTTCAGGGACAGGGGAATGAGATTCAGCTGGTTACTGGCTTTGGCATATGGATACACCATGGGAAGCTTTCGAGCCTGTCCCATGTGGACAGGAAACTCTCAGTAGCTTGATTGTTTTTCCCAGAGGGAGAAGTAGGTTATAAGATATTCGGAGCTTGTTTTTAAGTCTCTGGATGTTGGCCATTGATGGGATTATACACACCTGGGTTCTTTTGCCGGTACCTTCGTGTGTGAGGCCTGTCCATCCGAGTGAGGAGAGGCCTTGAGCATGGCTGTGGCTAGTTTCCGGTGGTCTTCAGCCACCAGGAGCTCTGCTTGGGGAGGGGAGGGAAGCTGGAGCCCATTCCCTCTGAGGAACCCCAGGGAAGACAGCCAGGCATGCGGGCAAGTGACTGTCTGCATGTGAAATAGGTAAGGAAAAATGTAAAGAGGATGAAAAGAAAGGGAAAGAAACATAAAGGCTATACATGTAGATCTGACTAGATCACAAAATGTTATTTAGAAATTCAAATGGTAAAAAACACATGTATGCAATAATGTAATTCATACAAATAATCAATGTATTTAATGTACAGCAATACATATAGAATAAATAAACATTAAAATTGCAGTGGTGAGAAAGACTATATTCAAAAAAGTATTTGACTATGTGAAAATATTTTGTGGAATATTTAAGAGAAAACACTGACTAGTTAATTTTGTATGTTAATTTTTAAGTTTCTAAAACCAACATTACCAAATATTAATATTTTGACAAGCATAGAGGTTTGTTACATGCTTTCTCTGTGTTTATTATAATATTTATTTCAATTACAAAAGTAAAATATTTTTAGGGAGGCTTCATTTTCTTCTAATATATACTAATTTCATAGGTGGCAAAACAAACTCAGGAAACAAAATAAAATACAAGTTGGAAGCAATTCATTGAAAAAGTGCTTGAGAGATAGTACAGCAGGTAGGGCATTTGCCTTGCATATGGCCGACCCAGGTTTAGTCTCTGGCACCCACTATCATCCCCTGAATCTTTGCCAGAAGAGATCTCTGAGCAAAGATCCAGGAGTGAGCGCTGAGCACATCTGGTTGTGGCCAAAAGGAAGATAAAGAAAAAGAACTTGACCATCACATTCTCAGAACTGGTCTGCAGTGGGGGGAGTAGGAGACCCAAAGAATAGTTGCCAAACAGAAGGCAGGATGGAATTCAGAGTCAATGGGATACACTGGAATATGCTTTATTATGTATCACTTGTCTCACTTGTCATCCAGTTGATCTTTGATTTGCTCGAGCGGGCGCCAGTAATAGTAATGTCTCCACTTGTCTCTGTCACATGCTAGTGCAGCCCAATGATATTTGCTTGCTCCAGGAACAGGAAGAGCCTCAAATCGTTCATTCAGGGATTTGACGAAGAAATCTGACCATCTAGTTGGTGGGCGGCCACGCGGTCTTCTGACGTCCCATGGAATCCAGTCGATAACAGCTCTAGTCCAGTGGTTGTCTCTGAATCACATTACATGACTGGCCCATCTGATTTTTGATGCCTTGGCAAACGAGACAGCGTCCCTGATTCTTGACCGTCAACGAAGGTGAGAAACCCAGATTCCTTCTCTCACTTGAGTGAGATGTAATACTTCTAGCATAGCTCTTTCGATTTCTCTTTGGGATACCCTAATAGCATTCTCATCTTGTTTGCATAGGGCCCAGGTCTCTGAGGCATATGAAGAATGGTGGAATCGATTTATTATGTATAGAAATATAAATAGGGACTTAGCACCTTGGACATTTTTTCCTTGTTGTAATGCAATGACTATAAATGAAATATTATATTCTTTAACATTTAAAAAAATTTTAAATATAATGGTACTCTGAAAAATTAATTCTGTATGTTATGATGAAACAGAAGAAATTTATTATTTTTTTTTCCTTTTTGCACAGGAGTTACTCCTGGCTCATACAATCAGGAATTATTCCTGGTGGTGCTCAGGGAACCATATGGGATGCCAGGAATCAAACCCTGGTCAGCTATGTGCAAGGCAAACTCCCTACCCACTGTGCTATTGCTCCAGGTCCAAACTATGAGTTTTTAAAACTTCGTTTGGCATTCAACAGCTTTCCCTTTCTTTTCCTTTCTGTCATCTGAGTAATGTTAGAAATGGAAAGGCAAACATTTGTTGCTGCTATTGTCGTTTCAGATTTTCTTTGTTTGAGGTATCCACCTGTTCGAATATTGGTCGATATCATGTTCAAGGGTAGCCATTGGTTTACACTTTCTGACAGTGAGATAGGAGGGGAATCCCCCTCACCTTCTCTTGATCCCTGTCTCCCTGCCTTCCTCTTCCCATAGTGGATTTTGTTATGAAAAACACAATATTGCAAGTTTCAAAGCAGCATAATCTTGTGACTACATAGTGGCCAGTTCATACCTCAGTGACAGTCTGCTGTCTGTCACTGCAGGCTTCCTTCCTTCCTCCAAGCTTAATGAGATTGCCAATTGTCTTTATTCCTGAAGTCATTCTTCTTGGAGTAAAGGGCATCTGAATTGCCCTTTGATAATGTCTTGGTTCTCTCACTGTAGCACAAGGCTTTTTACTACACTTCTTTCAGCCTGATCACCACTCCCTTGGTTTTCTGTTTGTTTGTTTGAGGGTGCGGGTGAAAACTTGACAGTACTCTAGGCTAACTTCTGGCTCTCTGTTCAACGATCACCCTTGGCAAGGTTCAGAAGGCATATATTATGTTATGATGAAACGAAAGAAATGTGTTTAATACCGGCTGCCGGGTATTGAACCAGGATTGACTGTGTGCAAGAAAAGCACCCTATCTGCTCTGCGATCTCTCAGGTCTTAGCCCGTGTTTTGAATCTCTTCTCATTACTAGATTCTTATTATTTCTTTTCTTTTTGGGTCACACCCGGCAATGCACAGGGGTTACTCCTGACTCTGCACTCAGGAATTACTCCTGTTCGTGCTCGGGGGACAATATGGGATGCTGGGAATCGAACCCAGGTCGGTCGCATTCAAGGTAAATGCCCTACCTGCTGTGCTATTGCTCCAGCCCCCTCATGACTAGATTCTTGATGTTAGGAAACTGTTAGCTAACTAACACTGATTTTCTTAGATAGGTAAGATAATTGGGCATACCTTTCCTTAAATTGAAACTCAGAGTCAAAGGAAAAAGACTCATTTGTCATAATCGACATAAAAGAGCCTCTTAAAAATGATGAGAGTATCTATGCCTACCCCGATATGACCCATGAAAGAGGAGAGAGCACAAAATTATTGCTCTCTATGGTAGTGTATAAAGACAAGTCTGGGCACTATCAGTAATAGATTGATTATGGTACTGAAAGGTCAAAAACAAAAGGAAATCAACAACAGAAATAGATGTCCTAAAGTCAGTTTTATGAAGAACTATTAATGAGTGGAAGTTTCTCTTCATGCCATTACCCTCTGTAATTTGAAACTGTTAAATACAGCAGTGGAAGAGTCTCTTTCCCCGCCTCGCCTGGCTGTCTTCACTGGGGCCCCTTGGAGGGGATGGTTTGAGTTTCCCTCCCTGCCCTGAGCCAAAGACCTCAGGAACCTAGCATAGCCACAGCCACAGCCATGCTCAAGGCCACTCTCCACACGTTCGGACAAGCCTCACGCATGAAGGAACTGGCAGAGGAACCCAGGTGTGCGGGACCTGGGGCTGAGATCTCCAAGCCTGCTCAGGCCTCCTCCATTCAGTCCTCCCCATTTTCCAGTAGCTTGGCAGCCACACCCACAAACTGCCCCAGGCACCCTGTAATCCCATCAATGGCCAAGGTCCAGAGACCATAAAACAACGCTCCTGAAACAACACTCGTGTGTGCAACCTCCTATAGCCTAGTTTTCCCTCTCAGAGAACCTGGCAAGATACAGATAGCATCCTGCCCACACCGCAGAGACTGGCAAGTTCTCTGTGGCATATACGACATGCCAAATACAGTAACAATGCTGGGTCTCATTCCCCTGACCCTGAAAGAGCCTCCAATGCAGCACCACTGGGAAGAACGAACGAAAAGAGGCTGCTAAAATCTCAGGGCTAGGACGAATGGAGACGTTACTGGCGCCCGCTTGAGCAAATCGATGATCAACAAGATGACAGTGATGACAGTGACAGTGATACAGTGAACTGCAGCAATAAGAACATTTTCTTTGGCTCCACTAGCTAGTTGCATAACCTAAATAAATTTGCTGAATCTCTTTCCCTTTGTCAAATGGGTACAGCAATGTGAGTTCAGTGGATTAATTTAAGAATAGTTGGATACTATTCAGACTAGCTGGCACGTACAACACTCAAGGATAGTTTTAATTTCATCACTGCCTTTGGTGTATAATCATGCACACCCTTTTGAGCTGGAGGACTAAAGAAAAAGAGAAGTATAAAAATATACATTATGCTTGACAAGATACATTTTTTAAATTTCCCCAATTACTACTCACTCCATAGGTTTCGTCTAATAGGCAACATCTTATACACAAGACCTGTAACAAATGAGTTTCAATCCCTGAACTACAAGAAGCTTCAAGCTCCATAGAAATTACGCCATTTTTGCTAGTTCTCTCATGCACCGTTTCTTCACAAAGAGATGGGTAAGAAATGATGCAACTCCTTCAATTCCCACAGTCTATTTATAATAAATTAGTTATACATTACTTTTCTCTTCCTTGAAGTTCTTCAAGCATTTTTCTCCCACTGGCATGCACTGTACTTTACTACTAGCATTTATTAAATGTAGTTTAATAGGCACTATTGTCATTCTTTTTGTTTTTTAAATTGGGGGGTTTAGGGCCATGTCCTGTGGTACTCAGAGCCTATTCCAGGCTCTGTATGCAAGATTAACCACCGGGAGAACTGAGGCCCATAAACAGTGCCAGTGTTTTGAACCCAGGTTGACCACAGGCAAGACAAGTGTTTTAACCCCTGCAATACCTTTCCAGGCTTATTATTGTGAATATTTTTCTTTCACTGATAGAATTTTAATCTATAGTATATAGAATGCTGAATTAATCGGTCACTATTGCAAAGTTAACATATTTTTTGACAATGAAAACAGCTATGCTATATTTAACAAGTGTTCCAGGAACTATGCTAGGTGCTAAAATAACTATGCAACTCACCAAGGATATATCCAAAACTATTATTGTTTTCATTGTTCAGGAGAAAAAAATAGTCATGTAACCTGCTTGAAAGAAATCTAGAAATCACATTAAAAAATTAGTGAGATTAGTAATTTACCAGAATGATATATCTACTACATAAGTTTGTTATTCTGAAAATTTATGGTCTGTTTATCAACTAATTCAGTTTACGTTGCCTTACAACTTAATTTCCTTTGCTCACATGACTTAAAACTTTTCAGATCATAAGCCTGAGTGGATAGTCCAGTGGTTCCGGTGTGTGCCTTCCCTGTGGTCAATCAGGATTCAATCCCCAGCACTCAATTATAGTCCCACCAGGAGTGATTCCTGAGTGTAGAACCACAGGAGTATGCCCTTTGTACTGCAAAGTGTGCCTCCCCACTTAAAAAAATAACAATAAAATAAAATACAAGTTTTCAGGGTGGCTTTGAAGGATTATCTGAAACAAACTTTTATGATCTGGGCTTGGTTTCACTGCTTAAAAAGCATACTGGCCATGCCATGTGAGTGTCTTCATCAAGATGGCTGTCTCATGACAGTAACATAGGTGGACAGGTTCACGCATCATATCTACATCCCACATCAAGCAGAGATCAGAACACTATTATATCTTACATCTTGTGGTATAAGATGAAGATCTTACGAACTTCATCATGTATGCCCCAGAAAGATGCTTCTGCTAGTCTAAGCAAACAGGAGAACTGTCCTTTGTGAATGTCCACAATGCCCTATACTTATAAAGGGTGTGGCAACTGGCTAGCATAAAATAGTGACAAATAAATTTTCTGGAACAAATTTCAGGTGGTGAAGGTTGCTGAGAAACAGCCTATAGGGTACATTATAACTAAGATGCAGGCACTGGATCACATAACATCACAGTCAGCATCCTTTAACATCGACCTATGTTAGGGCTCCAGGTTCCAATAAACCAGGTAAATCTCACTTCTCTTTTAGCCATCTAAGCCACTGTGTGGGAATTTTCAGTCTTTAGTAGTGCATATATCTGCAAGTATTGGTTCCAAATTTTTCTCTTTTCCAAACTCCTGCCCTTTTTCCCTGGGGCATATTGCCTGTTCTTTTCAGCCAAGTCATCCTTCAGCAGTCTGGACTACATGAGTGCAGCTCAAATGTAATGCCAAACAAATCAACAGAATAGCTGTCAGGCCCTCACCGGAAACAATATTAGCCTTGTCTGTTCATACTGAGAGCAGAATGGAAGTGACACAAATAAAATGTAATGGGATAAAATATATTGCTCAATGTACAGTAACAAGGAACTACGGGTTGACATTTTTTTCCTCTATTCAGTACAATACAGTTTTTCTATGATTTCTATGTAGTGTTAGTTAAGTGCTTACAGCAATGCTGAACACATGATAGAAACACGATAAGTGGTTTTTTTTTATTAATGAATAAATAAACATAGCAATCGGATTTGGTATATAAATGTAGTAAACTACATTTGCATTTTAAAATGTGGACTCTCAATTCATATTGAGAATGTGGGTGGTAAGATTGCTTTCAAAACCATCCTCTCCACCAATTTTCCCTGAAAACAAGTTATTTCTACTGAGTTACTGATGTGAAGTTATTCTGGTGTTATTTGGGTATTGCTGCAAATAAGACTCATTATCACATGGATCACTACATTCCAATAACACACAGCACCAGATATCTGCGACTTACTTATTTTGTCCGAGGAGAGGTGATGGGGCACTCACAAGTGCTGCTTAGGGGCCCGGGGGCACCACTGCATATTCCTGGGCAACTGGGCTGACAGTTGAAGACTGGGGCTGGAGGATGTAACGCTGCTTGTGCCCTGAGATGCTGGAGATAACAGCTCCCTGGGCAGTGCTGGGACATCCAGGGCCACACGGGTGGGTCTCAGGAGACTCCAGGGCTGTACCCAGTGATGTTTGGGGAAATGTGTAGTGCCAGGAATTGAACCCAGATCTGCTACATCCTACGCATGTGCCCTAACTACTACACTAGCTCATGTCTGAAAATGATGATGGGTCCTGAGAGAGAGGACAGGGAGACGGACACTTGATATGCATGCAGCCAATCCAGGTTCATTCACTAGAACCCCATATGGACTCCTGACTCCTACCAGGATGGATCTGAGTGCAGACACAGGCGTAAGTTCTGAGCTCTGCTGGGTGTAGCTCCAAAATAAACAAAAATAATAAGAATGGTGCCGGTAGGTTTCTGCTCACTGAGCCCATAAGGAATGGGTTGGACAATAGTAGGGGACTATTTAGTAGATTATATGTGCCAAATTTCTTGTCTTTGAATACATCGTCTGTCTCTATGTCCAGAGAATCATGCCATACAGGTGATAGTTTTAAAGAAAAGAATATGATGCTTTTCAATGTACAATTTTATATTGCTTAATATGACTCTCTTGATAAATTGCATTTCAGAATTTAAAATCAAGATAAAGAAATGAAAACTGTTGCACATTTAGATATGTCTAGTATATTCATGGTATGATTAATTAGGTGTTGCTATTAATTCCATTCCTAGAAGAAAAGTGTGTGGGAAATTTTAGTGATGTGCTTAGGGGCACACAGCATGTCAGCTTGAGTCAGCATTGTAACGCATTTCTCTCTGGCTAGACTCTTCACACTTGACTCCTACATTCACTACCTTCTAGCTATGCTTATCATTTTCCCCCCTAAACTGCAGCAGCAAAAAAAAAAAAAGAATCCAGAGATATTCTTGGCAAAGGACTCATTTGATAAAATACACATGCCATTGGTTCTTCTCTAACATTTAACATTTGTGATACTGTTTGCTGAGTGAAGAGAAATGCTAAGACTCGAGACCAAATGTTTACTGAGCAGATTATTCTTGATGGCCTTCTGCTTAAAAGTTTAAAATCAAAAATAGAACACTATTCACTATTTGTCCCTTGCCAAACTGTGTGGGAGCAGCAACACAGATTGCAGGGCAAGGCTCCCCAAGCTCAAAGCTTGGCAATACATCTTCCTTTGCCCCCAGTATTAATATCCTCTCTCCTTTTCTTTCAGGACAGAAAATTGTAACTAATAGCTCTAATAGCTGCCACTTTCATCACTTTAACTGCGAATAAACTCCGTTTTCCTTTCATCCTTCAGAGTCTACAGACCACGAATGGCCACCTACGGCTGTATGGAGTTCCGGAACTGTTGCTTTGGGGGAATTACCACAGTGCTTCCCAAAATCTGTCTCACCACAAAAATGAGAAATAGTGATGGAGAAGGAAGGATAAGATCTTAGGAGACTGTAAATATGCCCCTTAGTCCTCTCAGTGTTACTTTGGGTTTTGCACCTTGGGGGGATGTGGTTGCAGTTATATTACGAGCTAGGAGGAAATTAAAGTACACTTTTTGTCCACTGACAGAAGTGTGTGTGTGTGTGTGTGTGTGTGTGTGTGTGTGTAAGCGAGCGGGGGTGGGGGAAGTGAATTTTTTTTTTTTGTGAGGAAATATTTCTCTTGAGCTTGATCTCTGTAGGTAAGAAGGAATGATATATGTGCCAGTGGAAAGCATCATTGTAAATTCTGTAGCCAACTCTGTTGACAGAAAGACATAGAATACTCGGGGCAGACAGACCTGGTTTAATTTCTCCCTCTGCCCCATGCTGATAGCTGATCTAAGAATTGTAAGAGAAGCTCTATAAAGAAGCTCTAGATTTGCAAACTGTAATTTGGACAGTATTAGTCTGTATTGCAGCATTCTTTTAGAAGGTTCTCGGTTTTAGCAAACCAAAACACAGAACTGGGTACATTTGAATAAGCAATAAAAAGCAATTTGGGATGTTTTTCATATATATCAAACATTGCATGGGACAAAATTATGTTAAAACTTTTCTGCTTTTTATCTGATATTCACACGTAACAGAGTATGTTGCATTTTATCCAATAACCTTAAGGAGAAGTCACAAAAAGATCTACTAGCATAATGCTTGACAAAAATATTTTGCTCAAGAGAATTATGTTTCCTCTCTAACCTCTAAATTTTTGTCTTATATTTCACCCAATGATTGATTTTTTAACTAGCAAGTGAGTTTTATGAGAAATGAGTAAAAATTGAATTTTGTTTCCTTTGAGCCCACATATTAACAAAACCTCAAATGTTCTTTCTGGTAAGGGCTACTAGAGGTATTTCTGCATTTCACCATCAGGGATCCTAGTGTATCTAGGCTGCAATTTCTCTGTAGCTGACTTAGAAAGTAAATAAGGTTTTCAACTAAGAAATACAAATAAGTATAACTTGAATTTATGTGGTACTATTTTCTGTAGAAACACAGCTATTTAATTTCCTATGGCACAGTATGCAGTGATATAGGAATAGTGAAGGATAACTCGCCATTCCATAGCTGGAAATTCAGGCACTGATTCGGGTAGTGAATAATTGACCCACCCAAACCCAGTCAATCAGAAAGTTGGAAGAAAATGAAATTAAAGGTCAATTCCCTGGATTCTAACCAAGTTTTATTTTTCTACTTGACTTCACAGGATGAAGAGAGAGTTAACAATAATAGAAAATATGTGGGAATATTTGAAAACTTCTAAAAAAGGGGGCAGTAAAATGGGAAATGTTATTATGTAGAAGGTAAATTTACCTATCATAATTAAGTTTATATTCAGTAATTCTAATTTTGAAATAAAGAGTAAAGCTGCTAACCTTAAACAGCATGTAAATTAATGTGCAGAAAGGTTGTTAGTATGATATGTAGCTAATTTCCCTTTAATATTTGAAGCCCAAAATTTTATCAATTTTATTAAATTCAATTACTATGCATTCCACTACTACATGTAATAGTTTATTCTTAAAAGGACAATAAGGGGACTGGAGAGATAATACAGCTAGTAGAGTATTCGCCTTGCATGCAAGCTAACCTAGGTTTGATCCCCAGCAACCCATATAGCCCCCAAGCCTGCTAGGAGTGATCCCTGAGCACAGAGCCAGGTGTAAGCCTTGAGTACTTCCAGGTATGGCACAGAAACATTGTCACTGTCATCCCGTTGCTCATCGATTTGTTCTAGCGGGCACCAGTAACCTCTCTCATTGTGAGACTTATTGTTACTGTTTTTGGCATATCCAATATGCCACAGGTAGCTGGCCAGGCTCTGCCATGTGGGCTCGACATTCTCGGTAGCTTGCTGGGCTCTCCGAGAGGGGCGGAGGAATTGAACACGGGTCGGCTGTGTGAAAGGCGAAAGCCCTACCACAAAAAATGTGTTCTTCACCACCAATGAACCCAGTATCCCTTCATTGGTGGTGGAGAATGGACACTGGTGGAGGGATGGACTCTCAAACATTGCATGAGGGAAAAACAAGCACGGAAATGTGTGCATCTGTAACTGTACCCTCACTGTGACTCACTAATTAAAAAATAAATTTAAATAATTTTAAAATGTGTTCTTTACTAAAAGTAAGACACACATATTTGACTTCTTTATCACATATAGACAACTTAATATTAAAATATTTTTATAGGGCCAGAGTAGTAGAACAGCAGGAAGCCACTTCTCTTGCACACAGATGACCTGGGCTCAAACCCTAGTACCCTTTATGGTCTCCAGGAGTCATCTCTGTCTGAGCACAGAGCCAGGAGTAAAGCCTGAACATTTCTGGGTGTGGTCCCAAAACCAAAAAGAACAAACATATATTGATGGTCTGATGTTGTAGAAAACATGATCTAGTATTATTAGAAGTCCTTAAACAACAGATATGTGTTATTTACTTACTTATTTTAGAGATGACGTCTGTTTTGAGGCCTAGTCTATATTTCATCCAATCTACTTTCATTTTCTACGTCCAAAATAAAGTCTTCTGGTAGTATGTACAGTACTTTTTAAATTGAAAATAAAATAGCAACATGGCTACTACAGCTTCTTAAATTCCTTAACATTCATCTCTACCTTTATTCAAGAAAGAGTAAACATATTTTCAGATTCAAAGAATGTTGAGGTGGGGCTGGAGCGATAGCACAGTGGGTAGGGTGTTTGCCTTGCACTCGGCCAACCCGGGTTCGATTCTCAGCATCCCACTTGGTCCCCTGAGCACCGCCAGGAGTAATTCCTGAATGCAAAGCTAGGAGTAACCTCTGTGCATATCCAGGTGTGACCCAAAAAAGTCAAAAAAAAAAAAAAGCCAAAAAAAAAGAATGTTGAGGAAATTCATCTTACATCAAAATTGGCATTGTAGAATAATATACTAAAATGCACATCATTCCTTATATCTAGAATTATGCTTTGTGGCATTTAGGGACTTCTTTGTCATATAGATTCTTTAAAAGAAAAGGATAGTTAACAGTATTTTATTAATGCTACGTAATTGTTCTAAAATTTGCTTTTTTTCTCAACCTAAATACTTCAACTTTATCTTTCTAAAGGCAGTGTGAGGCCCTCTGGAGACAGTTTATAGCTCTTATTTTGATTTGTAGATATGAAGATAAAAGTTTAGTCTTGCAATTTGTTGCCCTTTCCTCTGATAGAATGCAGCCTACAGCATATGTTCCAAGACAGGTCATCCATAGCTGAATGTAGTTTAATTCTAGAAAATTTTGCCTATAGAATGAACCTATCAAGATTAGCTTCAAGTTGCACAAAATAAAGAAGCAACAATATTCTGATATGCAGTATGTTTCCCATGTAACTCCATGCCTAAAATCTTTAATTTTGCTCCCTTTCCCTTAAATCTTTAGAAAGTTAAATTCACACTACACAATAGTCAATTTACAGTATCAACTTATTGATAGCATATTTAGTCTACAAGCATATGCTAATATATTAATTTATCCAGAAAACCATTATCATGAATGTTCCACATCTGGCAGGCATTGTAAACAGGGAAAAGTCTACAATCGTCTCAAACATTCTCAAGTTTCTAAGCTAGTGTGAAAAATAGAAAGCTATATTCAAATTTCAACTGATTAAATATTTTACAATGAGAAAAAAGTGTGGGGTCCTATGAAATAATATCACTAAACAATTTATTGATATTATTGTCACTATCAAGAAAAGATTCTCCTGTCAGATCACTCTAAATACATTAGTATGTTGAGAAGGAAATAATACAATAACCAAACATAATAGTAAATCTTGTAGACCATTGAATTGAACACTGTGAGAGCCAACCGAATTAGGTGAACATACTGATTCACAGATACCCACCAGTTTTTCCCTGAATAAAGAACAAATTAAAGTTAGTCATTTTGGAAGCATGAGAAGCAATACAGAGATCTGTTAGAATTTTATAGTGGCAGTGTGTTGGGAAAAAATAAATTTTCAAATGTATACATTTATTTTGCTAAATAGCTTAAGTAGTCAGCAGAAATATTCTCTGGGTAACCTCAGGGAAGTCTAAAAGACACCGGACAACTGGAAGATTAAAGAACGCTCCAAGATGAATGATGAGAAGAAATCAAAGTTAAATTCACTACAAGGCATCATAATTTCTCATAGAGAAACACAGGCTCAGTCTTCTGAATTCCACTCGATAATCACAATAAGAGTGATGATATGCTTTCCTGTTTACCACCCCCACATGGGTCCCATATTCATGCCCACCCACCTCCTGCCCTGCTACCTCATTCCTTATGTAGTACCTTTCACACAGCAGATGTTTGACACGTGTGATGAGTGGAATAAATGAATGATATGTCAAATAACTGGAATGAATGTGATTTCACACAGTTGTTACCAAACAGTTTTGCGAAGTCATATGAGATGTGAACGTACTCATCTGTGCAATCATTCTAAATTAGGATAAATATGTTAGTCAACAAAAGAATTGCAAGCACAGCTACAAAACAGATATGGCTATGGTTGACAACATTGGAATTTGAAAGAAAATGACTAGGAGATGTTTGCAAAGCTCAAAATGGACCACTGTTGTTTTTTTAAAAAAAAAAAATCAGCCAAATATGTGTTTAGAATTTTAAGGGTAAAACAACCCAAATGATAGTGTGTGTGTGTGTGTACACACAATTATATACATATATACACACACATATACATACATACATACATATACATATATGCACACACAAATGCAGTTATATAGCCTAGCTTAACATGAAGGAATGAAGTGTTTTCATAATAACTGGTAAAGCTTGCTAGACTATTCTTTGATATTTGTTTGAAGTGATGCTATCACTCCCTTAAAGTATAATTTTATAAGTATCATTAAGATTGGGAAATACTCTAAAAATATTATGGTAGTGAACTTCAAGTGAAATTCTGTTACTGAAACATATTTCTAGAGAAACAAATAATTGATACAATCCCTTATTTTGTAATAAAACTATTATAGATATCACAGTAAAAGCATGGTTTAAAAGCAATCCCACCCCAGATATCTTAAATGTGATTAAAAATTTCTTAATTAAAACTCATTTTAACTCTTAGTTCTAAAATGTATTTTGAAGTTAATAAACTATTCTTTAATTTTTTTAATTTGGTTTTATAGAATATAAATAAAGTGTATGACTTATTCTGATGGAGTGTTTTAACACACAAACTAGGTTCTAAGAATTTCTTAATGTATATCTTTTTCTCCATATTTTCAGAAAAAAATCAAATTACTATTCATAATTTCATTATATAATATAATTTCATTAGCATTTAGGATTCATTTTCTTTCCTTCCTTCCTTCCTTTCCTATTTCCTTTCCTTTCTTCCTTTCCTTTTTCCTTTCCTTCCTTCTTTCCTTCCTTCTTTTTCTTTCTCCCTCTCTTTTTCTCTCTTCCTTCTTCCTTCTTCCTTTCTTTCCTCCTTTCTTTCTTTCTTTCTTTCTTTCTTTCTTTCTTTCTTTCTTTCTTTCCTCCTTTCTTTTTCTTTCTTTCTTTCTTCTTTCTTTCTTTCTTTCTTTCTTTCTTTCTTTTCTTTCTTTCTTTCTTTCTTTCTTTCTTTTCTTTCTTTCTTTCTTTCTTTCTTTCTTTCTTTCTTTCTTTCTTTCTTTCTTTTCTTTCTTTCTTTTTCTTTCTCTCTTTCTCTCCTCCTTTCTTTCCTCCTTTCTTTCCTCCTTTCTTTCTCTCCTCCCTTCCTTCCTTCCTTCCTTCTTTCTTTCTTTCTTTCTTTCTTTCTTTCTTTCTTTCTTTCTTTCTTTCTTTCTTTCTTTCTTTCTTTCTTTCTTTCTTTCTTTCTTTCTTTCTTTTTTTCCTCCTTTCTTTTTCTTTCTTTCTTTCTTTCTTTCTTTCTTTCTTTCTTTCTTTCTTTCTTTCTTTCTTTCTTTCTTTCTTTCTTTCTTTCTTTTCTTTCTTTTTCTTTCTTTCTTTCTCTCCTCCTTTCTTTCCTCCTTTCTTTCTTCCCTCCTTTCTTTCTCTCCTCCCTCCCTCCCTCCCTCCCTCCCTCCCTTCCTTCCTTCCTTCCTTCCTTCCTTCCTTCCTTCCTTCCTTCCTTCCTTCCTTCCTTCCTTCCTTCCTTCCTTCCTTCTTTCTCTCTCTCTCTCTCTCTCTCTCTCTCTCTTTCTTTCTTTCTTTCTTTCTTTCTTTCTTTCTTTCTTTCTTTCTTTCTTTCTTTCTTTCTTTCTTTCTTTCTTTCTTTCTTTCTTTCTTTCTTTCTTTCTTTCTTTCTTTCTTTCTTTCTTTCTTTCTTTCATCACACCCAGAGATTCTCAGGGGTTACTCCTGGCTCTGCACTCAGGAATTACTCCTGGCAATGCTTGGTGGACCACATGGAAATCCAGGAACTAAACCCAGACCGATCTCAGGCAAGGCATATGCCATACCTGCTGTACTATCACTCTAGTCACTAGCCTTCATTTTCTGACCAATAAGTAAATTAATGAATGTATGCTGAATTAGCTGATAGTAATACCTCTCCCACCCCTCCAGAAATGGTTGTTTTAATGGTAAAGAAAGGCTTGTTTAAAATGAACAATTGAAATTTGAGAGTGGTTGTGCGTTCCCCTGAAATCTCTCCAGCCCGAAGAGAGACAACATTGGAAAGCTTTCCTAATTGGGTGGGTTCTAAGAGCGGTCCCAATCTATAAATAAAACTGGTGAGGTTAGTAAAAAGGGGCTCAAGACAACACGTGCTGATCAAGAGCGGCTTTATTGGCAGTCATGCTGGTTTTATACCTTTCTTAGCAGGGGGTTGGTACATGAGTTGTCAATCATCAGGGAAGTGTCTTCTCAGACCAAATAAGGAAAAGTTCGGAGTGTTAATTGGTGGGCTTACAACATTCTCCAAGAGTAGGTTGAGAAATAGTGGGGAGGGGAAGACAAGGGTTTATCTGGCGGGAGCATCTGTCAGGTGGAATGCACAAGGCTTTCAGTGTAAAGGAAGGCATTCTACTTGGGGTCTCGTGGTTAACTGCCCTGGGCTACTTTTACTTCTTGAGTTTAGGTATTTCCTTTGTCACAAGGGCACCTGTGCCTCAGGTTATGCAAACACTGGTAATGGAATTTTCCGGTTTGTCCAGGGTAAAGGTTTCGGGGCCCTCTTTTGTTCAGGGTCCTGAACAGTCCCCAACAAGTGGTGGAACTTTGCAAGAGCCCAGTTTGGTATACTCTCTTCTAGCAATCCTGTCAGATGATCCCTTTATTTTCTGCATGAGCCACTAAGTCTCAAAAGTACTTCAGACTAACACACTTAAATTTCTGATTTTACCCAGGGAAGGCGTGGTGGGATATCTCCTGCAAGTCAAGTGATTTAACTAAGATGGTCAAGTTCAGTCATCTGAATAGTTAGGTGATTTCGAACAAGTGAAAACTAGCTAATGTTTCTTAAAAAAAAAATGCATAAACGTGTGGGCCTCATTCAGAAAGAGAGGCAGGGATCCTTCCTTCATACTTGATCCCAGTGGCCTCCACATCTGACCTCTGCCACATTAACAGAGGTGCTAGCCCAGGACAGCTCTACTCAACTAATTTCACACAGATCACAAGTATACTTCCTGCCACTGGGTGAAGATGGACAGGAAGGGAAGAGAGCAATTTCTAGCCTATTCATTCAGTTTTCCAGGGGTGCAATTATAAAGATTCACCCTTAGTACAGCAGAAATACTGCAAACCCAATAGGGAAAACACCACAGAAGCCCTCTCCATTCAAGTATTGAAAACATTAATGCTGAAGACTCAACCACTGTAAACACAGGCTCAGGTAGTTTAGGTTTATTGGGTAACTCCCATCACAGTGCTCCCATTCCTCTGTGTTTATTTGTTATTTCTTTCTTAGTGGTCTGTTGACTTGTAAATATTGTTTTTCTCTTCTCCTTGAGTCCTTTGCATAGTTTATTCAGAGCCAGGTCCTTTTTGCATGGACACAGGAAGACTTAACAAATGCCATGCTTTGTAACCTGGGAGTCGTTTGACTCTACATGATAGTTTCCTCCTGGGCATCTGTTCTCTCGACCTAAGCCTCAGCTGCCCTTACTTCTACCACCCTCAAAAGCAGGGTCCTGACAAGGGATGGGATGGACCCAGGGCAAGCAGTGAGTTGTGTGCTACCCTGGCATCGAGATGGGCCTGGCCAAAGTGCCTAATGCTTAACTATAAGTTAAGAGCTTGGTCATGGACAAATGTTGTCATGATCCAAACAGTGATAACTAAATTTGGACCCTGCTAGGGGGAGGAATGATTAATCTGGCCTGAGTGCTGTGGTCTGAGCCTGTGGCAAGATGTTGCCAGGAGAGCTGCCTTGCAAGCCTCAATGTATCCCTTGCTATGTCCATCCAAAAATAACTAGTATTAAGATGCTAAAGAGTGTTTGGACTGAAGAAAGGAGAAAAACACCTTAAGAGTCAGGAAGGGCTTTGGAATGCCCAGCCCTCAGGAAGGACTTTCTTATGATGATTTTGCTACCTGGCTGTGTATAGCCTAGGGGCAAGGGGGGAGAGAGAAAGAGGGAGGAGAGAGACAAGAGAAGGCAGAGAGGCTGCAGTAGATCCTGAGAGAGATTGAGAGAGCCGGGAGAGAAGCAGAGAGAGAGAATGAAATAAACGGATCGAGCAACCAGTTTGGCCTTCTTCCTTTCGTCGCCTACCCTTGACCGACAGCACACACAGCGGTTCCAGAGCACCGAATGTGGGCGGTGAGACAGAGCCGCTCAGAGAGCCCGCAAGTGCACACGCCCGTCATTGGTGTGCCTTAGTTTTTCACAAAGCACCTCAGTAAATCCTCAGGAAGTGGTTTACTGAGATCCACAGTTGTCCACCCTTAAGGAAAAATTATGAGAAAATAAAACAGCTTTTCTTGCAAGGAAAACCAAATGTGATTCCTTCTCCCAGGATAGTTATGGTTCTGACCTTTATTCAAAATGAAAGTAAGGTCATTTTTAACATTTATACAAAGCCATCAAGTTTGCTGTTTTTAATAACCACGTTCCCAATTTCTTAGCAAAATTATTATCTATAGTCCTTTCTTCTGGCACCTTGATCATTTCTAATATAAATATCATTCTCCAAAGAAAATGCCAATCTAAGGTAGTCAACCACTTGAAGCAGTAGAACTCATTTGGAACCAATAGCATCAATAGACCCAAACAGATATTAAATAGTGACACAGTCTGCAGAAAAAGAATAAAAAAGAAAGAAAAAGTGTGAAGGGTCTACTGAAACACACTTTCAAACAATAATGCAATAACTGTGAATGGCTGAGAAATCACAGCAGTTTAATAAAACTGCAAGTGTATCTATGGAGAGGAATTATTTTCTTTCTTTAAACAAAGCAGATTGCCAATGTCTACAAGCACTGTGGGGTCTGGGGTCCAGGACAACATTTTTAAACAACAAAAATATTAAACCTGTTCAAGATGAAAAAAGAAAACTATCTTTTAATCACATTTGAGCCACAATTCATGAACAATCCAATAGCAAATAGCAAATATCACTGTATCACTGTATGACTATCATCTCCTTGTTCATTGATTCATTCAAGCAGACTCCAGTAGCGTCTCCATTCATCCCAACCCTGAGATTTTAGCAGCCTCTCCTTACTCATCTTTCCCAATGATTGGAGGCTCTTTCAGGGTCAGGGGAATGAGACCTGTTATATAGCAAATATAGGATAGCAACAATTGCTATTAACAACTTTATGGAAATCATCTTATTTGAAGGACTTCATCTTGGACAATTGTATGCCTGACAATCATGATTAACTTTGTAAATTACAGTGCTTCAATAAATATACATTTTTAGTAATGCAAAGCATCTTGCTATGAATTTAAATGAATTGATCTATGTATTCCACCTATGCTAAACATTTCTATGCAAATTAGTTTGTGTTAAGGCTAGAGAGAAAGCACAGTGGGTAGGGTGCTCACCTTACATAAAGCTGTCATGAGTTCCCAGAAACCCTGAACCCCACCCTGAATGACCCCTGACAACAAAGTCAGGAATAAGCTCTGAGCACCACTGGGTATGCCCCCCCCCACCATTTAAAAAAATTAAAAAGTTGTTTTTGCTTAAAAGAAAAATGTGATTATTCTTATTTGATCGAAAGGCTTTGAGTATGGATGATTACAAAAACAGAATATGTCATCAGAATGCAGGAGAATTTGCTTTTCTCTCTCTTTTTTAAGGGCTCCATTTACAGACCAGGCTTCCTCTCAGTGGCAGAGGTGATCAGAAATTCATATATCTGGTCTGTCTTCTCAAATAGTGTGTGATCCTGGCTTGGTGCTAACTCCATTTGGAAGGAAGAATTAAGGAGAAAGATAACACGGAAATTGCGGCTGAAGAGAGTACAGTGGGTTAGACACTCACTTTGCATATGGATGACCTAGGCTCAATCCTTGGCACCCCCTCTGGTCCCTCCACTAACACTGACAGGAATGAGAGTCTGGGTGAATACTTGCTGTGTAGATATGATATTCTGCAGGTTCTCTTTCAAAGAAAAATAGAAAAAAATATAATTTTCTGCTTAGAAATGAAGGACCCAATATTCAGACTAGGAAACCAGGTTTATGAAACAACTACCTGCGAGAAGAAAGGAAATGTGAACAGAAAAGGAACACAGAGGAATTGGACACCTTACTATTAGTCCTCATAACAAACTTGCTATGTGTCATTGCTTTAAAAGTCATTTTAGAGGATACAAACCAGAAGATATCACTGCACTGTAGCACTGTCATCCCTTTGTTCATCGATTTGCTCGAGCTGGCACCAGTAACGTCTCCATTATGAGACTTGTTACTGTTTTTGGCATATCCAATATGCCACAGTAGCTTACAAGGCTCTGCCGTGTGGGCGAGATACTCTTGGTAACTTGCCAGGCTCTCCGAGAGGGACGGAGGAATCGAACCCAGGTCAGCCACATGAAAGGCAAACACCCTACCCATTGTGTTAAAAAGCCACTAAGTAAGCCAGCAAGTAAATGTGGAAAAAGAATTTGAAACTAGAGTTGATTGATTCCAAAGTAATTTCAAAAGGAAAATACCACTAATATCCATGGTCAACTATGTCAGCCAAACTAAGTATAGAAACAACGCTATACAGAGAGACTTATTTTCAACTGTTTTTCAGATATAAGGCTTTCAAAATCATCAAAACATCCTCAATGGGTGGTTATAGGTTTTTTTTAAAGGTGCAAAATTTTAATAAGTTTATCCTGATACAGAAAATTATAACTAATCTATATTGTTAGGATAAAAGTTGACAGTGAAAAGTTTATGTTTAAACAAATGGGTACATTAGTTTAAAGATATTAAATGACTTTCAAATAGAATAATTACCTATCAAGAAAGAAATAACTGTTTTAAAATGCAGAAAATTAAGGATTTAATGCTTAAAAACTGAACTCTTGAAAATGGCAAGAATGTAATTAATTATTTAGAATTAGATCATCACTGCCTTGTATCATATAGATCAGTGCCTTCTCTTCCTATTTTTTTTTGTGGCTAATATGAGGGAATATTTGAAATGTGAAAAATAACCCCTTTTTCTATCCCTGATGGTATTACCATATGGCTTTGGCATTTGGTTTCATTCTTTTCACCCTCCTACTATTTATTTATTTTAATCACTACTCGTGATTAGTAAAAAAAAAGAGCTCTGAGTGTCTATTCCTGGATCTTTTCTCATTTGACGCTGGGTCCCGTCTTTCAATTGCCTGTGGTGGCAGATACTGCCATCTTTAAAGGAACACAATGTTAAGCCACCAGTTGAATGAAACCTTTAAAACAGATAGTTCCTAGTATCTTAAGAGAGTTTCTATTATATGTGCATTTTTTTTTCTCCCTAAGTTCCAAAACCATCTGTGCCTTCTCATTTATGACCAAGACTTTTCTGAGTTTCAAATTTGCTTAGAGCTGGCAAAACTCAACATCTGGATTTCAATTCAAGGAGGAAGCCTCATTTGAAAGCTTTTTAATGCCCCTGGACCACAATGAGATCAAATTGAAGAACTTTTTTTATGAGTTGAGTGCAAATGAATTAGAAACATGTGGATTAAATTTCTCTTAAACCGCAAAGGGAATTTAAATATTAAGGAAAAGTGCTTTGCAAACTGCTTCTTGGAATCTGCCAAAGTCAGAACACTTGAAAAAGAAAAAAAAGTTGGTGATGTCTACTGAATCCAAATGTATCCAGCATTTTCTTTGTTAATGTATACAAGATATTTTAATCTTTAAATAAAAGAAAATATACCATATTTGCAATTTTCATATTCAAATGTATGTAGTTTTCACTCCCATATAACCATATTCCTAGAGCTCTTTTGATCATTTCTTGTTTTTCATATTGCTATTTGTTTTGTTTATAAATAACCCACACATAATTGTGCTATCTCTCTCTCCTTTCTCTCTCTCTGTCTCTTACAAACACATGAAGTACAGTTACTTCATGCCTTTTATTCAGGCATGTGATACTGATGAATAAATATTTGTTTCAAATTTGTGAGTACAGAAGAATTTTCATTACTAATTTGTTGATTTTCTAAAGGTCTTCTGTTTAATGGAAGCACCCCAATATTGGTCACTTAAACATTCTACATTTTTTTTTTTTTTGCTTTTTGGGTCACACATGGAGATGCACAGGGGTTACTCCTGGCTCATGCACTCAGGAATTACTCTGAGCAGTGCTCAGGGGACCATATGGAATGCTGGGAATCGAACCTAGGTTTGGTGCATGCAAGACAAACACCCTACCTGCTGTGCTATCGCTCCAGCCCCAACATTCATATTTTTGCTAAAATTCAAAACAGTATGTATGCTCTGGGCGGTGGAGGGGAGCTATACAGCAGTTCCTAGTGCCTGAATTCACTCTTTCTGACCCCAAAGCTCTGCATACACTGGAAACTCTGCCCTAACCATGGACCTGAAAAGGGAAGACTGAGGGAAGCAATCATCAGTGTAGAAGCTGCAATTTTCCCAGGTTCCTGAGTTGGAAGCAGCTTAAACTGATCCTTCTCTTGCAAGTCTAGCAGTGACTTGGAGTCATTCTGCCCTTTCCTCAGAAAGCCTTGATCTCCTCTTATCCTGAGGGGAACCAATGTCATGACATGTTTGCTGCTTTCCTTATCACCACCGCTAAGAACAGATTCCCGCCAGGAGACAGCCCCATTGAGTACAATTTTTAAGTAGTCTCTTCTGGCACAAAATGATTGTGTAAAGCAGACTTTGTCGCTGAGGCAAATACTCACAAATGTGCCAGTGATAACTCCAGAAGTCACTTACAACATTATGATAAAACCTTATTACTGACAACTCTCCTTTCTCTCTCTCTCTCCACTACACCTGATATTTTAACCTCAAACCGTCAGAGACATCCTTATATTCTCTCTACACAGGATGAACACTGAACCATGCTGGTTCCAGGCTGAGGAAAAGAAGCTCCACAGGCATCACTGATTTCTGAAAATTTAGGAGATCTGGCTAGCTGGGGTTGGAAGGGCAGTAAGGAAAAAGAAAAAGAATTTCCCCGTCAGACTCCCTAGAAAGAAACAACAAGGAGACTGCACCTCAGAATACAAAGATGTTTGTTATGAATAATAGCTCTGTAGCTCTGTTATCCGGTTGTTCATTGATTTGCTTGGGAGGGCACCAATAACGTCTCCATTGTGAGATTTGGTTTATTTTGTTTGTTTTTGTTTGTTTGTTTTGTTTTGTTTTGTTTTGTTTTTTTGCTTTTTAGGTCACACCCAGCGATGCACAGGGGTTACTCCTGGCTCTGCACTCAGGAATTACTCCTGACGGTGCTCAGGGGACCATATGGGATGCTGAGGATCTAACCCAGGTGGACTGAGTGCAAGGCAAACGCCCTACCCGCTGTGCTATCGCTCCAGCCCCTCCATTGTGAGATTTGTTGTTACTGTTTTCGGCATATCAAATATGCCACAGGTAGCTTGCCGGACTCTGCTGTGAGAGCAGGATATCTTGGTAGATTGCAGAGCTCTCTGAGAGGGACTGAGGAATTGAAACTGGGTTGGCTTCGTGCAAGGCAAATGCCCTAACGGCTGTGTATCCCTCCAGTCTGATGAATAATAAAACATATTAAATATGCTACTGTGATAGATACAAGCTGGTTGCTTGCCCTATGCTGGACCTAAGAGAAATTGGTAAGGATGACATGGTTTTCAGGTTCATGGTCTCCCCCTGAGCCATGATCAAAAATCTACTGAAAGGGCTGGGGCTGGCATAATAGTAGAGCGAATAGGATGCTTGCCTGGTACATGGCTGATCCCAATTTGATCTCAGGCACCCCTTATGGTCCCCTGATCCCTACCATGAATGATCCCTAAGCACAGAGTCAGGAATAAGCACTGGGTAACATCGGGTGTGCTTCCCTTAAAAATATCAGAATAAAACAAAATAAATAAGAAGTCTACTGAAGGGAAATGTGGAGAAGGGCTGATTGGAATGTGAGCCCTTACAAAAGGAGTAGGATGAGCAGTGCTTGAAGATCAAGAGAACAGTGAGTTTAGGAGAGAAGTGAGAAGGCTCCCCTCACCCTCCTTCCATGAATTTTAGGGTATTTTCACACATTTGCTCAGTATATGTGTTGGATTATAAATTAAGAACAACTCAAGTTTTGTGAAACATTCCTGGCCAGTCACATGCAACAAATGATTTTAACACTTTTGTTCATTTCCTTTCTCCTGCTAGCAGTTTTTTTCATTAAAGAACATACTGCTGCTTCTGTATTTACATTTTTCAAAGTTTCTCTGGAGCCCGGAGCTTCACAAAATGTGCCTAACTATCGTTAAGAGGGAATTTGTGTTTTTGTATAGTGTGAATGCAACATTTGGGGAGTTTCTGATTCCTAGCTACTCAGAGACTAAATGCTATACTGTCTCTTGGGGGAAAAATACAGGGGTGGGAGAGTGGGGATAGGAAAGCATATGTCTTTGTTTTCTGGGTAACTGTAGGGTTGTTCTCAGTAGGTTGGTCTTGAAGAAAAATAAAGTGGCTTTCCACGACTGCTTACATTTTCAACTTGAACATTACAGAAGAGCAATCTATTTTTAAGTAAATCACACATATGTGAATTAGAATTTTTTCTGCGAATGATCACTAATGATAAAAATCAAGAAATAAGTTACTACCCATGGGAACATTAAAATAATTCCTAAAATTCACCTATACACCATCTTTCCCACCCCCACTAAAGAGTATCATAGACACTTATTAAAGAAACTGTTCAAGTTACAGACTAGAGTATTTTACTATTATGATGCTGGGCTCGGGAGAATTTATTGGAATGATTTCTAAAACCTATATGAATATCGGGCTCTTATGTTCTTATTTCTCTACTGAACAACCACTTACTGGAGGCAAAAGGAATTAGAAAAACATACATGATGACAACATAGTCTAAATTGACACAATCATGAATGGTGATATTTTGGGCTCATTGATTTTGATTTTGTTTGGTTTTGGTTTTTTGTTTTGCTTTTTGGGTCATACTCAGTGATGATCAGGTGTTACTCCTGGCTCTGCATTCAGGAATTACTCCTAGAGGTGCTTGGGGGATCACATGGGATACCAGGGATTTAACCCTGGTTGGCCACGTGCAAGGCAAACACTCTACATGCTGTATTATCACTCTGGCCCCGGGGGAGGGACACTGATTTTGGCAGCTATTGGTTAACCACCTGACAAATTGCCTGATGTAATTAGAACATTGCTAAGGAAAATACTTTTATTAGTTCTCGCATAGAGCTGAGAAAACTGAGCCACACTGACTGATTGGCTTACCTATGGTAACACACATAGAAATGATCAGTGATAGACGTTTACTAAAACTGTCTCCAGAACTTTCAATCACCATAGCCTAATGCCTTGGAGACAGAGATCAAAAGCCCACCACTCCCTCTGAATATGCTGAATTAAATCCTAGAAAGTAGAGATGGGCAAATGTCCTAGTGCAGCTGCCTCCACTTTGCAGCTAGAGCGTGTTTGGGGGCATGTAATTTCAAATGTATAATTTCTTATGTAGGATGACCTTCAGTAGCATGGCTTGCATATAGTTATACGAGGAGTCTTGGCAGGACTAGGCTGTACAGATTCTCCAGGACTGATACATAGTGACAGTGATGTAAGGCTCACCTTATTTTCCTATGCATTCCATGCTCTCCTTCAGATTTTTTTTTAATCAGTTTACTAGCTCTTGCATTTATTTGATTGTTTGTTTTTTTTTTTGAGCCATACCTGGCAATGCTCATGGCTGATTTCTGGCTCTGTATTCAGGGAATCACATTTGGTGAGATTCAGGACCATTTAGAGTGTTGGGGATCAAACCCAGGCTGGCCAAGTACAAGGCAAATGTTCTACACACTGTACAATCGCTCTGGCCCTTAACATACTTTTTAAACAAATATTTCAGAAGAAAACTGCATTTTTTAATGTTATTCTAATTACCTTCAGGGACATTCAGGGAGCCTTTGAGAGGCATCTATTCTTATTTGAGACACCTTAGACATCATCACATATATATTTTTCTAGCTTCCATTTAAAATTTAAATATAAAAGTAGTGGCATAGAAAACAAAATTTGAATATGAGGATTCAACTTTAATTTGTGTGTTTTTTAATTCAAACTGCACAAGAGAAATAAAAATAACTATTTTTTCATTTTAGCTACTAATTGCAATGGAGAGTCTGGTGTACAGGGATTTCCTGTTACATGTACCGGCATAGGTAAAGCCAATGCCAAGTGCTGTTTAAAGCCACTTAGATCGATTCTCTTCCCTGAAAATCAGACTCATGATCCCTTGCACCCAGTAGTGGTACCCAGGGCCTTGGACTTTATGATGATCACACTTCTTTTTTCAACTGCAACCTATCACGTTTCCTGTGAACTACCTGGAACCACAAGCTGTGTCTTATTTATCCTTATAGTTCTTGTTCCACCTCAACAGTCTGGCAAGTTATTGAAGCGCCAAAAAATGATTGTTTAAATAAAGGCTAGAAATCAGCAGCCGGCGCACAGTCTTAATAAAACACTTTGAAATGATTTCTGTAAAACTTGCTCCTGAAATTTTACATTTGTGATGTGTTAGAAGTTTGGAAGAATATCAGAATCAGAGGGAGGGGGGAATGAAAGGAATAGAAAACATATAGCATTTGTTGGCAGTCCACCTGCTAGACATTTTGAAAAAGTTTTTTTTTTTTTTTTTAGGACCACAGCAAACCGTCAAGAAAGGCCAGTCAGATCAGGAGCTGTGGGACTCGATGCCAGGCCAAGTGGCCCTCTCTTCTCTCTCAACCATGACACATTTCCATCCCAGGGAAATGGTGCTAGTTGTTGTCTAAACCCATAAGGGGGGGATCTGAAACGAAGCCAGGGAAGGCTCACTGAGCAAGAACTGAAAAGGTGTGGAAAGGGACAAAACTGTGATATCCACCATGCAGAAAACAGACTTGCAGGTTGAGGATAAAACTCATCAGTAAGCCTCACCTGCATTCACTGCAACACTCCCTTTACACCCGTGTTCCACGTGCTTGACTGGACTTGACACAAAGCCAAATGAAACAAAGCACAAGCCCTGAAGGACTTCACTATTTTACGTGTTGGTTTTTTTGAACCACGGATTGAATAGTGAAACACGCTGAATACAAGCTACATCCAGCTACTCAATGTACATTGTATTTAAAACCATGTAAAAGGAAAATGTATGCTCGCAATCTCTCTTACCAAATTTCAGATGACAGTCATATATATGGCAGCTGGGGTTTCCCATTTTAAGGTAGGTTAGAAAATATTTTCTCTTATGACACAACATGTTAGTGGGTGGTAGTACTCCTTTTTAAATAACTACCTTTAAGTAATACATCCCTTGAATCAGACAAGCCCCAAGCCTCTTTGGACAATAAGCTTCACCTCTCTATCTCTTAAGTTCTATCTATTTATAAAACGAATCTATTAACATTTGTACTTGTTGGTCACTTTAGGGTAATTTTTACCTAGTCAGGCCAAGTATTTTGATCACCTGCTTTGAATATGTATAATCAATTTATCTTTATAAAGTATATTCACAGCAAAACCATAAGTATTAACAAAATAATAACTGTTACCTAAAATATAATACATTTTTTTAAAAAAATCAGTAACAGAGGTCAATAACCACTTGAAGAGAATGAATAAGGAATCTCTGAACTCAGAGATATCAAAACTCAGCAAATGCTTCCTCAAAGGATTATTAGAGACATTATTTGGGGCCATAGAGTCCATATACAATCTCTGTTAAATACTATCTCTTTAATGTTTGTGCTTTTTAAAATAATTTTGTAGGACAGTTTTAGATGACCGGGGAACATCACACAGGGGTAGAATGTTTGTTTTATGTATAACCCTGGCATTCCTGTGAGAAGCCCTGGGTTTCTGCCCCAGCACCACAAAAACAGTAAGGAAAAATAAATATAGATCTCGGTAGAGAGCAACATGGAACTGAAAACATGGAAATTTCCCATTACCTCCCTGACATCACTCATATACATCCTTCCCTACAATTTATATGCCACACCAAGTGGTTTTTCAGTTACAATTGATACACCTATACTTCTTTTAAATTATAAGTTGGTTTATTTTTACAAATGCATTTTATTCTTGGAGACCTGTGTAAGGTTGATAATTGGTACTTGTAGGAGGAAGGAATAAGGGCAACACAGTCATTGGAAGCAGGCTAACGTCATTTACCATCACCTTCATCCTTGCAGTAATTCCTGTACCAGATACTAGATTAAAATCTTTTAAATGTTAAGACTGGCAAAGAAAACTGTCTCAACTATCTTTTTTTTTAAAAAAATTTTATTAGTGAATCACTGTGAGGTACAGTTACTAACATGAACTTTCATGTTTGCATTTCGTTTACATCCCTCCACCAGTGCCCATTCTCCTCCACCAATATTCCCAGTATCCCTCCCCCCACCCCCATCCCAACACCCACCACCCCACCCTGTCTCTGCAGCAGGGCATTCCCTTTTGTTCTCTCTCCTATTGGATGTTGTAGTTAGCAATAGAGGTATTGAGTGGCCATCACATTCGGTCTATATTCTACTTACTTTTATGTGTGATACATCATTTTTTTCAAATGTCAATAGTTCTGTTTTTTACGTGCAAGTAAGTAACTCATTCTGCACAGTTATTCTATGGGCTTTTAAAAAATGTATTTGATAAGTATACTTGGAAAATCACAGAGAGTAGGTCCACTGCCCTCAGACTTCTCTATGATACAATTGCTCATTTCTTTTTTCTCTGCCAACAATTAACATTTCTGCTGTCTCTGCACAACATACATCATACAGTGGGTAATCTTTTCTGATTGACTTCTTTCACTTAGAAATACGCATCTGAGTTTCCTTCATGAATTTGAATAGTTAATACCTCCTTTCCTTTTAACACTGAAGTTTCCATTGTGTGAATTTACCATAGTTTATTTTTCCTTTACCCACTAATGGAAATCTTCTTGGCTTCCAAGTTTTTCAATTAAGAATAAGCTGACCATAAACATACATGTACAGAATTTCATGAAGGCATATTCTCTCCTCATAGGGCAATTAGTCAGTAATTTGATTGCAAATTAAAAGTTTAGATTTATAAGCATTTTCCAAAATTATCACAAAAGTTTCACTATTTTGAATTTTAATCAGCAAAAAGAGTAATCCCTAATGTTCCACATGTCCACCAAAATAACTAAATTTATTGTCATAGGTATAATAATAAAGTCAGTTACTTCTATCATGTAAAGAGTATTATGTGGTTCTGTTAAAAATATTGAAAGACCCAAATACACTTTTAAACTTACACATGAAAACACTTTAATTCTATAAAATGTTACCCACAAAATTAGATTCAAATGAAAATAATGTCAAAAGTATATCTGTGGGCCTGGAGCGATAGTATAGCAGCTAGGGTATTTGCCTTGCATGCAGCTGACCCGGTTTAAATCCCTGACATCCCATATGGTCCCCCAAGCACCGCCAGGAGTAATTCCTGCCTGCAGAGCCATGAATAACCCCTGAGCATCTCTGGGTGTGACCCAAAAAAGCAAAAAAAAAAAAAAAGAGCTTTTCTGTTCTCCTATCTTGTACTTGATTAAATATGTAAATATTGTTGTTTGACATTTATATAACATTATGTATATAGGTATATATATAAACACATATATGTGGCATTTACATTATACATATTTTTAATTGAAAATTTCATCCAACCAGCTCCTAATGTAAAATCCTATAAACATAAATTCTCTTTTTTCTCTTGTATTCCATATTCACATAATCAGAAGTTTGTTCATCAAAATATTTTAAGAATCTAATTGATTACTACTTCTTATTTTATCATCCTACTTTTCCCCCTCAATCTGTTTTCAGGACATATGTCAGAATAATTTCCTCACCTCTTTGAAAGGAAAAAGTCAAAACTCTTGAAGTAATCTATAAGGTTCTTCATCAAATAAACTATCTGTCTTCATTAACTCTTTAACTTCAAGTCATTGATTGGAACAAAACCTATTCACTCACCTCTGATTTCCTTTACTTTTCCTCAACAATAGCATCAAATTTCTACTTTAGGGCTATACTTTGGTTCTTTCGTCTGCCTTGAATCCCCTCTTTTTGGTTACCCAATAAGGTCAAAATTATACCTTCCTTAGATCTTTGTTACTACTTTCTCTTTAATCCTTTCTCCTGTATTATTTGAAGTTGGAATTCCCTCTACCTATTTACACATCATTTTTTCTCTTGTCTTATTTTATTCCATTTATATATGACTCACCCTCTGAGAAATGGAATGGAAGGGGAGAAGGGAAGATGTTTATTTTCTATCATCCCTTACTGAAATATAGATTCTGAGAGGGTTAAAACTTCTATTTGTTTTGTTAACTTCCCTACTCACCTCTCTAGATTAATGTCCCAACCATTACATGTTTATTAAATGTATGCCATGGAACTCCTTCTGGCATATTTGATATGCCAAAAATAGTAACAATGAAGGGTCTCATTCCCCTGACCCTGAAGGAACCTCCGATGCGGCACTATTGGGAAGGATGAGTAAAGAGAGGCTGCTAAAATCTCAGGGCTAGGATGAATGGAGATGTTACTGGCACCCACTCGAGCAAATTGATGAACAATGGGATGGCTGTGATACTGTGATACTATGTTTTTATACTATTTTTCTTTGATTTTATGAGTAAGAATTGCTCACCGTTTAAATACCACATTCGCTTACATGATAAATTTTGTTTTTGACTTTTCATCATCATGCCTATAATATTTCATTTTCTCTGTTTCCTTGTTTTCATTTTAGTTGTTCTGCTTTGGCAAGCATTGGAATACTCTAAAAATGTACAATGTTTGAAAACAAACATTTAATGATAAATGTAGTAATAGTTAATAGTTTCTAATGGTGACTACAATAGCAGCAGAGCAATTACTCATTGGGGTATTTTTATGAAAAATGGGTAATAATTAATCTATTGAGTTGGTTTACTGAACTCAGAAAAAACCTGGAAATAATTGGATCAAAGTCATATAATTAGCAATAATTTAAAAATTGAAATGCTAATGCTAGCAAGTTCTGATTCTTACAGTTCACAGCATTTTTAGTCCCCAAAATTAAACTATAATATACTGATAATTGTTGAACTTGTTCAATATAAACCTATGATTAAAGCTATTATGTGGCTTGGACATAATCAGAAGGTTTTTTTTAATATCCCTATTATAAGAAAGTTTCAAAAATAATTTACATCTCTCAAGTAAGCTCCCCCTTTTGTGCCAACACTTAATATTCTTTGTTTGTGTGGAATTTTTTCCCTTTGCTATTTCTCGAGGTCTTGTAGGATAAGCAAGTGACTCTTTACACAGTCTGACTTTCTGAAGAATGATCTAGCTGCCTTGAAAAGGACTCATAATCACACGTTACCTTTCCTCAGATATGTTCTCTGGACTCCTTGGGGAGGCTTTGAAATTCTGACACTTCCTGTAAGTGCAGTATGTTTGCCAAAAATTATTCTTTGTTGGGGAGTCTGAGGGATTTTTTTTTATTTACTTATGAACACAGCATGGTTTATAACCTCCCAGAGTGAGGGAATGAAACAGGAAAAATTGCAAAAACAAAATCGAAACCTGCTACTTGGTAAAATAATTTTAGCCGGCACAAAAGGAGATAAGGGAACTTTTAGAGAGGAAACTCATTAAGAATTAATCAAAAAGGCTTAAGTGGAAATGATAGTTGAGCACCTTTCGTGTATCAAACATATAAAAATGGCTACATGCATTTTATATCATCTCTGCAACAAATCACTGCAGCTGAATCGCTGATGTGAATCTTAGTTTCACGTTTTAATTTTATACAGGGTTACTACTATTAAAAGAATTTAAACATGTATCCAAACAAAGTGCCTAAAGATCTCTTTATTATAAAAATATGAAACTTCAGATTCACGTTCAGAAATAGAAGTGAGAAAAAGTCTAAAAGTAAGGACATGGTTTACTGGAATATGATTTATTTCCCTCCCCCCATATCCTGAATATTGATACTTCTTTTCCTTGATAATCATGTTACTTATAGGATTCTAGAGGTATAGGATAACTTTTAAAAGAAATCCTGGAGAAATCCTCCTCTTGCTGATCCAGTTTTTCTTTTATCCTCTTAATGATTATACTGTATGCAGTGAACCTCAATTTATCGTGTGTATTCTGCTAATGCGCTTTAAAAAAGCACAGTAACTCCATGAACACAGACAGCTCCAGGAGTCTAAGTCCTGAGCACCAAATGATGTAGCCCCCAAATCCAAAATACATAACCAATTTTAAAATAATATTTACTAAGGTCAAAAAACAGGACAATAGGTGTCATATATGTATCATTTCATTAAAACTACAGAAAAATCTATGAAATAACATTTGTTCGACTGCATACTAAGCACTGTGATGTGTGTGAGGCATAACTGCCATGACTGTTATAACCAAATAAGGACTTATAGGAAAAACCTACTCCTAGTCCGGCCCTCTCACTAAACTGAGTATTTGAGAGCTGGGATTTTGGGGACAGAGGCATAAGACATTATGAGTCACTAAAATGCCTGGTGAATTCAAGAGGGTCTTTAATTATACAACCACAGGATCTCCTATCAACACCAGTCCTGTGGATGATGTCTGCTAGCATTACAACCTTCTTACGAAGTTCCCTGAGGTTTTCTTAGTTCTCTGACAGCCCATCACATTATCAGACTATTCGATTTCATCCTCTACAGTAACTGAGGATCACCTTACCCTCTTGATGCTACAAAATCTGCCTCCCTTCGTGCTAGCTGTTCACCGTGTTCCCAAATGTCACTTGCTCAGAGCACCTTGTGACCTCTTGAGACCACCTCCATTAATCTGTGAATATATGTGACTAATGACAGATGTGACAATGTTTAAACTTATCTGACTACTTTTGTGGTCACATGTGTCTAATCTAATGCTTTCTGAGCACAATTTAAAATAATCTCAAAATAATTTCTATCTTCTCAGGTAATATTTCAGAACAAAGTACAAGAATAAAAATCATAAGCAAAAACTCCAGAAATGAATTTTAAAATCACGGTATATGGTATTCCATTCCATTTGTGTTTGGGGGTATATCCAGCAATGCTCAGGGCTTACACTTGATCTGTACTGAGGGGCAATTAACTATCAGTGATTGGGTGATCATATGGGATTGCCAGGATTAGAACCCAGATCAGAGTATGCAAGGCAAAAGCCTTAATCACTGTATACTATCTCTCTGGTCTCTGTGGCATTCCATTTTAAACAATCAAGTAAAGAATCAAGACTGTAAGACTTCTAAAGGAAAATAGAACTAATCAGCACAAAGAGAAGCAACCTAGATAAAAGAATTACTATAAAGTATATAATAAAGCTATATTATATTTATATCTGTAAAAGAAGGAAAACTACTAAACATATTAAGAAGAGACACTTATTACAGGAAAAAACACTCACCATTAGATGTGAAAATAATAATATCTGGCATTACAAAACACACACACTTGGACTAACAGTCTCACAAGAGACAGTTGAAGAATCAGAAGACATAGTTTAATCTATTCAAAATGTAACATGATCAACAAAAGAAAAGATAAAAATCATATAATCTTATCAATAGATGCAGAGAAAGCATTTGACAAGATCCAGCACCCCTTTATGATGAAAACTCTCGCCAAAATGGGTATAGAAGGGACCTTCCTCAATATAGTCAAATCCATCTACCACAAGCCTATGGCAAGCATCATCCTCAATGGGGAAAAACTAAGACCCTTCCCTCTGAGAACAGGGACAAGACAAGGATGCCCACTCTCTCCTCTTCTCTTCAATATAGTACTGGAAGTAGTTGCAATAGCGATTAGGCAAGAAAAAGATATTAAGGGCATTCAGGTAGGAAAGGAAGAAATCAAGCTCTCACTATTCGCTGATGATATGATATTATACTTAGAAAACCCTAAAATGTCTACCAAGAAACTCCTAGAAACAATAGACTCGTATAGTAAAGTTGCAGGCTATAAAATCAATACCCAAAAATCCATGGCTTTCTTATATGCAAATAGTGAGAGAGAAGAAAGCGACATGATAAAAGCTATCCCGTTCACAATTGTGCCTCAAAAAATCAAATACCTCGGAATCAGCTTAACTAAGGAGGTAAAGGACTTGTATAATGAAAACTACAAAACGCTACTTCAGGAAATAAAAGAAGACATGAGGAAATGGAAAAATATCCCCTGCTCATGGATTGGAAGAATTAATATTGTCAAAATGGCAATTCTCCCCAAAGCATTGTACAAATTCAATGCGATCCCTATAGGGATACCCTTGTCATTCTTCAAAGAAATGGAGCAAGTGCTCGTGAATTTCATATGGAACAATAAGCCCCCACGAATAGCTAAAGCAATTCTTGGGAAAAAGAAAATGGGAGGAATCAACCTCCCCAACTTCCAACTCTACTACAAAGCGGTAGTCATTAAAACAGCTTGGTACTGGAACAAAGGCAGAGCCGCAGACCAATGGAACATGGTTGAATACTCTGACACATCCCCCCAAATATATGACCATCTAATCTTTGATAAGGGAGCAAAAAAGGCGAAGTGGAGCAAGGAAATCATGTTTAACAAATTGTGCTGGCAAAACTGGACAGCTACATGCAAAAAAAAAATGGGCTTAGACCTCCACCTATCACCATGTACAAAAGTCAGATCAAAATAGATTAAGGACCTCAACATCAGACCAGAATCCCTAAGGTACATTGAAGACAAGGTTGGCAAAACCCTCCATGACATTGAAGCCAAAGGTATCTTCAAAGCTGACACGCCACTGGCCAAGCAAGTGAAAACAGAGATAAATAAATGGGACTATCTCAAACTAAGAAGCTTCTGCACCTCAAGAGAAACAGTGACCAAAGTACAAAGACAATCTACAGAATGGGAAAGGATATTTATGCAGTACCCATCCGATAAAAGTTGATAACAAGGATATACAATGCACTGGTTGAACTCCACAAGAAGAAAACTGCCAACCCGATCAAAAAATGGGGTGATGAAATGAACAGAAGCTTTCCTAAAGAAGAAATCCGAATGGCTCAGAGGCACATGAGAAAATGTTCCACATCACTAATCATCAGGGAAATGCAGATCAAAACAACCATGAGATATCATCTCACACCACAGAGACTGGCCCACATCCCAAAAAACAAAAGCAACCGGTGTTGGCATGGATGCGGGGAGAAAGGGACTCTTCTTCACTGCTGGTGGGAATGCCGACTGGTTCAGCCCTTTTGGAAAACAATATGGACGATTCTCAAAAAATTAGAAATTGAGCTTCCATTTGACCCAGCAATACCACTCCTGGGAATATATCCCGGAGAGGCAAAACGGTATAGTAGAGATGGCATATGTATTTCTATGTTCATTGCAGCACTGTTTACAATAGCCAGAATCTGGAAAAAAACAGAGTGCCCCAAAACAGATGACTGGTTAAAGAAACTCTGGTACATCTACACAATGGAATACTATGTAGCTGTCAGAAAACATAAAGTCATGAAATTTGCATATAAATGGATCAACATGGAAAGTATCATGTTGAGTGAAATGAGTCAGAAAGAAAGAGACAGACATAGAAAGATTGCACTCATATGTGGAATATAATGGAACTGAGAAGTACAAGTTGGCAACGATGCAACTTCTGGCAGATATCTCTCTGGACTTAGTTACTAAAATACTAAATTACAGAAACCCAAAACTGAGAGGCCACTAAGTGTGGTCACTCGACCTCATACCTCTTCATCCTCAGTTATGGAAAACAAATTATCTAATGCTTCCTTTTCAGCAGGTCTGACTTAAGGGGAGAGACTCTCCAAACAATAATAGTGAGTTTTGTTGAAATATTGTATGCAATCAAAGTGAAAGTAAAGTGAAATTTATTAGTTACACAGGCGGGGGGGGGGCTTAGGGTTGGGTGGCTAGGGGCGTTGGGGGGTTAGGGTTTTGAGGGGGCGGGGTGGAGCTATACTGGGATTCTTGTTGGTGGAATATGAGCACTCGTGAAGGGATGGGTATTCGAGCATTGTATAACTGAGATTTAAATCTGAAAACTTTGTAACTTTTCACATGGTGACTCAATAAAAAATTAAAAAAAAATGTAACATGAGCCAAAAGCTATGAGAATAAGGATAGAAATGGTTTATTTCACACTAAAAACAGTAAAAATCAGAAGACAGCAAAGGAATCACTTGTATCACTTGTTGTCCCGTTTATCTTCGATTTGCTCTAGCGGGTGCCAGTAATGTCTCCATTTGTCCCTGTCGCGTGCTAGTGCAGCCCAATAATATCTGCTTGCTCCAGGAACAGAAAAAGCCTCAAATTGTTCATTCAGGGATTTGATGAAGAAATCTGACCATCTAGTTGGTGGGTGGCCATGCGGTCTTCTGAATGTCCCATGGAATCCAGTCCAAAAGCTCTAGTCCAGCGGTTGTCTCTGAATCGCATTACATGACTGGCCCATCTGATTTTTGATGCCTTGGCAAATGAGACAGCATCCCTGATTCTTGACCGTTGATGGAGGTCAGAACTCTGGATTCCTTCTCTCACTTGAGTGAGATGTGATATTCTTAGCATAGCTCTTTCAATTCCTCTTTGGGATACCCTAGTAGCATTCTCATCCTGTTTGCATAGGGCCCAGGTCTCTGAGGCATATGTTAGTGCAGGAAGAATGGTGGAATCGAAAAAATGTGCCCGGAGTCAGAGGTTCTTTGTCCTCTTACCCACTTCTTTGACGCTCTTAAAGGCATTCCACACTGCTCTCTTCCTCCTGTGCAGTTCTGGCACCAAGTCGTTCCTCATGTTGATTTCTTAACCCAGGTACACATAGCTGCTGCATTCGTACATGTTCGTTCCATTGAGAGCAAATGGAGCTTCAGGGACTAGTTCGTTTTTAATGAGCATTGTCTTGTTGAGGTTCAGCTGCAATCTTACCTTTCCACACTCCTGGTCGAAGTCGGCCAGCATTTGTGCCCCTTGGCTAACGTTTGGCGTTATGAGAACGATGTTATCAGTGAAGAGGAGGTGGTGTAATTGCCGACCATCTATCTTCACTCTCATTCCTTCCCATTCCAGTCATCACATGATGGTCTCGAGGGTGGGACTGAAGAGTTTCAGTGAAATGGTATCGCCCTGCCATACCCCTCTCTTTACATCAATGAGCACTTCCTTGTAGAATGGTGAGATTCTGGTGGTGAATCCACAATACAGCTCCCGGAGGATTTTGATATAATGAGTTTGAACACCCTGTTTGGCTAGGGCTTCGATGACCACTTCAGTCTCAACAGAATCGAAGGTCTTCTTTAAGTTGATGAACGTTAGACAGAGCGGCATCTTGAACTCTCGCGAAACTTCAATGAGTTTGGTCAATGTGTGGATATGGTCTATCGTGCTGAATCCCCTTTGGAACCCGGCTTGCTCACATGGTTGTCCTTTTTCTAGTGTTCTGCCTATTCTGTTCAGGATGACATAAGTGAACAACTTGTAGACGACAGACAGCAGGCAGATTGGGCAATAGTTGCCAATGTCATGGATGTCTCCCTTCTTGTACAACAGAACGGTCCTACTGGTTTTCCACTGAGACAGAACCTTGCATTCAGACAGGTAGCGTGTAAAGAGTTGAGCCAGTATATTGATGAATACTGGCAGCAGATTCTTCAGGTGTTTGGGTCTGACCTTGTCCGGACCAGGTGTCATACGCGTCTTTACCAACGATTTCGGAAAACCTGTAATAAAAGAAAACATTGCCAGTCTAGAATTTATAACATGTTTTAAAAGGTGTTGGAAACCTCAAAAACAAGAATGAAATATTCTCATATATGTAAACTGAACAAACTCACCATTAAGCTAATGCTAAAAGAAATTCTTAAGAACTCCTTTAAAAGAAGAGTAAGAAAGTGATGGCAGAAGGAAGCATGTTTTCTGTCAAATCAGTGAAAGTAAACAAATCATAATATGTATAGATTATAACATGCCTTCTATTATTTTAATCTGCATGAAATTAATTGGAGTTTTTTAATTAATAATACATTGTGAGGCATATGTAGGTTGAATAAGAACAACGTTACAATGTAGAGGGCACAGTAGAAGTGGGATAAAAGATTTTATGTTATACATGAAAATCATAATTTAAATACATAGAATGGAAACTATTGGAACTTTTTAAAACAACATGATAAATGGATCAGGCTCAATATAGAAAATTCAAGCATCAAAAAAAATCATAATTATGTTACAATCCATCGAATAAATTAAAATCCCATAAGAATATACTGACTAATTAAAAAGGAAAAATTAGGAATAAAGAGATAGCGTTTCCTTTATTTTACTCTCCTACTTTTAATGTTTTCCTGATGTTGAAAACCAATTTTTATTCTTTACACATATAAATAGTATTTTATAGATCCAGTCTAAATTTCACTTCTATTATACACTGAGATAAGGGTAAACATTTTTGTAATTTTTTTTAAATTTTATTGAATCATTATGAGATAGTTACAAGCTTTCATGTTTGGGTTATAATCTCACAATGATCAAACACCCATCCTTCCACCACTGCACATTCCCCACCACCAGTATCCTGGGTATAACTCCCCTTTCCCACCCTCCCCCTGCCTCTAAAGCAGACAATAATCCCCATACTCTCTCTCTAATTTTAGCCATTATAGCTTGCAACAGAGACACTGAGAGGTCATCATGTTTTGGCATGCATCTCCCATACCAGCTGGTTTCTCCAGCCATCATTTATTAGTGATCCCTCTCTATTCCATCTACCTTCTCCCCTCCGCTCATGAAGCAGTCTTACAGCTATGGGGCTATCCCCCTGGCCCTTGTATCTATCATCCTTGGTTGTCAGCCTCATGTGATGCTACCCTGCACTCCACAAATGAGTGCAGTCCCTCTATGTCTGTCCCTCCCTTTCTGAGTTATTTCACTTAGCATGATATTCTCCATGTTTATCCACTTATAAGCAAATTTCATGACTTCATCTCTCTTAACAGTTGCATAGTATTCCATTGTGTAGATGGACCAAAGTTTCTTTAACCAGTCATCTCTTTTAGGGCACTTGGGTTGTTTCCAGATTTTGGCTATTGGGAACAGTGATGCAATGAATATATAGGTACAGATGTCATTTCTATTGTGCTTTTTTGCATCCTCAGGATGTATTTCCAGAAGTGGTATTGCGGGGTCATATGGAAGCTCAATTTCGAGTTTTCAAGGACTGTCTATATTTGTGTAAACACACAAAAAGGAGAAGGGAGGAAGGGGCACGGGCAGTGGGCACAGGGCAGTGGGACTCTATCTCTCCCACAGCCCGAGTTCAGTAGTCTCCAGCCACTTCCCCCACTCCGGGGGGTGGTGGATGGCGATGATGAGGCAGGTGAAGGAAGGAACGAGGGCCAGGCTTGTTGGTGTCAGTTGCAGTTTATTCAATTCCCATCTCCATTCTCCTCTGATTGTCCTCCTGCTTCTTCCTCCCACATGCTACTTCATTCTCCTTCTCCTCTGGATCTAGATCTCAATCTGACTTCTCTAGATCTGGCACTGGAACTGGCTGGACTCCAGCCAACTCTTACAACTTAGTTAAATCCCCAAGAATGAGGGGTTGGGGCTTACACATAGGTGTGGTCACAATCAATAGGGGTAAAGTTCTTTCCCTCAGGGGATGCTTCTTCTAGGACAGATTCTCGTTCAGCAGGACACCCACCCAAGAGCAGAGTCCCATGGGTGTGTTTCTCTCTGTCTTGGCCAACTAACATATAAGCATTCATAATATCAATCATTTTGTATGGACACAGCAAGAGATGCATTAAGCTTATAGAATTGCTTTCCTGAGGTCATCTTGATCTCAGACTACAGTGCTCAGGCCAGAATAGTCTTTCCCATCCCTAGCAGGGTCCTAGTCTAGTCGTTGCTTTTGGATCATGACAGCATTTGTCCATGACCAAGCTCTTAACTTATAGTTAAGCATTAGGCACTTTGGCCAGGCCTATCTCGATGCCAGGGTAGCACATAACTCACCGCTTGTCCTGGGTCCATCCCGTCCCTCGTCGGGACCCTGATTTTGGGGGTGCTAGGAAGTAAGGGCAGCTGAGGCTTAAGTCGAGAAAGCAGATGCCTGAGAGTGAATAATATTTGAAGCCAATTAAATCCCACGTTACAAAAGTATATTAACAACTGTCTTTCTTTGTCCATACAAAAGGACATTGCTTTAAAGTAAACTATTCAAAAGACACAAGTAGAGGAGAAAGGCATTATTAACTTACAATACAAGTTCAGTGTCCTAGAAACTTCTGCCCTTACAAATTAACAAAGTCTGATTAGGGGAAAAGCTGATTAACTGGTTGGGGAAGAGAGCATAGATAAGTGGTTACAGATAGACAAAGGAATGGGAGTGACTCAGGAGCACTTTGATGGGTGTGACCCGATATACCAAAGCTCCTTGTGGCAAGAACAGGACATACCAATGTTGTCTTAAAATTAGTTTAGAGATTATTACCAAATAAACCTAAACTCTGTGGCAAGGGAGAAAGGACAAACCAATGATATCCTACACATATTGTTTTCCAGAAAGGCTGGACCAGTCGGCATTCCCACCAACAGTGAAGGAGCATCCTTTTTTCCCCACATCCACACCAGCACTGGTTGCTTTTGTTCTTTTGAATGTGTGCCAGTCTCTGTGGTGTGAGATGATATCTCATTGTTGTTTTGATTTGTGTCTCCCTGATGACTAGTGATGTGGAATATTTTTTCATGTGCCTTTGGTCCATTTGTATTTCTTTTTTGAGGAAACTTCTGTTCATTTCTTCTTTCCACTTTTTGATGGGGTTGGAGGTTTTTATTTTATACAATTCTATAAGTATCTACAAGATCTCTTGAAGAGAGTCTGTTATCCGCATGCCTGGCTGTCTTCCACGGGGTCCCTTGGAGAGGATGGGTTCTAGCTTCCCTCCCCTCCCCTAGCAGAGCTCCCGACAGCCAAAGGTCACTGGGACCTAGCTACAGCCATGCTCGAGGCCTCTCTCTCTCTCCACACGTTCGGACAGACCTCATGCATGAAGGTACCGGCAGAGGAACCCAGGTGTGTGTAATCCATCAATAGCCAACATCCAGAGACTTAAAAGCAAGCTCCCTGAAGCTTGTAGCCTACTTCTCTCTCTGGGAGAAACTGGCAAGCTCCTGAGAGTTTCTTGCCCACATGGGACAGCCTTGCAAGCTTCCCATGGTGTATTCATATGCTAAATCCAGTAACAAGCTGGATCTCATTCCCCTGACCCTGAAAGAGCCTCCAGTGCAACATCGTTGGGAGGGCCTCTGGGTTGAGAGAGACTTCTAAGATTTGAGAAAGGACGATTTGAGAAGTTACTGAGCCTGCTCAAGAAATCGATGATTAACAGGATTTCGTGATTGTGATTGTGATCTTGTATATTTTGGATATTAATCCCTTATCAGATGGGTATTGGGTAAATATTCTTTCCCATTCTTGTGGACTCTTTCTGTATTTTGGTCACTGTTTCTTTGAAAGTGCAGAAGCTTTCTAGTTTGATGTAGTCCCATTTGTTTATGTTTGCTTCCACTTGCATGGTCAGTGCTGTTTCATCCTTAAAGATGTTTTTAGCTTCAATGTCATGGAGAGTTCTGCCTACATTTTCTTCTATGAACATTATAGAATCATGGCTGATATTGAGATCTTTAATCCACTTGGATCTGACTTTTGTGCCTGGCATTAGACAGAGGTCAGAGTTCATTTTTTTGCAGGTAGCTATCCAGTTTTCCCGGCACCACTTCTTGAAGAGGCTTTCCTTGTTCCACTTTGCATTTCTTGCTCCTTTGTCAAAGATTAAGTGGTCATATATTTGGGGGTCTGTGAGAAGATATTCAACTCTGTTCCACTGGTCTACAGGTCTGTTATTATCCCAATACCATGCTGTTTTAATTACTACTGCTTTGTAATAGAGTTTGAAGTTGGGGAAGGTGACACCACCCATCTTTTTTCCAAGGATTGCTTTAGTTATTCGTGGGGCTTTATCGTTCTAGAGTATTTTGTCTATTTCTTTGAAAACTATCATGGGTATCCTGATAGGAACTGCATTAAATTTGTGTAGTGCTTTGGGCAGTATTGCCATTTTAATAATGTTAATTCTCCCTATCCATGAGCAGGGGATGTGTCTCCATTTCTTAGTGTCCTCCTTTATTTCTTGAAGTAGTGTTTTGTAATTTTCCTTGTATAGATCCTTCACCTCTTTGGTTAAGCTGATTCCAAGGTACTTGATTTTATGAGGTACTATTGTGAACGGGATTGTTTTTTTAATGTCTCTTTCTTCTCTTTCATTATTTGTATATAAGAAAGTCATGAACTTTTGGGTGTTGATTTTGTAGCCTGCCACTTTACTATATCGACTTATTGTTTCTAGGAGCTTTTCTGTAGAGTCTTTAGGGTTTTATTTGGAAACATTTTTGTTATTGACTTAGAACCTAACTTAATATTTATTTTCTAGAAGATTTCTCCTCCAAATCTTTTTAGAAAATTTTCCCAAATTTTGATTTTTACCCTGTTTATACCAGTGTTAAAATCAAGAGGAAGAGGCATACAGTTTTGAAAAAAAGGAAATCTCTTTGACTCTTTGAACTGTTAAACCTCAGTTGTGTGGTTGATGCTAGCACTAAAATTGATATTTGGGTTTTGGAGTCCATAAATAATGCAATGTGTGAAGCCACCTGATGTTTTCTTTCTCATCACATATACTGGGGGTGGGGCGGGGAGGGGGAGGACTTCCTAAATATAAGAAAGACTCTGGACAACAGAGTCTTAACACATAAGAATATACAATAAGCTTCAGTTATGTATGTCTAAATTTAAAAGAGGAAAAGCTCTCTCAGATATTTTTATTTAAAAAGCAGTGAAAGTACTCTCTTCCCTTCCTCCGTCCTATTTTCAAAATGCAGCTTTTTTTGCATGAAGTAAATATGGATTGTTTTTAATTATAAAAATCTCTCAAATGGCTAATATAAAAATTACATATTTAGCATTTAATGACTAGTACCAAAATGTTTTTAAAGATTTTAATAATACAGATTTTAATATATTTTTACAGATAGCTATCAGACATACCTTTGAAAATTATCTTCAGATAATAAGAAAACTCACTGAGTTCCAGAGAAGGGATTTGTGGTAATCTTTATTCTCTTAGGAAAAGAAATTAACTGGGTTTCTCCCTATATCTATTTTAAAATAGAGTTGCAGGGGATAAAGATATATTGTCTATACCAAGAGACTGAACACTTTTCAAGTTTAAAATTTGCTATATATGGCTTCCACACAATAATTCTTTTATTGATAATGAAATTAAGCCATTTATTTTAAAACATTTATTTTTATCTTTTCTTTTTTGACTCCAGATTCCCTCTCCCAACACATACACACACACACACACACACACACACACACACACACACACACTCCTATACTCTCAATGCTTTAAGGTGATTTTATTTTCAACAGACTGAACAAGACAGTAAACTTAGTCACAAATCAATACAATCCTAGAATTAAAGTATCGAAATTTTCCAGATGAAATCATCATTGTCCATCTGATAAATCTCACTCTGCTCCAGAAAAAAATAAGCTTTCTAAGCCAAAAACTATAATCACATTTATTTTTTCATTATCTTGTAAATATGTCACAAAGATTTTACCTTTTTAATTAAATATAAAAGCAACCAAAGGAACACATAATCCAATAGAGTCCTGGTGGCTCCCAGGATGATTTCAAAAGGAATTATGACAAAAAGAAAACAAGTGAACAAACAAAAAATATCTGATTATTCACCTATGGACTAGATATGAGATTAAAAAAAAAACAATTACAAAAGAAACGATATTTACCCTTTACTTAATAGTAAACAAAACCATTCAAGTCATGAGAAGTGTGCTAGCTCCTTGTATCAGCAAATGTATGTGATTTTTGGCTTTTTTAAAAATTGATAAAATATTTTACTTAAGAGTACAGTAGATTGCTCTCCGCCCAGCTGAGATCTGGAGCAGCCACGCATGACACGGCCCCTCTGCTCCTTAAAGACTATGATCCAAGAGGTCTACTAACCCATTTTGGCACCTAGCGGCTTCTTATAGAAATGCATCTAGACTGTGAACTAAGCTAGAATATCAGAAATCCAAAACCTTATAATCTTCATTCTCAGCAATGGAAAACAAATTATCAAATGATGCCTTTTCAGCAGGTTTGATCGTTGGGGGAAAATTCCAAGTAATAATAGTGAGTTCTCTGTTGAAATATTGAATGTATTCAAAGTATAGAGAGAATAAAGTGAAGATCATTAGTCACTCAGGTGGGGTTGTGCGCGAGGGGGGTATATTGGGGTTCTTTGTGGTGGAACATGTGCACTGGTGAAGGGATGGGGGTTTGATCATTATATGACTGAGACTTAAACCTGAAAAGCTTTGTAACTTTTGTCACGGTGATTCAATAAAATAAAAATTTAAAAATAAATACATAAATAAAATCGTATTAAAAAGGAAAGAGTACACTAGATAAGGTGCTTTCCTTGCATGTGGCTAATCAGGATCTATCCCCAGGACCACATATGGTTGAACACTGCCAGGAATGATGACTGAGTAGAGAGCTAGAGGCAAGCTCTGAGCACCACCATGGGGTATGGTCCAAAAAACAATCAAAAACTAGAGAAATGGCAGGGAGCCTTCATAGGCGGAGGAGGTCTCCACAGCAGGTTTTCCAAATATTCTTGAACATCAGTATAAGTGTGGAAGTCTTGTGCCTTTAAGAATTTGAAACAAAATGAGGCTTTTATGATTATGATATGAATGAGCAAAGTTTTTATTCTCAGAGGATGAGGCCTCACTCTAACTTTGTCAGCTAACAATGAAAGGTGAAAAGGAGCAGAGAGGTGAGCCCAGAAAAGCCAGTGGAAAACAGGTGAGAAATAAAAATTGGAAACACAGAACTTGATTCATATTTGCTTCATACAGTCCTGAGATTACGCTTTGGATAACCAATATGGAATTATACAGATCAACTCTTTGAACATGTGGTTACCAAACTTGACCACAGAACAATTACATAACTTATTGTGTGGAATAAATATTTGAGCACGAAACTTTGAATGCATACGTATATGAATGTGTTCAGCATGGGGTGAAGAGTTTGATAGAATGTGTAATTTAGGTCTCAATTCACTGCACAAAATAGGAAGTTCCTAGAACAGCACGGACATGCTCAGTACAGAAAAAGATTATGAAAGATTAGCTCTTACTGAATTACGTTTCAGGTAAATAATTGTCCCAACTGACATTCATAACCATTTATTTCTGTCCAGAATTTTATATTTTTATACTCTCCAAAGTATCTTTGTCACAGATTTTTATTGCTGTAAATTTCACCTCTTTCTACAATTTTTCTCTCACATCCAGTCTAGAGAACCTCAAATTATACCCACGAAAGCCCTCTCCAATGTCTCCACTTCATTTAGTTAATACCATCACCTCTAGGAAAAAAAAAAAACTGTAACACTGTCACTGTCATCACTGTCATCCCATTGATCATCAATTTTTCTTGAGCAGGCACCAGTAATGTCTCCATTTATCCTAGCCCTGAGATTTTAGCAGCCTCTCTTTACTCATTCTTCCCAGTGGCGCCACGTTGGAGGCTCTTTCAGGGTAAGAGGAATGAGACCCATCATTGCTGCTGTGTTTGCATTGCTGCTGTGTTTGGCACATCTAATATGCCTTGGATAGCTTGCCAGGCTCTGCCATGCGGGCAGGATGCTCTCAGTACCTTGCCAGGTCCTCTGAGAGGGAGAACTAGGCTATAAGAGCTTGCATTGCCGCAAATGCAGCCACGCATTTCCGGGAGCCTTGTTTTATAGGCTCTGGATCTTGGCCGTTGATGGGATTATAGTTTGTGGGTGTGGCTGCCAAGCTACTGGAAAATGGGGGGTCTGGGTGGAGGAGGCCCAGTCCTGATCCAAGCAGGCTTAGAGATCTCAGCCCCGTGTCCCGCATACCTGGGTTCCTCTGCCGGTTCCTTCATGCGAGAGGCTTGTTTGAATGTGTGGAGAGGGGCCTCGAGCATGGCTGTGGCTGGATTCTGGAGGTCTTTAGCTGTCAGGGCTCTGCTCGAGGCGGGGAGGGAAATTCAACCCACCCTGCTTCAAGAGGCCCCAGACAGCCAGACATGGGTACAAGAGACTCTGCCGAGAAAACAAATAAATAAATAATCCTCGCTGCTTAATTCACTTGTCCAGATTTATCTAGAGTATAACCCATTCTCAGAGAAGACATTTTTGTAACTTTATTTAAGATAGCTATTCTACACTCAACTCCTATTGGACAACTAATATACATTTAAGACATTTATTGGATGATATAAATGGAAATTTAGCACAGGTTTCATTACAAAGTCAACCTCCCCAAATAAAATAGAAAATAGTTGGACAACAAATGTATTCAACTTGTGATGAGAAACTTAAAAGTTCACTGTTAACCTCACCTGAATATAAATAAATATATCTATTACAAATAATAGATAACTGAGGGGGCTGGAGTGATAGCACAGTGGTAAGGCATTTGCTTTGCATGTGGCTGACCCGGTTCAATTCCTCCGCCCCTCTCAGAGAGCCTGGAAAGCTACTGAGAGTATGTCGCCCACACGGCAGAGCCTGGCAAGCTACCCGTGGTGTATTCGATATGTCAAAAATAGTAACAAGTCTCACGATGGAGACATTACTGGTGCCTGCTCAAGCAAATCGATAGCAATGGGATGACAGTGACAGTGACAGTGACAGATAACTGAGGATGTTCAATAGGCTCCATAGTCATTGGCAGGTAATTTTGCAACAAGGAGCTCATAATCGTTAGCTAATATAGCTGTAAAATTAGTACCCAGATAATATAATGAAAGTATCCTTTCTCTTTGTGTCTGTGTTTTTATCTCAACATCTTAATGTCTCTAATGTATTTGCAGCCTAGAACAGGATTTTTTCCCATGTCAGAATGGTTGCTAGTACTGCTTATGCCTGCTATTATGGTTGATCAAGATACTCTTCAAATTTCAAATATCTATCATCTGTTTTTTCTCCAAGCTCATATATGCCACCGAATTATATTGCTACCCACCAACTGGGTTCTTTCTAACTTGGTGGCTTCAACCCTAGTTGCACTCGAGAGTCAAATGGGAAGCATTTAACACAAATATTTCTTGTGCCCTTTCTCAGACTATTCAAGTGGAATCCATGAGGATGGAATGCTGTTACGTCTTTTTTTAAGTTCCCAAGGCAAACATACTATGCAGCATACTATTGGGACCAACTGCTTTAACCTGAATTATGGTGTGAGCATCTCTTTTCTCTCTCTGTTATGCTGAAGTGACCATAATGTTTATATTATTTTCCTCTAGTACCAATCACCACTTCCTGGGTAAATCCTTGTCAATGGAATGTGTCCTGCAGAGCAGAAATACAGATATCTGATATGTATGTGTGTGTCATTACCTCTGTCAAAGTGTTCTGATTTCTAAAAGTTTATAATATATTCTTGTATATATATATTTATATATATTATATTGTTCTGAGTCACTAAAGGAAGTTATCTTTCAAAAAAGAAGTACACCAACTCATTTTTGGTGAGTCATAGGGGGGAAAATGCTCCCAGGAAATTTCTATAAATTCTGAAAATTAACTTAAAAGGGATGCTTCATTATATATAATTGGTGTGATTTCTGCCTAATATACACTTAATGGGCAGAGAATCATTCATTGCAATCAGCAGTCTTCCTGTATGCTCTTATCTTTTCTATTTAAAAAAATGGTTTCTATGATGAGAAGATTTCACCTATTATAAATATTAAGTAACATATTTAAAAGAATAATGCAGGAAACCTAAAATATATATATACATATATATATATATATATATATATATATTTAGGGCCAGAGAGTTAATGCAGAAAGCAAGATGTTGCCTTACATGCAACAGACCTGGGTTTGACCTGCAACCCCATATCCTCCTAAGCCTCACTAAGAATTATCCCTAAGTGCAGTATTGGGGCTAATTGCTGAGAACCACCCTGTGTGGCCCCCAAATAAAAAACAGCAACAAAAAAAAACATTCACTTAGTACCGGAAAATGTGGCAACTGATAAACAAAAGAAATTTAAAAGAAATAATTAAAAATTTATTTTAAAAAGCACAGTATTGTTTTCAGTGATAACTTCAGTGACTCAGGTTTATTGGCAGAAAAAAAATAAAGGTGGAACAAGGGACCAGAGAGAGTACAGTGGTAGAGCATTTGACTTCCATGCAACTGACCTTAGTTGGATTTTCAGCACCACAGACGGTCTCTTGAGCACTGCCAGGAGTGATTTGTAAGTGCAGAGTGATGAGTAAACCCTGAGCACAGACACAGCCTGGTATGGCCAAAACAAAAAAGGCAAAAATAAATGGGATACATTAAAATATATCTTCATTATAGAGGAAGCGATAATTAAGAAAAAAATCCCACTGAATGGGGATGTACATACAAGGTATAAAATATATGCACAAAACTTAACAAAAATAACCATATATCTAAGATGTATAAAAAAAACTCAAACTTAACAAGAATAAAACAAATCCATACCTCTCCCCCACAAAAAACAGGAAAGAGAAAAAGAAATTGAACAGACTATGCTATTACCAAAGGAGAAACAGATGTCCAACAGGAACATGAAAAGGAATAATAAAAAAAATGCTTCTTATCACTACCAGGGAAATAGGAATCAAAAAGGCGAGATATAACCACCTCCCACAAGTAAGACTAGACCGTATTACAAGAACAAGTGCTGGCAGGAATGTAGATAAAAAGAAACTCTTGATCACTATTAGTTGGAATGGAAACTGAGCCTCTATGGAGACCAGTAAGGAAAGTTCAATAACCAACTGTATCACTTGTCATCCCGTTGCTCATCGATTTGATCGAGCGGGAGCCAGTAAGGTCTCCATTCATCCCTGTTGCATGATAGCGTAGCTCAATGGGGCCTGCATACTCCAGGAACACAAAGGGTCTCAAACCATTCATTCAGGGTTTTGATGAAGAAGTCTGACCATCTTGTAGGTGGGCAGCCAAGTGTTCTTTTGATGTCCTGTGGAACCCAGTCAGTAACAGTTCTAGTCCAGCGGTTGTCTCTAAATCACATTATGTGACCGGCCCATCTGATTTTTGATGCCTTGGCAAATGAGACAGTGTCCCTGATTCTTGATCATTGAGGGAGGTTGAACTCCGGATTCCTTCTCTCACTTGAGTGAAACGTGATATTCCAAGCATAGCTCTTTCCATTCCTCTTTGGGAGACCTGAATAGCGTTCTCATCCTGTTTGCTTACAGCCTAGGTCTCTGAGGTATATGTTAGTGCAGGAAGAACCGTGGAGTTGAAAAAATGTGCCCAGAGTTGGAGGTTCTTCATCCTCTTAACCACTTCTTCACCCAGCCGACCTGTGTTCGATTCCTCCGCCCCTCTCGAAGAGCCCTGCAAGCTACCGAGAGTATCGTACCCGCACGGCAGAGTCTGGCAAGCTACCCGTGATGTATTGGATATGCCAAAAAACAGTAACAATAAGTCTCACAATGAGAGACGTTACTGGTGCCCGCTCGAACAAATCCATGAGCAACGGGATGACATTTAAAGAATTACTTAGAAATCATGTTGCCTTTACTTCAGCATGACAAAGACAGAAAATGAAGAAAAAATGTTCTAGCTTATAGTCTAGAACTTTCTATTACAAACCCTAAAAGAAAACTGTACTATAGTCTAGATTTTTCTAGTTTCTTGTCTAGTCCTTTATTTGGTTCTGCCCTATGTACATACGACATACTAGACTTTCACAGTATGTTAATTTTTAGATAGTCTAGACTATTTTTCTAAATAAAATAGTGTAGCAAATTTTATTATTTTAAAATATTCTACCGCCTTTGTATTCCAAACAAAGAAATATTTTTATTAATCCCTCTACTGACTTTAAGGCACAAATGGAGAGAAATGCATATTCTGAGATGTTAATGATGGTTTAAACTTGGTCCCTGTTTTCATAAACCACAGCCTAAGAGAAAAGACAAAAAATGGTCATTGTCCCCATTTGGGGTTTGAAATATAAATACATGAGTATATATGTGTAAATACATATCTTTATAATATATAATCACTAAAAGTATTCTATCTTTCCTTTTCCCCTTTTTGTTTAGGGGTAGCGTTGATGCATTAGCATGTATGAAAAGATGATGATTCTACTGAGAAAATGATTCTATGTCATTTGGGTGGGGAAGGAATACACTTAAATCATCTACTTGGGATACAGAACGAGGACAGATAGGTCAAGGAATCTTATTTTAGCAATGGAGAGGTAAGAGGCCTGTAATGATCTGTTCAGCAAAAGCAATCTGTTCCTTAAATAGACACTGCCTGACAAGCTTCTTCCACTTGATAACTAGATTAACTATGACACAATAGGATTTAGGGCATGGGTGAGAGAAGGATGAAGAGCGAACAGAACTGAAATAAACAGAGCTGGAGTACAAGAAATAGAGCCTTGCCCACCAACTAGAGTCATGTCATTTGTGAACAGAAGCACCCATTAAAGAATTTCAGGGCGGAATCCTGAGATGCGTCATTTGTCATGCTTATTCTCTTAGCTATGGCAGGACTCTCAGTCACTAATTGCCACCATGAGTTCCTAGATTTACACACCGCTCAGGATGACATAATCCTGGAGCTAGTCAAGGAGACTGGGGGAGACAGAGCGCTTCAATCCTGTTCTGAGACTAGTGAGAAGCAAGCCCCAAATGAAACTGACAACTTGCCCTTTAATTGACTTAAATTAGGAATTCTCCAACTTCCAAACTATTTTCTGATTAAGTTTGATGTGAATGATGGCCCACAGATGGCAGAAGGGTAAACTTTCTAAAATAATAATGCAGCAGGAATGTTTTCCAATTTTGTGGAGGAGTAATCCACACGATTCATATGAGATACTTCAGCATTGTGGCAGGGCAGGGTTGGTGGGGGGGTGGGAGGGGTTTCTCTCTACCTCCTGTGCAGTTCTGGCACCAAGTCGTTCTTCATGTTGAGTTCTCAACCCAGGTACACATACACAAATATGTATATGTTTCTAATTTTCCATTTGTTGGCCTCTAAAGACTTAACAAAAATTTCAGTTGTAAGAGTGATAATTATATATAAGAGTTTGATATATTTTCTGATAATTTTTGATGAGATTACCCTAGTTATTTCCTCACCATGAAGGTAAAATTGCTTATTTACTGTGAAAAAAATTATTAAATGTCCGCATTTTTATATTTGCCTTCCTATCTCTAACAATAAAACTGGATTTGCGTCTCCTATGGAAAGGTAGAATATTTCCAGCTGCATGACTCAGTATTTTTCTTGTAAATTATCTATTTCAAATCTGTTCTCAATTAACAAAATTCTATTTTCTTAGTTTTAAAAGCTATAATCTGTATAAAATTACATATGAACAAGATCACTCTTTTCTAGTTATGCTACTCACAAAAGCAGTAAAATTATCTGAAATCAAACACTTGCAGAAATTCTCTCTGCGAGATACACACATATTCTACTTCTACTCTTTCTTCTCCAAGTAATACACTTTCTTCATCCTAAAAAATCTGCAGAGCTTATTTCCTAGAGCATTTAAGATGAGTGGATCCTGGATCTAATTCCATGGTGCATGCAGGATGACTCTGAAGCACAGAGAGAGAGCAAATATCTTGGGATTTCTCTATCCTTGTTCCTTTCTCTGCATCACTAAACACATATCTAGTGTCAAGTGATAAATTTGATGATGGCAACCAAAAAAAGATTTCCTTTCAGAAAGAGTTTAGATGAGATAAATTGGTTTAATTCTCTTCGAGTGCAAAAGTTTAAGAGGTGGTAAAAACAGTTCACATATAAAAGTTTTGGTTAGGAAAGCATTTGTGGATTCACTGTGGATTGATTTAAGGGGGTAAAACTGAATAAAGTATGTTTATGCTGTTTACTTTCATTATCAGTAAGAATACCGGAAACTCAATGAAATCATTTTGCATACCCTTCTCTCTATACCACGAATTTACTGTAGTAATTTTCTACAGTGATTTCAATAGTTTTAACTGAATTGTGTCTGCTACTGAGATGGTTGCCTGTTATTAAAATTATCTGAATAATATATTCTCATGAGTCATGGGCTCAAATTTAATATAAAGGAGAGTCTAAACTCTTGGTCAGTTTTATAGGAACTGCAATTCTGTATCAGAAATTCATAGTTTTCTTAAACACCATTTCTGTAAAATTTGAGATGTGCTTCTTGGCGGGGGGGTAAGGTAATTAAATATTATATCTGCAGTTCTATTTTTCAATTCACATTAAAGTTAAAATAAACTATGAACATAACATGAATTACTAGTAATAATAGACTTCCCTGTTAGTGTGAGTGAATGAAATATATTGAATTTCTCACTCCATTTCTTTCAAGGTCTTCTCTTACATGCACTGCTTCCGAGAGAAACTTTTATTTTTCTTTTTAAACTGTTTTCATTTCTTTGATTGAAAATAGGGTTAATATTTCCTACCTAACTTTATCTGTGAGTTGTATGTAAAATAAATGCAGTAATGCCTAGAATTTGGTAGATCCTCATTAAAATGTATTTTTATCAAATTGCCTTTCCTCTTAATATAAATTATGATTGATATAATCCATGGACTGGATCGATAGCACAGCAGGTAGGGCACTTGCCTTGCATGCGGCCAACTGGCGTTTGATTTCTCCGCCCCTCTCGGGGAGCCTGGCAAGCTACCAAGAGCATCCTGCCCACGTGGCAGAGCCTGACAAGCTATCCATGGCGTATTTAATATGGCAAAAAAAGTAGCAAGTCTCACAATGGAGACGTTACTGGTGCCCACTTGAGCAAATAGATGAAAAACAGTGCTACGGTGCTACAATAGATATAATCCATAGTTAATAAGTTTTGCTTAAAGTTAAGACAAGAACATCCGCTGTTCTAGCATCCGAGAGAAAATAAACAAAATCTAAGACAGACCATTTTTATTTAGAAAGTTTTAGAATAGCAATAATCTTTTTCAACAAAGTAGCTTTTTTCAGAAAGGATCAATATAGTGAAATGCAGAACAGAATTTCTTTTCTGATGAGATGAAATTTCCGCTGTCTATCTTAAACACATGTGGCTTAACATGCCTGAAAGAGAATAGAGAATGATGCAATGGCAACTACAGTAAAAGAACAAAATTTGTAATGTTTGAGGAAAATGCATGAGGGACTCATTATAGTGTCTTACAGAGCGGGCCTTTGTTAGGTGTCTTAAAAGATTGTGAAACTCTCAGGATTTTCTTAGTTGATGACTCAAGTTTGTTAAAATGTTGTGCTCTCGTTGTTGCTGATCATAGATAAATAAAGTATTCATAGGGTTCCCTTTATTTAAAGTTAAGACAAACTTTAAATTGTTCTGTTGTTTGTAAAGATGGCTTCATGTGATCATTTCTCATCCTTGAAGATCATTAGGACATTTAAAGTTTCTGATTCTCTAGCCTCCACTTTGATTTATGGTTTTGTGCTAGCAGGCTATATTTGTTCTTTCATATTTAGAGTTCTGTACTTTATTTTTTTTGTGGGTGGGTTCACACCTAGTGATGCACAGGGGTTACTCCTGGGCCATGCACTCAGGAATTACTCCTGGTGACACTTGAAATCAGTGTTTAATCACACAATCAAGAACCAATGTAGCATCATAAAACCATTATAGACAAGTGATGCTGTCACGTGTGTCCTTTGTGATGCAATACAAGTTAAGCACTTTGGACTCCATTAATTTTAAGATATTTGAATCACACAGCTAGTAATTGTTGACATTTAACAGCAATAATTTTTAAATGGTTTTCTGAGAAATCTTAAAAATTAATATGAAATTTTAATGTTTGATATTTTAACTTTCAAGAACAACATTTAAAATAATTCACATTTGAATTCACTTTAATATATAAGCTACACTTGAAAAAATGTTAATGAATTGGGGGGAGGTAGTTTTGGCACCACACCCAGTGATGCTCAGGGCTTATTCCAGCTCTACACTCAGGGATCATTTCCGGCAGTGCTTGGGAGACAGTACGGGTTACCGAGGATGGAACCGTGGTCAGCCAGGTCATCAGGTCATTCCATGGTAGTAAATGCAAATTCACTACCTGCTGTACTATTGCTCCAACCTCTCAAAACATTAATCATTATTGACACCATTAAGTGTTTTTTCACTGATATTTTAGTTAAGAGGAATTTTATTTCTCTTTGTGTTTTTGAAATGGTGAAATTTGGGGAATGCTTCAGACTTGTTTAATCCCGAGTGCGTCTACTTGTTTGCAATGTCTATAAACTTCTAAACTATTTATTTGCAAAAAGAAGGTTTTACAATCTGGGGATTAGTGAGTTATATAAAATGTTTATATAAAAAGTAACTTGGCTTCTATTTTCGAGAAAACATTTAGCAAATGTTAGTTTATTTTCCCTTGGGTAAATGCCTGCTATTATGCCTGGCAACTAATGGATATTCAAAACTCATAGCCATTCTAAGTCTCTCTCAAATTAATATATAGTATTTAATAGATAATTAATGAGTATATATTGCTCCAACTTACATGTATTATTTTAGTTTTCACATGTTTGCCTAGCAGAAGCTGAAGCCTTCTTAATTTCTACCATCCCCTTCTCATTAGCAGTAAAATAATGCCAAAAGTAGTTCCTACATTTTCTGCTCACTGTATCAGCTGTGAACTATAAGAAATGCTAGTTACAGGCTAAACAAAACACACATCAGCAATGATTTGTAAATAATAGAAGTTATCATTGTAATTAAAGATTGGCTCAGCATGAAGCTACGGATTTTAAGTTAAATGAATAAATGAGGCACTTGGTTAATATTTAACTTTAATTTTCTGGCAGGCAGAATGTGAGAAATAGCTTTTAAAATTGCACTTGTATAAAACAAAACTTCACTGGAGAATAGTGAATTTTAGATTTGTTGGGGGAAGAATGATGAAGCAACCAGGAGAAGTGGTAAAACATACACAGAGAAGTGTTCTGCACCAAAACATGGGTGGCCTAGTAAGGAACTAGTAAGGATCATGACGTGCAAAGGATAGTCACTGAGGTTATCCATGGTCTTTGGAGACTATTTCAGTTCTGTGGTGTCCTCATCTACACACCAAATAGAATTTTATGTATCTCTAAAAACGCATGTGTGAGTTTTGTCCTGATTTTAACTGTCACAAGTGCAAGAACAGAAAAATACTAATGTAGATGAAGTTCCTAATGGCAGTACTTTGAATTCATGATCACTACAAGGCAAATACCTAAGACAGAAAATATCTGAAAAAGGACCAAAGGTGACAAGACTAGGACAGGAGGATTTGCATTAACTGACTCTTAACACCCGTGTTTTACTATTGCTTTACTTTTTTACTTTTGCCTTAAAATTTGGAAGGAATGTCACACTGGTCGTAGAATTGGTGTTGAAATATTGAATACCAAAAACAACCATATTATGAAAATCTCTGTAAACCATAGTGTTTAAATAAAGTTCTGTCACTGTCACTGTTGTCCCATTGCTCATTGATTTTCTCAAATGGGCACCAGTAACGTCTCCACTGTGAAAATTGTTGTTAAATAAAGTTAGGGAAAAAATTGTTTTATTTTTGTTTTCAGGCTACACCAGGGAGTGCTTAGGACTTACTCCTGGCTCTGTGCTTAGGGATTACTGCTGGTGGTGCTTAGGAGACCGTGTTGCCCAGGATCAATCCCTGGTCGGCTTTATGCAAGGCAAGAGCCATACTGGCTGTTGTGTCACTCTGACCCGACCTTAATTTTTTTAATTATTTGATCAGTTCAATATCTTTTAAGATCAAAATGCTTACACCATAGATAGCTCACGTTTACTAAGTGCCTAAAATGAGAACTCTCCCCAACAAGTCTACTACTCAGAAATATACAAGCTTAACAGGTTTCCTATTAGACCCGATAAATAAATCCTATAGAGGAATAGGTGGACTTTGACCATTGAAAGGCTGCCCTAGGGGTAAGCTGCAGGAATTTTGCCCTGCCTAATCTCCAGTGGAGAGACAGAAGCATTGTATTGAAAGTCCTTGGCATCAATGCACTTCTAGCTCTTTTACAAACCACATCAAGTCAAGTTCTGAGAACCTCCTTACAGCCTAACTTGATTATATTGCTTGGGACAAATGAGAAAGTATTATTTTCTACTTTGGCCATTTCATTTGCATGTGGGGTTTCCTGAGTCACTCTGCTGAAACCAGCATTTCTGTGAATGGTCTATATTGTATAAAGGATTCCTGGGACTGAGATTTACCTAGGGTAAAAGAAGCCGCTTTTGAATAACTGTGGTTTTTACCTTTTCATCAGTGGAAAATTAACTATTATTCTCTTATTTTGAAGGAGTCACAAAAGCTATGATTCGGTTAAGTCTGTGCCAAAAATATTAAAGCCACAAGGCCAATATTTTATTAGCATGTTATTTTCAAATATAGTTACTCTTCATCCCCTAATTGAATGCTTTATGTTGTTTTATTTTGATTTAGTTTAGGGTAGTTTAGTTTTAATTCAAATCTTTCTCTCCACCATATTCTAACTAAGAAGTCGCCTCATAAATGGGCATGAACCAGAAAGAACAAGTCATATTAAATCTCAAAATTAAAGACTTTTCTAAATAAAAAGTTTATTAACCATGGATCACACTGGCCTGTTTTAGCTATCAAGGGCACCAAAATAGTTGCATTCAATTATATCGTATATAATTATATCTTATATTTCAAATAGTTTATACGTATACTTCGTTCCAACTTATTTCCTATTTATAGCTTCCCTTTTTTATTTTTGTTTTCATTTTCATTTGGCTGGGCCACATCCAACAGCTCTCCGGGTCACTTCCATTAGTGCTGGGCTGACCAGGTGGTTCCTGACATAATCTATGGATGATTTGGACAGCCTTACTTTGTCCTGCTTTCAGAACACTCTGAAGCGATTGATAGTGTAATACCTACTAAGGACATGACTGCTTCAGGAATTTTAAAACATTGTTCACCCGGTGACAAATTTTACAATTATCTATGATATGTAAATATGAATATCTATGATCAATATCACAATGATATTTGGCTTATTTTTCCAGGAATAGAAACACTGTCAGTTTTAGATTAATTTTAATAGGATTTAATGGCTCCTTAAATAAATTGCTGTTGACGAGCAACACTTTTAGAACCAAGTATTCTCGGATTGGTGTTTGTAACTGGAAGCAATGTCTCTATATATTTATACCAATAGCTCATTAAATGACTCATATTTTATTGAAAGAGTCAGCTTAATGTCATGTTAAGATATTTTTTAATCATCTATTGAATACTACTATAGGCAAGTTGCCATAGTAGTCATTTGATATCTTTTCAATCAAATTTTCTGGTACCAGTGTGGTATAGAAACTACTGTCCTCAATCTGGATTAGAGTAAGCGAAGGACAGTAAAATCTAAAGTGCCAATGCAAGATGTGTGGATGTGAGGAGCAGGGTAGAAAGATTATTTCAGAGGTAACTACTATTTGTTATTTACCCATTGAGGTACTTCTTCACAAAGGGAGTGCCATTTAATAGCTCTAACCTTGCACAAGGACATATGCATATAATTAAATGGAATTTACATGTTTCTATTCTATACATAAAAATTCATCAGATAATTAGCAAATGACATTATGACAATATGCTTATGAGAATCTTGCAACAGTGAGTGTATGAGAAGGATACAGTGCTATGTAGTGTTTCCAGAGCCAGCTCTTGAATTATTAACATGCATGGATTTTATAGCAAATCACAACTCAGCATTTGAAAACTTTTTATGCTTGGCATAGTATATCATAAACAGACATTTTGTGGAAGGTCCCTCTAGGCACACAAGAATGCTTCCAGCAAATGAATTGAAAGCAACTATATTTGCATGTACCCTAAATTTCTTTAATTTAAGTGACAGAAATGTTGTCAAGACAGATGCCATCAACCAAGCACTGCTTCATGATGATGGCCTCTGTCAGAAAACTGCGCCTAATTCAGACACTGAATCCTGGGAATGGAATATCGCTGTTGTTCTTGATATGTTTTACAGAATTTTGAAATTGTTAGCCCCTCAGCTAAGAAAACAAATAGATCCTGTTTATTCATCAGCAGTGAATCCAAGCATCCTGCATGGTGGTTTAGACACAGGTCTCAGCCAGAGTCTCAGAGGGGGACACTAGGTAGGATTTTGAACTTGAGTTACAGTACCAGTAGCAAACAGAACTTCATCAATTAGCAATCACCCTTTGCCCTATTCACTTTACTGTATAGAAAGTATGCTGAAAACTTTATATCCCGCCACTGTTCCCTCTCCCCAAAATCATCCACACTGACTCACACACAAAAGCCTGTACACAATTTTAGAACAAGTTCCACTTAAGCCAAAATATATTAATAAATGACAGCCTCTATTGTCTAAAGATCTAAGGCTGGGATAGAGTATATTCTTAGCATTTTCTCGAATGGGAAAAGGAGTCCATTACTTGGAAAAAAGGTCAGAGTGTAGTTCAGAGATGTTTTATGACTCAAACTAATATTTTATTAACATTAGTTAGTGGTAAGTATGGCAAGTATGGTGATATAAAGACTGGAGTGATAGCACAGAGGGTAGGGTGTTTGCCTTGCACTCAGCTGACCCAGGTTCGATTCCTCCATTCCTCTCGGAGAGCCTGGCAAGCTCCCCATGGTGTATTCAATATGCCAAAAATGTCACAACGGAGACGTTTATTGGTGCCCTCTTGAACTAATTGATGAACAACGGGACGACAGTGCTACAGTGATACATGGTGATGTAACCCTAAATATTTATTATCTAACCTTTGTTTTGAAGCTTCTGTCAATGTTCATTCTTTATAAAGAATCTTTTATTTTGTACAAGCTAAATTAGTCATTATACTTAGGCTGTTTGCCTTGCATATGGCCAACCCAGGTTTGATTCTTCTGCCCCTCTCAGTTAGCCCGGCAAGCTACCAAGAGTATCTCACCCACACGGCAGAACCTGGCAAGCTACCCATGGCATATTTGATATGCCAAAACAGTAACAACAAGTCTCACAATGGAGACATTACTGGTGCCTACTTGAGCAAATCCATGAGCAATGGGATAACAGTGTCAGTGATGCAGTGACATATTGGATAATTGTGAGACTGAAATTCAAAATCATTTCTTGATTATTCCCAGAACATATCTTTCAAGTTAATACAGCAAACTGAGAAAATGGTAAACATAATTGAAAATCAAAACATAAGACAAGGATTATCTTTTCATTGTCTTCAACTCAAATAATCTTAGCAGAAAAGGTAGAAACCAATAGTTTCAAATTCCAAATGAAATAACTTATTATATAAATAGGTTATCTTTATAGTCTATCTAATTTAATCCTCATGATGTCAGCATTATCTAGAAATACTGACTAATCTAACAGAGTTAAGATTAGAAATCCAAGCTTCTAGATGTTCATTGTTTGCTCTTTAAGGGCTGCTCTACTCCTCATAATTCTGCATGTCATAATCCTGCATGACACACATGTAGCCACAGGATATCCTGGCCCTTTAAAGGTCATTGAATAGATCTTCTGAGAACCAACTGGAAATTAGAGCGTACAAATTATGAATGTTGTGGGATTTAATGTCTGGGTTCCCTCTCCGGCAAAGAGATGTGAGTATACAATCCCTTCCTAAAGCCACCCAATTTTGTTTGGGATTATGATTTTCCATGATTTAAAAGTTTTCTCCCTCTAATCATAAATGGAAGGGCTATATGCAGCATTTTTGCTATGCTCTATTCTTGCACAGTATCGTATAGTATCTTTGTCTTCAATATTACAGTTCTGCAAAATATAAAATACTACTACTTCTATCTCATAGACAATATTGAATACGATAGTTAGCATCCCAGATCAACATTTCAGCATATACTTTTTCTCAGAGAGAAGCATTTAAATCACCCAAATCAGTAGAGGATGAAGAAAAATACTTAGGAAAAAAATTAATTATCCAATTTTTAGAGAAGTTTTCAACACTTTTACATCTGCAAACCAGCATTGGTTCACATGAAAGTCCACACACCAAGCATTTTAGCTCGCTGCAAAAATTGGCGATTTTCAACCTCACTGCAGATGTGACCCAAGGTTGAAAACTACTGCTCTATACCACCAGGAGTGATTCCTGAGTGCAGACTCAGGAGTGAGTAACCCCTGAGTATCACCAGATATGCCTTCCACAGCCCTGCCAACAAAAAATCCATTGCCCTCGAGGACACTGTGTTATTCTGTGTATAAGGAGAGAGCATATGCTGAAAAAGTATTTCTGTGCAATTTCTCTTTCAAAGAGTGAAGAAAACCAAAAAAAAAACTTATTTATTAAAATACATTCAGAAAATAATAGGCCTAAATTAGAAACTAATGTACGAAGTATAACAGAAAGAAACATGAAAGCTGGAGGTAAAAATTTTAAGTTCACAAAGCCCTCACAAACACTGATAACATTCCAATACAGATCACTTGTATCACTTGTCATCCCATTGTTCATCAATTTGTTTGAGCAGGCACCAGTAAAGTCTCCATTCGTCCCTGTTACATGTTAGTGTAGCCCAATGGCATCTGCTCGCTCCAGGAACACAAAGAGCCTCAAACAGTTCATTCAGGGTCTTGATGAAGAAGTCTGACCATCTCGTAGGTGAGTGGCCACGTATTCCTTTGACATCCCATGGAATCCAGTCGGTAACAGCTCTAGTATAGTGGTCATCTCTAAATCGCATTACGTGCCCAGCTCATCTAATTTTTCAATGCCTTGGCAAATGAGGCAGCATCCCTGATTCTTGATCATCAACGGAGGTTGGAACTCCAGATTCCTTTTCTCACTCGAGTGAAGCATGATATTCCAAGCATAGCTCTTTCGATTCCTCTTTGAGAGACCCAAATATTCCAGAGCCTAAAGGCTCTAAGCTCCAATATGGATATGCGATTCAAAAATCACATATATCATATTCTATACTATGTGCCCTGCTTATATATACACAATTAATAGAACTTTTGATCAATTGTATATAACTCCATGTGGAGGGTTTTACTTTTTTCAAATATTCCTAAAACAAATTAAGAGGTCACTGTCACTGTCATCCCGTTGCCCATTGATTTGCTCGAGCGGGCACCAGTAATGTCTCTCATTGTGAGACTTATTTGTTACTGTCTTTGGCATATCCAATATGTCATGGGTAGCTTGCCAGGCTCTGCCATGCGGGCGCGATACTCTTGGTAGCTTGCCGGGCTCTCTGAGAGGGGCAGAGGAATCAAACCAGGGTTGGCTGCGTGAAAGGTGAATGCGCTACCGCTGTGCTGTCACTCCAGCCTAATTAAGAGGTAATATAAATAAAAATAAATTTAAAGTATAAATATTACTTTTAAAGCTTATTCCAAAGGATTTTCTAATTCAACCTCTAAAACATAATTTAATTATGAAATTAAATATGTATCCATGTCTATCATAATTTTTCTGACAGATGAGTAAACAAAGATGCTAGATCAAATTTTACAATATATCAAAGGTTCTGATTTGTAATGCTAAAGGCAATTATATAAAATGGAATCAAGTCAGACTTCCACCAACAATATATAAGTGATGCTGTTTCCCTATGAAATCTCCAGTCGTTGATTAGGTGCTTGTTAAGTAAGAAATGAGACAGTGCACTTTTCATCTGGATTAGTATGGAGTTTATTATATACTTCACTAGTTTATCAATCATTTGAAATACTCATTTGGAAAGTCTTCCATTAATATCTTTTTTTATTCTTTTTTCTTTTGGGGTCACACCCGGCAATGCACAGGGGTTACTCCTCACTCAGGCACTCAGGAATTACTCCTAGCAGTGTTCAGGGGGACCATATAGGATGTTGGGGATCGAACCCAGGTCGGCTGCATGCAAGGCAAATGCCCTAACCGCTGTGCTATTGCTCCAGCCCCTCTTTCGCCTATTTAACTATTGAAATTTTTTAATTAAAAGTTATCTTATTTCAAATTAGGACATTATTTCCTCATCATTATTTTTCACATATTTGTAATTTCCTGTTAATGACCTTCTGCATTTAAATTTCTATAAAAATTTGTTTTGTAAGGTTTTCTTCTTAATTATTGCCAGTGACTGTTATTGTTCCCAAATGAGTGTGTCATTGCCTGTAGTTTTTAGATTTCAGCTTTTTTTACTTGTATGTAAACTTTTTATTAGAGAATCATTGTTACATAAAATAAAATAATAGTATACATTCATCTCAAAGTTTCCGAAGATATATTTTAATAACACTTATTGAATTACCTATCAATATTTACACTGAATGTGATAGTTCTCTCCACTTGTAAAAGGAAAATTGTTCTTAATCATATTCCTAAAGAAGACATTTACAGATAACCATATGGTCTATGAAAAAGTGTTCATTGTCACTTATTATCTGGATGATGCAAACAAAAACAATAAGAGAACATCTCACACCAGTGAGAATGGCATATAATCAAAAAGACTGGAAATAAATAATGTTGACAGATGCAGCAAAAAAAGAACCATCATTCACTTATGGTGGGAATATCGTCTGGGTCAGATTTTATAAAACAGAGTGGATCTTCTTCAGAAAAGAACAGAACTCCCATAAGACTCAGATTTTTCACTTCTTGGTATCTACTGCCAAGTACAAAGACATTAGTTCAAAAATATATATGCATAACTATCATTGCAGTGCTTAAGTACTTATTCATATAACCAAGATAAAAAGCAACACAAATACTCAATGATGGATGAACAGATAAAGAAGTTGTGTAATAAATATGCAATGGAATACTCTGAACTATAAGAAAAGATGTAATACGTAGTTCACTGTACCTTAGATGGAACTGGAAAGGATCATGGTAAGCGAAATAAACCAGAGAGAGGAGGACAAGTATGAGATGACTTCACTCATCTGTGACAGAGAGAGAGAAGAAGGGGGGAAAAAAACAAGGGGATAGAGAATATAGAACAAGACAAACCACTGACTGGATTACAAAACTCATACCCAAGCAGTGAGAGGAATGATCAGAGGGACTGAAGACAAAATAGAAGTGACTTTAGGAAAGGAAAGGGGTGGAGGGTCTTGTGACTTTGTGATCGTAGAGTGTAGTAATAAGCATCAATACAGTAACCCATCTTATAGCTATGCTACCTGAACCTTACTAAGAAATTAATGTAAAAAGAAATCACCAATAATCATTTTATCACAATCTTTTTTTTCAAATTTGTTTTTCATCTTTCTCCCAATTTATATAGACACATCATTAAGATTTTGAAAAGCTTCCTCAAGTTAATAATGCATGTTTGTGTATGGGTGTAGGTGCTGATGACAAGGCTAGGTTTCCCCTGAAGACAAATTTAAATTATTTTTTGTTTATTCATGTGTTCTTTGTATCTATTGGTCAGGTCAGAAACAATTTTCACACATATTCTGCTGCATAGTTGTCAGAATTATTCTTAGATAATATATGTCACTATAATTTTGACCATTTCTCATTACACTGTAAACTAATTATGGGAAAATTAAGTATCAACCAAGTTTATTTGACAACATATCAAAATATTCATTTTAAGAAACGAACCTGCATTTTTAAAAACTATCTCATTCTTACTTTCCAATATAGTACCTATTTATTATACAGAAGCTAATTTCAAAATGACTTAACAACAAGAAATGACTGAATGCATCCATGAACGCTACATCTTATTAAAATGATCAAAATTTCCAAAATACTTTTAAAGGATATCTGATATTCTATCATCTCCTTGTTCTCTATTTTTAAGATATTGCCTTATTAGAGCCGGTTTTCATTAAATATTGCATTTAATTTATAGAAGTTAAACTCTGGGAAACACCTTAGGATTTTTATATTGTGTACATGTGTCTTCATCTCCATTCATGCAAACAGAATTTAAAAAAAAATCAACATTATCAAAGAAAATACTATTCCCCCAAATAATATAAACTAGAAGCCATTTATTAACCTAAATATTTTCTTCTTTATTAACTTAAGTCTCACCTTGTTTATCCTTTTATAAAATAAATGCAGGGTAAAATTACTCTTTATGAGAAATAGAAATTGGCTTTATAAATTACACTGTATTATTCATTTAAATTATCTCATTTACTAACCAATGCACCAGGAACTTGTTTTAGTAGACCAATCATTTAACAAAAACTAATGTAATACAATATTTCAGGGTTTATCTCCCTTAAGTAGAGCTAATATTTTGACAATGTGACTATATTAATTTTCTGTGCGTGATTTGATATTTTTACCACTCTAATTAAAATTGCCGGTTTCATTTTCATATTGTTTATAATCATCTCACTAACTAAATTGTATTCAGGTAGATAATTTATATAACGTGAGCATTAAAGTTTGTGTTTAAAACCTTCACAAACATTTCAAGCCTAGAGCTTGTTTTTCAGAATTTTTTTTAGAAAATTTAAATTAAAAAAAAATTATATATTGGGCTGGAGTGATAGCACAGCAGGTAGGACAGTTCCCTTGCACATGGCCGACCTGGGTTTGATTTCCAGCATCCCATATGGTTCCCCAAGCATTGCCAGAGTAATTACTGAGTGCATGAGTCAGGAGTAACCTCTGTGCAATGCTGGGTGTGACCCAAAATGCAAACAAACAAACAAATAAAAATATATTTCATACTATTTTTGGTTCCTGCCCAACAAAGCTCAGGGGTTACTCTGGGCTCTGCACTCGAGTATTACTCCTTTTACGATTCAGGGACCCAGATCAGATAACAGGAATGGAACCCAGGTTGACCACATGCAAGACAAAGCCCTACTCTCTGTATTATTGCTCTGCCCCTAATTTTGTTGTATCTTTGCATTAATCCCTGGTTTTAACCCATATATTATGTCCTTGATATAATTTCTAGTGGTTCCATTTGAAATTTTCTGTTGTCAAATATGTCCAATGCCAAGTATGTGCAGTGTCCTCACAGATACCAGGAGTCAGAGGAAGGCTTGAGCTATCCCCATAGGATGAACTGCACATTCAGCCTTAAAGCATACTGTAATATGAGAACTGTCTTCAGAAGGAAGCTTTCCACTGGGGGCTGGGATGGAGGGAATACATGAGATGGGGCAGATAGGACAGAGAAGAGAACACTAAAGTACTAAAGTGATGTGCATGATATCCTATCAGCAACAATATTGCGAGCCATGGAGGCTTAAAGAAAACGAACAAACAAATGAAAAAGGTGATTGCCACAGAGGCAGGAAGTGGGGAGGGGATGCAAACAGGACATTGATAAAAGAAAGTGGGCACTGGTGAAGAGATTGGTATTGCAACATTCTATGTTAGAAACTCAATCAGGAATGACTTTGTAATTCGCAGTGACTCAAAAAATTTAAGAAAAAAATAAATAAAAAGAAGCGGGTAGGGCATTTGCCTTGCACACGGCCGACCCGGGTTTGATTCCTCCATCCCTCTCAGAGAGCCCGGCAAGCTACTGAGAGTTTCCTGTACACAAGGCAGAGCCTGGCAAGCTACCTGTGGATATGCCAAAAACAGTAACAGGTCTCACAACGGAGATGTTACTGGTGCCCGCTTGAGCAAATGGATGAACAACAGGAGGACAGTGCTACAGACAGTGCTACTGTGGTATGTTATTTTACAAGAAAAAAACAAAGTGAAATCAATAAATGCAAGTATCTCAGCACCTATTATAATGCATTGCACTTGTTGATTTTTTCTTTTTTTTAATTGTTTCTTTTATTAAAAGTACCTACTTTGAAACCCACTTTCTTTTTTTAAAATTTTATTGAATTACGATGAGATAGTTAGAAGCTTTCAAAGGCACATGAAAAACTGCTCCCCATCGCTAGTAATCAGGGAGATGCAAATCAAAACAACAAAGAGATATCATCTCATACTACAGAGACTGGCACACATTCAAAAGAACAAAGGCAACCAATGTTGGCGTGGATGTGGGGAAAAAGGAACGCTCTTTCACTGTTGGTGGGAATGCCAACTGGTCCAGCCTTTCTTGAAACCCACTTTCAGCAGACTGGAGCCATAGCACAGCGGGTAGGGCATTTGCCTTGCATTTGTCCAACCTGGGTTTGATTCCTCTATCCCTCTCAGAGAGCCTGGCAAACTACCAAGTGTATCCTGCCCACATGGCAGAGCCTGGCAAGCTTCCCGTGGCATATTTGATATGCCAAAAACAGTAACAAGTCTCACAATGGAGACGTTACTGGTGCCCGCTCGAGCAAATCGAATAATGTGATGACAGTGCTACCCACTTTGAATGCATATGGGCCCAGACTATGAAACCTACTTGATCCATTGGTTATATCCTATTTCCATGTAATTTATAATAGGCCACCAAACACATATGTGAACCAAGCATGTATATAATATAAATATTTTTCTGGTGATGTTATAATTAGAGAAACAAATATGTTTACCTTTTCACTGAAATTATTAAACTAAGATGGAACTCTGGAGTTGACAGAAGCCATATTTTCTGGTTTAAGGAGAATCTGTGTCTTTAAAATGATGCTTGTCTCTACAAACAAGGATAAAAGCAAGATTAGAGGGAAAATATGGGACAGTCACTTTATATCAGCTCCTGGGTCTCTCGTTGTGCTGCTTCAGCTCATATCTTATTTCTTTGCATTTCCTCAGTTTCTTTCAAGATATAGAAGTCTATTAATTTTCTTATGGCTTAAACTTGGTAAGGTTGGATATTAGGAACTTGTATTCCAGGCCTAGGGTCTTTGACTTAGTGTACTGAAACAAAGGATAAAATTCATAGCAATCTCACTGGTCTATTCATCCTGAAATGTATCTTGCTCTCATGTTTGAATACTAAGATAGTCCTTCATCTCAAAATTTATCACATCTTGTTCATTACTCCAAGGGACATAGAGATTTGTTAAGAGCATTATCTAGATATCTAAATAAGCTCATTTTACAAAGTCATATGGCAATATAATTTAGTGAAGAGTAGCCCTTAAGGTGGTTCAACACTAAGCAGACTAACAAGTGAAAAAACTTATACACAGGGATGGCAATACTTGTTTTAATCTTCTTCTAGAGAGTTTCTCTCATATTGCTGCCATATCACACTTTTCTCTGGGCCTTTCAACATTCTCTAAGTTCTGGAATATGTCATTTAATTGCACATATTCCAGATTAATAAAACCCTTGTCATCTAATTAATTGTTTAAATGACTGACACATGTAACAGAGAAGCAATAAAGTTTCTACCACCTTAAAGTTTCAAAATAATGTCATTTCATTATTTTCATGAACAATGAAATACTGAAACTTGCCCTGTAATGTATATCTAGTGATCACTTTCCTTAGAAAGTGACCACTATAACAATGATAGCTGGAAATGATCACTCTGGACGAGAGATGAGTGCTGAGAGTAGGTAAAGGGATATACACGATAACCTGTCAGTACCTATATTTTGCATACAGTAATAAACAGAATGAAAGAGAAAGAAAGAAGAAAACTGCCTGACATGTCGATAGGGGTGGTGTGGTTGGGTGGGATGGTGGGAGGAAAACTAGGGACGTTGGTTTGGGAAATGTACACTGGTGAAGGGATGGGTATTGGAACACTGTGTGACTGAAACCCAATTATGAACAACTTTGTAACTGCATGTCTCAGAGGAATAAACAATAGAGAAAGTATCACATCGGTTTAATGGAAGCAGAGGATAGCCTTGCCTGGTTTCTACAGCTCATTCCTTCTATTAGGAGTTCTAGAAAGAACCTACTCATCTGATAGACCCTAATTCTAAGGTCATTTTTTTCTAGAACTTCTCACTCCTGCCACAGACCAGGTTGTAACTAGGTAGTAGATCATTAATATTCCTACCCTTAATTATCTATTCAACACTGTTACTTCACAGGGTAAGTCCAGTGAGATCAGGAAACATGGTTATCTATCAATGGATTCTTATATAAAAGTACATATGTTTCATTTATTTACAAAAAATAGATAAATCACAGATAGAATTTTGTACAAGAATAAGCACAAAAGACAATGTAATTTTTAATACAAATAAATAAAAATAAAAATTACTATTTATACATGTGGACTCTATTCTCAAAGAAATGATGACTTTTTGCATATTTACACAACATCACACTAATTCTAAGAAAATCTTTGGCCTATAAGTGGAGCATATACAATATTAATTCTCTTCTAATTAATTTTACGCAAATACTCTGTAATGGGAGCATTAGGGAATGAGTTGCCTCTCATTATTTTCACTGCAAATGTTAAAAGGGAATCTACAATGCAAATATTCTTTCAGAACTCTGAACTAAATCCAAATGTTTTCTTTGAGGGTGGGGTGGAGTAGAAATGCAGACAGTGTAAATACCAAGCAGAGAAAAAAATATTTTTTGGCACTTGGCTTTAAAGGTTTGAATGCATGGACATTAAGGAAGGAGTAGGGATTTAGGAATAAATTCACAGCAGGCAGATTGCTTCTTATGTCTTTCAATTCATTCATGTGTGAAACAATATCATATCATAAAATGAACCATTAGGATGCCAGAGAATGGAGCATATGGGAAATAAATTTCTGAACCAGGACAAAAAAAATAGGTGTGTATGTGTTCTTTTGTGTGTGATAGTGGTTGTGTCTGTGTGTGAGTGATGACAATGTGGAATCAAGGCATGTCTTCTCTTCTGTATAAGACATATGGACTTAGAATCACACACAAAAAAGTAAAGTTTGGAAAAAGGTGCTGCTCCTGATGTTTGGAAAATGATTTCATTTCAGGGAACCTAGTTAAGATCACAAAGAACCCATCTCTAATCTCACATTTCAGCAAATACATCATGGCAGTACAACCTGAGAAATGTATATTTGAACATGCATTCGTTTTCCAATTATTACTCTCTGGACATTTCCAAATTGAAGTCAAAGTCTGCTTATGGAGACGATTCAGTGAACCGTCAACTCTAGGAAACACAAACAATTTAGCAGTTCATTGTCACAGTGACTAGACGGTACCTTAACTTCATACAGATTTATTCTACAGTCTTTGCAAAGATTTTGGATAGTTGGAATTTATTTAAGACAATTATCTTAGACCCTCTAGCTCCACCTATATTTTTGGACTCTGTTCTTGGAAGAAATATAAATAAAAATTCCCTCTCTCTGGACTAGTTGCTTAACTCCTATCATTTTCTCATAATACCATGTCCTATCTAGCCTCCATATTTTTCTAGCTTCCATATTTTTTGTAATCAACACATTAATTTTCAACATTGTCTGTACCAAACTAGTTGCATGAACTTAAAAACATATTTAAAAAGAAGATGAATGGGCACTGGAGCGATAATACAGTGGGGAGGGCATGTGCCCTTCATGCAGTCAACCCAGGTTCGATCCTCAGCATCCCATATAGTCCCCCAAGCACTGCCAGGAGTGATTCCTGAGTGCAGAGCCAGGAGTAACCTCTGAGAATCGCTGGGTGTGACCCTAAAAACAACAACAACAAAATAAACAAAAGATGAATGGGAGTACGGTGCTGCCAGCAGGTCAACCTGTACCCGTGGAGCAAGTGAATCAGCAGTCTGATGGTGCCTTCAGACTTCCAAATACCCCAAAATTGCTGCTGTGCCTATGGCCAGACCCCAACAACTTGGCCAAGTTTACCAAGAAATTAAGCGGCCAAAAGTTAGGTGTGTGGGAGCCACACCCACAAACCAATTCCATTTCAGCTACATAAGGTCATTTATTGGCCTTATTTCAGAGCCCTATAAATCTCCAGACATCAAAAGAGGTAGTTAGGGCCAGTGGTGCAGAGGAAATTGGAAACCCATGACTGAGGTCTCCAAGTCTGCTTGGATTGGGACTGGGCCTCCTTCCCCTAGGTCCCGAGTTCTCCAGTAGCTTGGCAGTCACACCCACAAACTGCCCCCAGCACCATGTAATCGTATCAACAGCCAAGATCCAGAGACTATAAACTTAAAGCATCCGGACAAGAATTTCCTGGACATTATATTCTATCCATAACAAGCAATACAAAACAAATCGTCTAGCATTGCCTTTGTGACAGGTTTGAGTGGTGATGGGACTGGTGTCAAAATATCGAACGTAAACGTAACCAAAGTGGAGAGAGAGTATGGGGGAAATTGTCTGCCACACAGGCAGGGAAGAGGTTGGAATGGGGGAGGGGGGGTAATATTAATACTGGGAATTTTGGTGGCGGAAATTGTCCACTGGTGAACGGATGGGTGTTTGATGACTGTATTGTAGGACAGGGGCAATATCTACATAGGCTCGCCCCGCTGCTAAGATAGCTAGGCCTAAGTTTACTTTTCCCCAAGGACTAAGTTTCTATTTCTCAGCAGCTGAAGGAGAGTGTTCACCCAAAAAGGGGCTCAGTTTTCAGAAAATGCCCCCAAAGTGCCCCTTTGGTTGCTAGCTGGCCCTGTCAAATCAGAAGAAGCCCTGTGCCCTTAACTGCCACAATTGCCTTATATAGACTATAGAAAAATATTTCCAGGAGAAACCAAGGCATGTGCTGCTTATGGAACCAAGACGTACATAAACAACTGTCATTTATGAGTCAGGGTCGCTATCAAGAGACCATTTTTGCGGGTGAGGTAGCTGACCCCAGTTAACTGGAATAAAAATTCTTTGCACTTGCGTTGCTTTCTCTCTGACTGTGTCTCATACCAAGACCTGAAAATCTGGGTACAACAGTATGACCCAAACTCAAACATGAAAACTTTTCCCACTTTTGAAAGCTTTGTAACTGTATCTCATGGTGAATCATCAATAAAATGGAGGGATAATAATAATAAAAAAGAAAAAACATTTTTAAAAGATGAGTGTTTATCAATCCACTATAATTTTATCAGAATGTCATCCTCTTCATTAAAAGACATTTATATTCTGTATTATAAAATTTCATTAAATATCATGTGAATTGACTAAATGATTTACCAAATATCTGTGACTTTGGCTTAAATAGATATCTAAAGCATTAGAAAGATATCTAAAGATTATAAATATTTGCTCACTGTCACTGTCCTCCCGTTGCTCATCAATTTGCTCAAGCAGACACCAGTAACGTCTCCATTGTGAGACTTGTTACTGTTTTTGGCATATTGAATACACCACAGGTAGATTTCCAGGCTCTGCCCTGCAGGTGAGATACTCTTGGTAGCTTGCCAGGCTCTCCAAGAGGGGCAGAGAAATCACACCTGGGTAGGCTGCCTGAAAGGCAAACACCCTACCCGCTGTGCTATTGCTCCAACCCAAATATTTGCTCAACAACAACAACAACAAAAAAATCTCTTAAGTGTGACTAACTTCATTTTCTCCATCTATAAGATTGGTACCATGGTGCAAATTGCCCCTTCCCTGATCCCAAAACTGACGCAAATATCAGAAATCTAAGTTGATGAATGATTCCCACTTTTGAATAAAGTGCTTTTCTTCTTTACTAGCATCATGGGTTATGCAATTATAACATCTTAACAAGTCTCAATTTCCTCCGCGGTAATAATCACTCACCATTCCAAATTCTACCAAGTCCTACATGGAGTTGGAAGAGATTGAGGAGGAGGTAAGCAAGAGCAGACAGATATATTCACAGACTTCAAATTCTATTACAATAACAAAGTTAATTCAGGAAATGTTGAAACAAAATACTGTACTGCCCTACCCGCTGTGCTATCCGTCCAGTCCTTAAAAAAAATAATAAAGATAAAATTGAATCAAGTAAAAACAAACAATGAAGATGATCAGTTAAACCTGACACGATTATTTAAAAAGACTCCCTCCCCAAAACTGAGCAAAGTAGAAAATCCTCTGCCACATGCAAGAGCAGAGAGAAAGAGCAGATTTAAAAACAGGAATAAAAGGGAACCCTAAATCTGGAGTACTATTGTTACTTAAAGATTTCTAAGCACAGCTTTTCACTAATGATTTAAAGACTATTTTTTACCCACTGGAAGGGGAGGAAGGAAGTATAGGGTATAAAAAGAGAATGAAATAGAATTACAGTATGGAGAAGTGCACGGTATCAAAGAGTTGGGGGATAAGATCATTACGCTCCACCTTAGATTATATAGAAATGAGAAAGATGAGGAAAAAGAAAGAAATGATATATAGAAATGAGAAAGATGGGGAAAGAAACAAAGAGGGGAAGAAAGAGGCAGGCACCTTCTTAACCTTAACTATCTAAAACTTGCTGAGCCCTCTGCTGGGAAACAGCCTAATGGATCTCACTCTTCATTGTAAGATCCCTAGAGAAAATCCCTGAGGAAAACTAACTCAACAAATCCTACAAAAAGTTGAGCTTGATGGCGTCAGAGAGATTAGGATAAAGGAGCAGAGTGCAAGCAAGCTGCACCCTAGAGACAAAATACCTTGCATAGACAATTAGCTAAAGGGTCCCATTGTCTGCTGTGCTGCCTTGCCAGTCTACAGTCAGTTAAGTCAAACTCTTCTCCCTGCTATCTCAGAGTTTACATACTGCCACAAGACTGGTACTGACACTTCAACCTCCTCTTAAACTCTTCCCAGCAGGGCTCTGCTACCAAACTGCCTAATAGCTTCTTGATACTGGTGATCTTAAACATCTGGTCAACTACTAAACCTTCTCCAACACATATCACGTCTCCCACCCAGGCCCAGAGAGCATCAGACATAATGTGGAGATGGACCAACACTCATGCACTTATGGATTGAGTCAACAGCTTAGAAAGAACATCAGTACAACAGCTATCGAAAGACGATGATAAGCAACGGTCCTGGAAATTCTTACGGAAGTAAGAGTAAGGGAAATTAACTTCAGTCAAGAGAGAATATGAGAAAAAATCCAGAAAAATGTCCAAACAAAAATCATCAAGCAAAAGTAGTCAGTAGCTAAGCTAAAAATTATAATAGAAAGACTCAACAGCAGAATAGAAGGTAAAAATGAATTTGTGAGTTCAAAATAAACGTATTGAAAAGCTTTCAAAAATCAACAAAAATTAAAAATGAGAAAAAAGCCATATGGTACTGCATTAATAGGAATAACACTTCCATCATAGAATTTACAGAAGAGCAAGAAAAAGGAGAATTCTGTTTTGAGTTTTAACTGACAATTTCTCCAAGTTTAAAAAGGAGTTAGACACCCAGATCTAAGAGGCTTAAGAGCTCCTTTATTTTATTTCAAAGAAAATCAGTCCTAACAGATGCACACCAACACATATCATAAGTATAATGGCAAAGGTCAATCAAAAGAGGAAAGAGACAAGTGGCACAAAAAGGTGAAGAGTAAAATATGTCAAATAGTCCATATGATTATCAGACATTTCTCCACAGAAGATCCTCAGGTCAGAGGGAGAGACAGGAAGTATACAAAATACAAAGGAATGAATGAAAAACACTTCTAAGCAAGAAAACACTATCCATCAAGGATATCTTTCAAATTTGAAAAAGCATTAAGGAACTTTTAAGGCATACTAAAGAAAAACATTGCTACTAAACTGACTTTCCATAAATATACAAAGAAACTGCTCTACTTGGAATTAGTAAGCTATCAAAAACCATAGAATGTGGGAAAGAAAGTGCATTATATGGAGTCTCTTTATTTTTTAGTTTATTGACTCTATCCTCTATCTTCAACTTAATCTATAGAATTTTAAATTCCTGTTATTGCATTTTGTGCTTCTAAACTTTATAGTTGGCTCTTTTCATAGATCTTATTCTATTCCTGTTGATATTTTTATATATTCATTTATTATTAGCATATTTTCTTTCACATTATTGACTTACTGAAGATGTTTGATATTATTTTGTTCAACATATGGCTTAAATTGAGTTTATATATATTGATTTTTTGGAGAATGGATCATGTTGCCCTAATAATTCTTCTGTTGAATAATGTGTATTGTGTCCCAGGTAGTTCACATATTTTATTCTGAGTCTCTGGATCCTATTTTATTTCTCTGGGGGGAAAAAGGAGTAGAGAGTTAAATGTTATCTGCCTCTTAATGGTGATGTTTTAGAATATTCTCCTTTAAAGTATTATTTTATTCTAACTTAAGGCTCAATAATTTTATATGCTGTTCCTTTCTTAAAAAAATCCTAACTATATCCATTATTTTTTCAATCAACACATTTTTAATTAAAACAGAGTGATTTAGAAAATTGGGCTGGAGCCATAGCACAGAGGGTAGGGCATTTGCCTTGCATACAGCCAACGCAGTTTGACTCCTCCATCCTTCTTAGAGAACCCGGCAAGCTACCAAGAGTATCCTGCAAACATGGCAGAGCCTGGCAAGCTAACTGTGGCGTATTTGATATGCCAAAAACAGTAACAACATGTCTCACAATGGAGACGTTATTGGTGCCCGATCGAGCAAATCGATGAGCAACGGAATGACAGTGATACAGTGATTTTGAAAATTATTCATAGTTCAATTTTAGACATACAATATTATGACATCAATCCCAACACCAGTGTCAAATTCCCTCCACTAACATTCCTTGGTCCCCTCCGATGTCTCCCTCCCCCCTCCCAGTCTGCCCTTTTGACAGGCACCTTTCTAAGTTTGGTTGTTAACCTTTGTGTCTCTTGATTTAAGTGTTGTTGACTCTTTCCTTTGAAAACTTGGCTCTATTATTCTTTAACAATACCTTTGTACATAAATTTTCCTATCTGGTCCCTGTTGCTTCTCATCTATTTCCTCTTCTCATCCCCACTCTTCATTTCCTTCTCCTCGCTAAACTCTGGAATCAAGGTAGATCTGGGCATGCCCCTTTTAAAACATTGCATTTCCAGTTATTCTACATGCAACAGGATTTTATCCATATTATTAAATAATTGTAACAGAGGTGGTCATGGAGACATCTACATTGTGTGGGACTCATATTAATCTCCCATACTTCATGGACAGACTCCTAAGTATCACCTAGTGTGGTCTTCAAAGCCCACACACACTTGAACCTTGTCACTATAGAACCTAAACACTGCCAGATGTGACCCTTATTTTTAAAAAAGTGGAGGGCAAAGCAAGTCTAAAAAAAGTGAAATAATACTAAATCCAAACTGCTTGATAGGTAATAAACCCGAGCAATACAACTTACTAGCTTGACTATCTTATTTTTTCCAGGTTGTTATCAGGAACAATTAAAAATATAGATTAGAAATGGAGGCATTCGACATACTTAATGTCGAGGGGAAGAGGGGATGAGAGGAAAGTGCATTCAGTTTCTTATGCACAGTCTTATAGAGGCAGGTTTAGTCAACACAAAACAATGAATAACACAATTTTCTATATTCCTGAAAAATGTGAGATATTATCTCAACTATCATAGCAACCACATTTAAACAATTTAAGAAAAAAAGGAAAGATATCATATTATCCCCAAAAGAACAAGCGTTACTGTAAAATATACACAAACTACTGTTGAAAAACAGAACAAGAATTTGAGAGGCATTTACATGAAGATGGACTTAAGGAAAAACTCAGGAGTTTTATTTAATTAGATCTTAAAAGATAACTAAGAATTTATGAGTGTGGAATATTTTATACATTTTTTGTGTATGTGTTTGGGGGGGTGGAAACAGGGCAAGACCTATAACCAATCTCTTAATCTCACACATACAAAGTAAAGACTCTGATACGGAGCAAGAGTTGGAAGGTAGAGATTGAGGAGGGCCTTGAAGAAAACAAATGCAGCATAATCAAGACATGAAAATGAGTGAGCCTCCAAGACTCAGTGAAACAGTGACCTTAAAAACTGCTTCACGGACCCAGAGGATAGTACAGCAGGGAAGGCGCTTCCTTTGCACGAGACAGACCAGGATTGAATCTCTGGCATCCCATATGGTCCCCAGAGCATAGCCAGGAGTAATTCCTGAGTACAGAGCTAGGAGTAACTCTTGAGCATTGGTGGGTGTGACCCAAAAAGCAAAATAAAAAAAAAAAAAACCCTGCTTCACATAGTTTCCTGATTACCACAACTCTATTGCTATGACTGTATAGAACTATATGAAACTGTCAGAGCTTCATAATGTTAAAAGAGATCAAATAATTAAAGCCTAAGAAAGAAAAGGAGCAGAGACCATAACTCCCTCTCTATCCCAAATATATATAGATACTACTATCTATTGGGGGCTGGAGCAATAGCACAGTGGTAGGGCATTTGCCTTGCACGCAGCTGACCCAGGTTCAATTCCTCCACCCCTCTCAGAGAACCCAGCAAGCTATGGAGAGTATCTCACTCACATGGCAGAGCCTGGCAAGCTACCCATGGCATATCCTGTATGCCAAACACTGTAACAACAGATCTCACAATGGAGACTTACTGGTGCCTGCTCGAGCAAATCAATGAGCAATGGGATGACAGTGACAGTGACTATCTATTGGTCTGGCCAGTATGTCAGACAGACACCCACATTTCGACATTTTGATGATAAGCTTCCCAGTTTCCATAACTATGAAAACAATGTTATTATGCTACTAATGCCTAATATTTTGATAAGGCACCTGGAGTCAACTAACATGCTTTCAAAACTACATAACATGAAAAAGTGTCCAAGGAGTATTTATTCTAATGAACCTAAGCATGGGTATTTCAGAGAGGAAGTGCCACCTGACTGAAAGACATGACTGGTGTTGGCAGGGTCCAAAAATACAGCTTTATAGTGACTCTTAGGGATTTCCTTTTCAGCTGCTTCATGGGCTGGGGCGATAGCACAGTGGTAGGGCATTTGCCTTGCATGCAGCCGATCCGGGTTCAATTCCTCCTCCCCTTTCAGAAAGCCCAGCAAGCTACCAAGAGTATCTTGCCCACATGGCAGAGCCTGGCAAGCTACCCGTGGCATATTCGATATGCCAAAAACAGTGACAACAGGTATCACAATGGAGACGTTACTGTGCCTGCTCGAGAAAATGGATGAGCAACAGGATGACAGTGACAGTGACATGTTACAGTGAAATAAACTATGAGTCAGCTTTTCTCGTAGTCATACGTAATGCTAAGATCAAAGCTATGGAAGGCCCTTTGATTCTCCTTGTATATGCAGGCCCCCAGTCCTCTGGAAAGGACAAACATTTGTTACTGGGAATGATTCTATTTTCCTTTATACTCATTGTGGTGTTCACTTGCTTGTTACTCTTCCTGATGCTGCCTGATGCCTTCACTGAAGCTGTTGATTAACTCCTAACAACTATCAAGCTCCGCAGTGACATCCCCGAGGCGAAGGCTGCCTTTCTGCCTGCACTGCCAATCTTGGTGAAGGTCTGAGGTACCTGATGTTTTCTGACACTGTGAGCTGTGTGGCCCCTCTGCCTGGGGCCGATTCAGTGAGAAGAGGGTTGAGTTTAACAAACAGTCCTCTGTAAGCCACCAGCAGGCCTGCTGTTGCTGCTGTTCCCAATCCTCCAAAGGCTGGATCCTCCATATGTTCTCCAACCACTGCCCCGGAAAAATATCAAATGAGTGAACAAATGAGTGGGAGGAGAGGAAACTAGAGAAATTTACGAACAGGGTTGGCATTAAGCTAAGTCATAGGATAAGGAAAGGCAAAGTAGTGTAGTGTATTATTCACTGTATCACTGTATCACTGTCATCCCGTTCTTCGTCAATTTACTCGAGTGGACACCAGTTAACATCTCCCTTCCTCCCAGCTCTGAGATTTTAGCAGCCTCTCCTTACTCAATTTTCCCACTGATTTGAGGCTCTTTCAGGGTCAGGGGAATGAGACCCATCATTACTGATTTTGGCATATTGAATATGCCAAGGGGCACTTGCCAAGCTCTGCCGTGTGGGTGGGATACTCTTGGTATCTTGCTGGGCTCTCTGAGATATATATATATATATATACATACATATATGTGTATGTATGTATATATGTATATATGCATATACATGCATATGTATGTATATATGTACATATATATATATAACTGTATTACTGTAATCCTGTTGCCCATTGATTTGCTCGAGCAGGCACCAGTAACGTCTCCATTGTGAGACTTCTTCTTACTAGTGTATTATTAAGCAGTAGAACTCCAAAACCCAAATGTCTCTATCCCAAGAACCCAGTTTCTGCTTCTGAAGACACACACAGAACAATGCCAAACAAAAAATGCCAGAAGTTGTCAGAAAACAGTCTTGCCATAAAATACAATTTTCATTTTGAGCCTCAAACTCATAAAGACTGAAAATAATTATATCATGAAAATCATATGATTTTCATTTTATATTTATGAACATACTGTTGGCTACAATTGATGTCCCACTTAGGAATTTTCATACAGGGAATTAACAATGCTGATGCTTTGTATAATAGCTAAAACATAGCATTAGAAATCTAAACAAACAAAAAGAGAGAAAGATATATTTATATTACTACATTATGTAATATAAATGTGAATATAATATAAATATGAAACATCATTTCATATATCCTTTGATGGATTTAAAGATGCTCCCTAAAACCCTTCTTTTTCCTTCACCCTGTTTGCATCAAGAATAAGGTTTCAGGGTCTGGAGCGATAGGACAGTGGGCAGGGCATTTGCCTTGCACACAGCCGACCCGGGTTCAATTCCCAGCATCCAATATGGTTTTCTGAGTACTGCCAGGAGTAATTCCTGAGTGCAGAGCCAGGAGTAACCCCTGTGCATCGCCGGGTGTGACCTCCCCCCCCCGCAAAAAAAGCAAGAAATTCAGAGCTGGAGCAATAGCATGGTGGATAGGGGGTTTGCCTTGCACCTGGCCAACCTGGGTTCGATTCCCAGCAACCCATATGGTCTCCCCAGCACCACCAGGAGTAATTCCTGCGTTCAGAGCCAGAAGTAACCTCTGTGCAATGCTGGGTGTCACCCCCCCCCAAAAAAAAAAGATTTCTGAGTGTGGTGTAGGAATTATGTGCATGAAAAACCATTATTCACATATTTTAAAACACAGAATCTCAATCAACTGAGCAATTTTAAAGAAAGAAATTCAAAAGTAAAAGAAATAAAATTAAGCTTTCTATAGGCTGTTCTAAGTCAACAAAAGGGAAAGCCTGGGTCCTATTAAAAGTTAAAAAAGAGGCACTCTTTCAAAAACATACCAGCTGAGTACACCTCAGTGATTGGCTGAAAGTTTGATTTTGAGACACGCTCCTGTCAGCCATTTTTTCTTGTCTATTTCTGCACTCACAATCATCAGGACTGTGTTATATTCTGAAAAAAGTCTGTGTGCTTCTTAGGAATCCAAATATGCATGTAGAAGAATGTTGGAGGGCTGGTTTATGATGTTAGTTCGGGACAACTCTGAATTCAGCTCTTATCAAGCAGACATGAAATCTACAGCTATGTTGTAGAATGCACGTGTGTGCTGAGCTCAGGACTAGTGAAGTTAGTTAGTCCCAATCTGCACGGGGGATCAGACGCTTTTCTTTTCATTACAGAATTTCCAGAGAAGACATCATTTTATTTAGAAACTATAAGAAGAGAGGGGGGAGAGAGAAGAAACATATTGTAACGTATAGCAAGTAAACAGCCCAAGGTGGGATTTGCAGGTGGCTCCAAAGGGGAATTGCCAGGTACAAGAAAGGAATTACATACCCCAATTTGAGATGTGAGCAGCCTCTGAATAATGCCAGCATGGAGTACGAATGGCTCGCTTTGGCAATGCTGGCTGCTGATTGTATAGCTCCCCCTAAGCTGCAGTGCCGGGCGGCCTTTGAGGCAGGTTCTCCTTGGTAGAGCTGCGTCAAACTCCGCGCTCAGGTGGGTCTCTCCAAAGCTTTATCAAGATTCCTGTCTGGATGGATCCTGGCCTTAGAATTTGAGCTACAGGGAAGGCAGTGAGAGACAAATTCATTTACAGAACATATCTTACTTTTCCCGCATGGCAGAGCCTGGCAAACCCCTGTGGCATATTCGATAAGCCAAAAACAGTAACAACAAGTCTCACAGTGGAGATATTACTGGTGCCCGCTCAAGCAAATCGATGAACAATAGGACAACAGTGACAGTGCAGTTCAGTAGAATCTTACTTATAGAACTTCTTAAAATTCACTGCCAAGGGTTGACCCCTGCCTGCCTGTTCCAGCTACAGAGTAATAGTCTGTGAGAACTTCACTTGGGGCACCAAGGTCAGCACCCAGACGCACGCCAGCCACCATCTCTCCAAACACACAAAGATGCACAAACAATGCCACTAGGCACACACACTTGGTGGCTCCACAATCAGGAAGAAACTCTAAAAGCCAAATCTTTCCCGTAGAGGGAACAACAAAACAAAACAAACCGGCAAAGCCCTCCCCGTCAGGCACCCTAACGCCCAAGATCTGCAGCTGAGAAAGCATCTCCCCAAATGCTGCTTAGAAAACCACCAGCAATCATGCCCTGGAGAAAGCCGCGGGCCTTGGGCACATCTGAAGGAAACAAATGACTCTGAAAGAGCCTGTGCAGACTCACCTCGGGGTCAGCACCGACACACAGAGAAAGAGCTCCCGACTCCAGGGGGATCGCCGTGCTCCTCATCTGGTCTCACAGGAGGAGAAGAGAAGTGGGAAGACATGCTCTCGCAGGCTACTTAGTGACGGGCATTTGCTCAGTCACACTGGCACTAATTGGCACTGTCTTATTTTTTTTTTAATTTTATTGAATCACTGTGAGATAGTTACGAGCTGTTATGTTTGGGTTACACAATAATCAAACACCCATCCTTCCACCAGTGCACATTCCCCACCACCAATATCCCAGGTATACCCCCCTTCCCACCCTCCCCCTGCCTCTGTGGCAGACAGTATTCCCCATACTCTCTCTACTTTTGGGCATTATGACTTGCAACACAGACACAGAGAGGTCATCATGTTTGGTCCATTATCTACTTTCGGCATGCATCTCCCATCCAAACTGATTCCTCCAGCCCTCATTTTCTTAGTGATCCCTTCTCTATTCCATCCGCCTTTTCCTCTCCGCTCGTGAAGCAGTCTTACAGCTATGGGGCTATCCCTCTGGCCCTTGTATCTACTGTCTTTGGGTGTCAGCCTCTTGTAATGTTATTCTATACTCCACAAATAAGTGCAGTCCCTCTTTGTCCCTCTCTTTCTGACTCATTTCACTTAGCATGATACTCTCCATGTCTGTCCATTTATAAGCAAATTTCATGACTTCATCTCTCCTAACAGCTGCATAGTATTCCATTGTGTAGATGAACCAAAGTTTCTTTAACCAGTCATCTGTTTTAGGGCACTTGGGTTGTTTCCATATTTTGGCTATTGTGAACAGTGTTGCAATGAATATATAGGTACAGATGTCATTTCTACTGTGCTTTTTTGCATCCTCAGGATATATTCCTGAAAGTGGTATTGCGGGGTCATATGGAAGCTCAATTTCTAGTTTTTGAAGGACTGTCCATATTGTTTTCCAGAAAGGCTGGACCTGTCAGCATTCCCACCAACAGTAAACGAGCGTCCCTTTTTCCCCACATCCATGCCAGCACTAGTTGCTTTTGTTCTTTTGAATGTGTGCCAATCTCTGGGGTGTGAGATGATATCTCTTTGTTGTTTTGATTTGCATCTCCCTGATGACTAGCGATGTGGAGCATTTTTTCATATTCCTTTTGGCCATTTGTATTTCTTTTTTGAGGAAACTTCTGTTCATTTCTTCACCCCATTTTTTGATGTGGTTGAAAGTTTATTTCTTATACAATTCTACTAGTGTCTTTTATATCCTTGATACTAATCTCTTATCAGATGGGTATTGGGTAAATATTCTTTCCCATTCTGTGGACTTTTTCTGAATTTTGGTCACTGTTTCTTTTGAAGTGCAGAAGCTTCTTAGTTTAATGTAGTCCCATTTGTTTATGTTTGCTTCCACTTACATGGTCAGTGCTGTTTCGTCCTTAAAGATGCTTTTAGTTTCAATGTCATGGAGAGTTCTGCCTACATTTTCTTCTATGAACATTATAGATTCATGTCTGATATTGAGGTCTTTAATCCACTTTGATCTGACTTTTGTGCCTGGCATTAGACAGAGGTCAGACTTCATTTTTTTTGTAGGTAGCTATCCAGTTTCCCCAGCACCACTTGTTGAAGAGGCTTTCCTTGTTCCACTTTGCATTTCTTGCTCCTTTGTCAAAGATTAAGTGGCCATATATTTGGGGGTCTGTGAGAGGATATTCAACTCTGTTCCACTGGTCTACAGGTCTGTTATTATCCCAATACCATGCTGTTTTAATTACTACTGCTTTGTAGTAGAGTTTGAAGTTGAGGAAGGTGACACCACCCATCTTCTTTTCTCCAAGGATTGCTTTAGTTATTCGTGGGGGTTTATTGTTCCATATAAATTTCAGGAGTGTTTTGTCTATTTCTTTAAAAAATGTCATGGGTATCCTGATAGGGACTGCATTAAATTTGTATAGTGCTTTGGGAAGTATTGCCATTTTGATAATGTTAATTCTCCCTATCCATGAGCAGGGGATGTGTCTCCATTTCCTAGTGTCCTCCTTTATTTCTTGAAGTAGTGTTTTGTAGTTTTCCTTGTCTAGGTCCTTCACCTCTTTGGTTAAGCTGATTCCAAGGTACTTGATTTTCTGATGTACTATTGTGAACGGGATTGTTTATTTAATGTCTCTTTCTTCTCTTTCATTATTTGTATATAAGAAAGTCATGGACTTCTGGGTGTTGATTTTTTAGTCTGCCACTTTACTATATCAACTTATTGTTTCTAGGAGATTTTCTGTAGAGTCTTTAAGGTTTTCCAAGTATAGTATATCATCTGCAAATAGTGATAACTTGATCTCTTCCTTTCCTATCTGTATGCCCTTGATATCTTTTTCTTGTCTAAGTACTATGGCCAGGACTTCCAGTACTATATTGAATAGGAGTGGCGAAAGCAGGCAACCTTGCCTTGTGCCCTATCATATAGGCACCATCTTCTTAAGCCTTTTTCTTTCTCACTTTTTCTCAGGAGCACCAAATTTGCAGTCCCCTGGGCTTCAGAGTTCCAGGACGAGTCCTCTTGGTGGTGCCAGAGGCCTGAGTTGGGCATGATCAGCCCAGGGTACACTCAGTACTCCAGATGGACTGACGGATAGAGCGCAAAGCTGGCAGATTCCACAGTGAAACATGAATTTACATCTTTCTAAGAAACGTTGTTACTGGGCACGGGCCGGAAGAGTTGGCACAGTTGAGGTAGCCTGGGCGCAGCTGATGGGGGCCCTGTGGCTCTCATGTCCTGGGGAGAGCCTCCCACGAGAGCTTTAGTCTGTTGATGGCCAACACCTGGGGCCCAGGTTTGGTTGTTTCTCGACTTGCGTTGTATGAAATACATAGTTTTTGCTTCTTATTGGTCCTCTGACACTTGGAAATATAGATAGCTTTGAGTAGAGAAGGGCAGGGATTTTTGTTTAACATAAAAATATGTATCACTAGAGGTGGTTTTGAATGCTAAAATAATATGATCCTAAATTATTGAAAGGAGAATTGTTGATAATGGAAACATTTCCAAAACCCTTCATCACAGGAATCAAAAGTCATCTATGGGCCTGGTGGTAACTCCATACAGCACAGTCATAAAATATGCTCTGTCACGTATACATATGAATTTATGTATCATTTTGACATTTACATTTTCATGAAATCTCTCCACAATCCAGTGTCCGCTAAACATCCTTGCATGTAGGAAAGCACAATAAATATTTTTTCCAAGGGTTCGAGCCTCTTTTCTGATTCAGAATCACATGTTATATCATTGTAAAGTTAGCATTAAGTAATGAAAAAATGAAGTAAGCTAGGGATGTTGTTCATCAATAGTGTTTATTGCCAATGTGGAGTATGTGTTTCAATCACTGACACCCCAAAATTAGAAATAAATATTATTAAGGGACACAACATTCTTTTACTTTTTATTGAGTTTGCATGCTTTATGATACTATTGAATTCACTGTAACAAAGCATTCTTAAGAAACGTGCTACTTCTTGTAACTCTTAATGAATACTTGATGACTAGTAGGAGTGAGAAATACCAGCCATGCGTATTTGATTTTCCTGGCATTGCTAATAGTGGATAAAAATCTCACAAAGGATTTTATTATACGCATACTTAAATAAATAAATGTGTTGGCTTGATAAGCTATGTGAAAAAGAAGTTTTATGATTTAAAGCAGTGTATCAGAAGATACTGATAACATTTAATACAATGTTTGCCTTACAAATCAGAATTGTAAATTATAATATTAGATAACAAGGATAAGCAAAAGTGCTTTTATAAATGCTGCTTCCATATTAACTTTTAATGTTTCCTCATACTGACTTCCTTTTTTTTATCTTTTATTTATTTATTTATTTATTTATTTATTGCTTTTGGGGTCACACCCAGCAATGCTCAGGGGTTACTCCTGGCTCAGGCTCTGCACTCAAGAATTACTCTTGGCAGTACTTGGGGGATCATATGAGATGCCAGGGAACGAACCCAGGTTGGTGATGTGCAAGGCAAATGCCCTACCCACTGTACTATCACTCCGGCCCCTGAATTCCTTTCTTTGTATATGTTTCAATTATTTATATTATTTATAAAACTGAACCAAGATGTGAAAAAGTGCATATTCCTATTGTTTCTATTACTCAGATCACTGTAGTTCTAATCCATTGGAACTTAACATGTAAAAATAAGTTTAACAGATACAAACACATTCCTATTAAAAGGATTTAATTATTTCAGCAATATGGTATTTATTTGTCCCAGTAACCATTAAGAGATAATAAATACTTTTTTGTTAATATAGCATGAACACACTGAATAAATGACATTTAGAAAGTAATTAACATCATTTCCACAGTTAATATCTTTCCACTTATCATGAGGATCACGCCTCTTGATCTGCCCTCATGATGTGTGACATCCTTATTCTATAACAGATGTACCATTGCCTCACAACTGTCTTCTGTTATCACACTTTTACAGTTCAAATTATACATATCACAAATGCAGAAGCATGAGACAAGGTTATGGAAACAGCTATTTATGACAGTATACCATGGAGACTGTAAATCAATCCCATCACATTTTTATTTAAGATACAGGAATGCTATTATGTACCAGAATCAGATTAATTTACCTATCATGTTTGATATTTACTTTAGAACAAACAATATCACTGCTACAAAAAACTAGTCATTTCTCAATTTCATATCCAATTTCATATGTTGCTGTCTTGTTCCTCTTAAATATTTTACAAGAATTCTATTATCTTCTAATAACAGAACCTGTAATTTTCCATGTTTGATAAAATCATTCAATATTAACTATTTTTGGCCAAGGATCTTTCAATTGCCTTCTGTTCTTTGAATAATTTATTTTTTAATTGGATCTTTTGGTCATAGCTGAAAAAGACAGAACATTGCCTTGTTTTACAAATAACTATAATCTATAAAAAGTTGGCCAGTGCACTACATTTGTAAACTGTTTGAATTGCTAGATATTTTATCTGTATGTCATTTGTATTTTTTTCATTCATTTTTTCATTAAACAACTTTGTGTGGCTACTGTAAATCAACTGAGGTCAAGGGCTTGCACCCTGTAGTGAAAAAATAAATTAGATTCATTTGCTTATATTGGAGAGACATAAAGATATAATAACTAACAACTTGGAATACTCTCAGGAAATATATACATATATATATACATAGGAATATAAATGTATACATATATATAAAGTGTACGAAAAAGTGACTTCTTTAGATTAAAGCACTGGTTTCAACTTGTCTGAGATGAGAGAGAGGGAATGAAGAGAGATGGGGACAGTGGGAAAGGGAGAGTGGGATAGAAGAGGAAACAGAGAGACATTGTGTGTGTGTGTGTGTGTGTGTGTGAGAGAGAGAGAGAGAGAGAGAGGGAGAGAGGGAGAGAGAGAGAGAGTAAGAGTAAAGAGGATGAGACAGAGAGAAAGAACCCAGAGTGCCTAGATGTTAGAGAGTTTGAGCATAGTTTTTTTCTGAGTCTGAAGGATTTGGTGTATTCTAACAGAAGAGAATAAGAATGATGGTGGCAGAAAATTAAGTTGAAATGGAAGCAGGGGCCAGGTATCAAAGGATTTTTTTTATATATCCAGCGTGGTTTATTAGAGAAACCTTCAGGTTACATTAGGAGTCTGAGTTTCCCATTTTTAAGTTATATAAGCCATGATTACCCACCAGATTAAGTGTTATCCATGAATATATTGTAACCAGAATTCTGCAAGTGTGAACACTGTGGTTTGGTGATAAGAATATTTTCATTGTAATATTCTCACACAAAGTGATCTTGTGTGATGCCTAAATACCTGCTTTCACATTAATTCAGGGCACATAAGAACATTAATATGGCAGAAACATTGTTCTTTCCACTTTAAAGAGTAGATTATTTTTATAACACTTTCTTATAAACAAACTATATATTAATTGAAGAGTTTTATATGTTGGTATTACACATTTATACAAAGGTATGCACATGAGGAGAGATAGGCGTGCCAGAAATGGATTGATATGGGGGCAAATTGAGTTTATGTTTGTAATTAACAAATCCCGTCCTGGACTTTCATGAGATATTCAATAATTACTAGTTCATTTCCTTCATCTTTCATGTGTAAACACTGGAATAGATGACATATTTCTATCTCACATAAGTAGTACATTTATGTTACTTTTCCTTCATCAACATAAGAATGGGTTAGATCAAATCAAGTGTAATGACCCCGAGGAATCAGATTATTTTATGTGAATAATGTTTAGGACCTTTGTAAAAGAGCCATTTCTCATCCCTTACCATGACCACCCCAGGACCACCTGTAATTCTTTAACTCTCATTAAACTGATGGTTCTCAGCTCTGGCTGACTATGAAACTCACCTGAAGAGCTCTGTGATTTCTGTGATGAGGTTTCTCCTAACAGCAATCAAATTATAATCTCAGAAGTCTCTGACATTTCCTGTTTTGGAATCTTCCTGGATAATTTCAATGGGCACCTAAAGTTGTGAATTACTGTTGTAAAGTACTTGGTAGATAAGCGGGTATATCCTTTAAAAAAAAATGCATGGACTTACTTTTTCAAAAACTGTCTTTCCATTTTAAAATCATTTTTATTTTATTTAAATAAAATTTTATTTGAATAAATATATTTATTTTATTTAAAATTCTTTAAGTTCCCTTTTAAAATCATATTAAGTCTCCCCAAAGTGGATGGCTCTATTGAGAATCCCACCCATTTAAGATAGCCTTTCTTGTTCAATATACTCTCAGTATAAATAAAGTTAGACAATCTGCATAAGTTTATTTTAGCTCCTAGAAACACAATCATCTATAATCAAAAGATAAATTAAATATTATACTTTCCTTAGCTGAAAAGTTTCTTGAAGGCACAAGTATATTAGGCAAGAGTCTATAATTTATGGAGAGATATATAATCATTGTAGCCAAATGTACAATTTCATAAACTCTTGCAATTTGACTAAATGAATTTTAGTCATCTAATAAACATACATAAGGATTCTATATAAATCCATATATTCTTTAAAATTATAATGAAAAAACCTTATTTCTTAAACATAAGTCAGTGTCTAATATTTGGTGACAATATATCTTGGCTTCTGTAACATTATGAAAAATATTTGCTAAATATTAAGTCTTGGAAATTAAAACATGCTCATTGTTTCATACTAATTGTCAGGAAATCAGAAAGAAGGTAGTAATTTTATGATCTAACAACATTTGCTCAGTGCATATGCTGCCGGAGCCCATGTACTGCTTGTGCCCATGTGGCCAAGCACATGCGATGTCCGAGCACATGTGTCGCCCGCATCTCCCCTTTTGAGATGAGTACTTTCATGCTTTCATGTCTAATGCTGGGGTGTGTGTAGGGGCTTTCTCGACCCTTGGAGAAGTCTGGTTTCTCTCTTGAGCACGTTACTCTCTCTCACTTTCTCTCCCTCCTTCCCCTTCCTCAAAGTCTAAATAAAATCGGTTTCACTGAAAAAAAAAAAAAAGAATATTTGTTCAAGAGTCTGGAGCAAGGAGCAGCAGTTCTCTAAAAGAAAATGAAAGGTATCATTGAAATAATTGGAAGGTACAGATTTTACTTTGAAATTGAATATTCATGCTTGTTATTCTCTCCTCCTGCATCACTAATTCTTACTTTGCATTATGCTTTTTTGTAGAGGGGTCACATGAGCACTGTGTTATGGGGCACTGCAGTGCTCAGGAGACCAGGGGCACACCCACAGGGGCTGCAGTGGGAGCCTGCAGCGCTGGGGATCAAATCAGGGTCTCATTCATGGTGAGCATGTGCTCTGCCCTTTGCACTTTTATGGGACTGGTAACAACTCAAATAAGCAAAATGCGCCACCATTTTCTTAGGAAAAATAAAGGTTATTTATCCTATAAATAAGTAGGCTATGAATATTTGTTCTGATTCTTTGCAACTATACTTAGGCAATGACAGATGCCACTCATGACCAAACCTCCCTCTTCCACGCATTTTATCACAAAGCATTCAGAGAAAATGCTGTGAGCGCTTGTATGTCCATGTGGACTGTGCCTTAAACTCTATCAGGTTGGAAAAATACAAAGAAGCTGGCTGGAAGGGGCTGATAAACAAGTCCCTGAGAGAATCCCATTCATCTCCATGATGACATCAACCTCAAGTTATTTTTTAAAAAGTGCTATAATTTTTTTAAAGAATGAAGTTGGAGGTTGAGGAGATAGCTAAAAGGGCGGAAGCCCTAACTTTGATACCATTGCCTTGCCCTGCAACCCCCCTCGCCCCAAGCAAAGCTAAATGCAATTTTTGAGAAGAGTTGAGAATAGCCTCTAAGAACTACTTAGAAACTCAAATCTTACTGATAAAAGCTTTAAAAAACAAATATTCTGTAAACACCAGGACATGACTACGGTGTACTTAGAATTCAGCTAACTCACCTAAGGGAATTTTTACTTTCATTTTAATTTTTTTTTATTAAAAACAATTCCTGTTTTGATTTTTTGGGCCATACCCGGTGGTGTTCAGGGCTTACTCCTCACTCTGCTCTCAGGGATCATTCCCAGCTGCCTCCAGGGACCTCATGGGGTGCTGGTGATTGAGGTCAGGTAGGCCAAGTGCCAGGTAAGTGCCTTAGCCATTGTACATTGCTCCAAACCCATCACTTTAATCAAAATAGGCACATGAGTCCAGCCTACCACCAATGAGAGCAGAGTGTTAGCCTTAGTTTGGTTGGACCTGGGGAATTCAGCTCATAGGAAATTCCTACTGCACCTGTAGGAGATCTATAATGATGCTCTGGCTCTTACAAACCTGTCTTACCATTTCCTCAAATTAGTTATAGCACTATTCCTTGGTAGCACAGCGGGTAGGACATTTGCCTTGCACGTGGCTGACCCCAGTTCGATTCCTCTGCCCCTCTCGAAGAGCCTGGCAGGCTACTGAGAGTATCCCACCTGCATGGCAGAGCGTGGTAAATACCCATGGTGTATTTGATATGCCAAAAACAGTAACAAGTCTCAGAACGGAGATGTTACTGGTGCCTGCTCGAGCAAATCGATGATCAACAGGATGACTGTGCTACAGTGCTACAGATTTTTTTTCCACAGCACATGCATAATCATAATTTTCTGCCATGTTGTTACCAAGAAATTGTGAATTTACCATCCCACTGACTGACTATGTAGCAGGTGAAATTCACTTCTCTCATACATGGTTTCTAATTCTGTCCTATTGGCCTCTAGCCCCAGGTACGGTTTGATATACAGATCTGAATCCAGTGCTCTCTAGGCACTTTTACAAGAATGTGCTACAGGCACAAAGGATACGTTTCTAAATATCCGACCTGACAATTGATACTATTTTAGGGAAAGTATTTTACTGTTCTTTGCCCTCTGTACAAGAGAAAAAGCGAATTGCTTTGGTAACCAGTTTGATGTTCCTAAATTTCACCAACAGGAATTGCAGAATTTATTGAACTCATCTTGTCCACAGCATCCTTGATTTACCTCTTGTCCCTAACTGCAGTAATTTGTTATCTATAGGACTCCCACTGTCGTTGGGGCGGGGGGGAGCAGAAGAGCAGTTTTCTATCAGGACACCAGGGACAGCTTATTCGCTTGTCTCCCATAAATTGTTCATTTCTTTTAAGAGGAAAGAATGGCTACGAAATGTGAGGTTTCCACACCTGGTCTTTTTTAAAACTACAAACTGCTTCACCTGGACTTTAAACCACACATTGAAAAGGGAACAATAAAATTCTTTTGAAGTGAGAACAAAGCAAAGGTTTGGCCAGGTTCATGAGTGCACTGTGAAGTTTAAGCAGACAAATAAGGAAAGAGATAAGCAGATGATAAACACAAATAGATGCAATATATATTCAAATCAGAAAGAGGAATGGTGTGATGTTTGCTACGGCACCGTTCCAAAACCTGCTTGCAAGCAGAAACTGTGGAAATTCGGTAAAATATTGGTGAAAGAAACAAAGTTTTTTTCCCCACTAAATTATCACTGTACCTTTGTTTAAATTAATGAACCAACTGATATGTATGGTTCCAGATTTGGAAGCCAATTGATCAATCTTGATATGAATATCACCTTTCATTAATAATGTTCAAGGTATAATTCTTTAATTTAAAAAATAAATAAGTGCAGATTTGTTTTTATTCAAAGATTTTTTTTTCCTTTTTGGGTCACACCGGGAGATGCACAGGGGTTACTCCTGGCTGTGTGCTCAGGACTTACTACTGGCAGTACTTGGGGGATCATATGGGATGCTGGGAATTGAACCCGGGTCAGCCGCATGCAAGGCAAATGCCCTACCTGCTGTGCTATTGCTCCAGCCCCTCAAAGATTTATTTTATATCCTACTTTCTTTGTACTCGTTTTGAATTTTTGGAACATCTTATCACTTTCTACAAAAACAAATTGTGGATATTAATTAAAATTATATTGATCATATAATAAATTTAAGGGGAAATGATGTATGATATTAAACCTGTGACCTTTGAAGATGTTATAATCATCTATTAGTTGAGACTTCTTTCTCTCAAAATATTTTTTTGCAGCTTCAAGTATACTAGAATAGCCATGGTTTATCGAATATATTGTTAAGCACTTCACATATTAGATGTGATTATAAAATATATTTTAACTTCTATTTAATATAATTCAGTTTTTATATTTATATTATCTAGTACAGTGTTGGTATATTAATTTATTAGTCCTAAATTTTGCTACATACAAAAAATCCTTATGAAGGATTTTTCCCTTCATAAGATTAGACTGCTTTAAAAATGTTGTGTTTCTGACTCTCTAGTTTTGAAATTTTTTTATTTTCTAAATCCTATTACACTGAAATCTGAAGAATGTTATACAGAATAGGTGAGAGTGTTTAATCTTGCTTTATTGCTGATATGAGGAGCAAAGAATTCAGACCTTTATTACTAAACTATGTTGTTATCCATAGCTTACAGGATATACTTTATCTGCTTCTGTTTGTGTCATATTATATAGGTGAACTGTATTTCTATTACACCAAATATTTTCTCTAGCTTGTTAAATATATGCAGTATAATTATCTCAATTGTAATTAGTAGGGGATCATATGGGATGCTGGGAATTGAACCCGGGTCATTTCTACGTTGTCTACTAAATATATAGCCTGTCATTTCTGAAGTCATTTTCATTTAACAATTTTTCCTCATTACATGTTACAATTTCTTGATATTTTGCAAGTCTGGGAATTTTAAGTGAATTACAGCTACTAAACTTTTTATATCTTTGTATACAGGATATTTCACTGTCTCTAAAACTATTTTCTTTTTGTCTATGATGCAGTTAAGATATATGGAAACAGTTTTATACTATTGGGTATTGTTTCTAAACATTGTTGGGACTAGCATGGCAATTAATCTTGGATTAATTTTGCCCCATCTCTGTGCCAAAACCCTTCTGAGTTTCTTTGTTGATGTATTATCAATTCTGAGGCAGATTATGCCTTGTGGGAAGCAGGCTAATGTACAGCCTTGTGTGAGCTTCAGGGATATTTTCCTATCATACTTTCAGGTCTTTTTCATAATCATGGGTAATTTCTATGGAAGCATTAAATTCTCAACTGCCTGTAGGACTTAAGAGAACTCTGCAAGTATTCAATCCTCAATGTAAGTGAGAACCTTCTGTTTTTCTTTTTGAAGTAGTTGAGGTAACATGGTTACAATAGTGTTAACATTCTATGCTTGCTGCATTTACTTTCGCGTTTCTCAACCCCTTCAAAAAGCCAAAGATCTTCTAATTCTAACACCTCCCTACATCATTCTCCCTTCCATTTTCCCTCATTCCTTTTTCCCCACCACTTAGTCACTTCAATTCTGTAGTCAAAGTTCAAGAGTTTGTTACCAATAGGCACTACACTTCCTTGCTTTGTTTCTTTGTATTCCTTTGTGAGACCTTACAATATTTGTACTTTCTTTGAAATGCTTCTCTTAACATGCTACCTTGTAATCCATTCAAGATGTATCAAAAAAGAAGTCTTGTGACTTTATCCACTGGGACATCCTTGGCCATTTAGTTGGTTTCCAAAGCTTGGCTATTATAAATAGTGCTACAATTAACAGTGTATAAATATATCTTTTCAAGTTAATGCTTTTATATTAAAAAAATTGTTGGGCTGGAGCCATAGTGTAGCGGGTAGGGCGTTTGCCTTGCATGTGGCCGACCCAAGTTCGATTCCTCCACTCCTCTCGGAGAGCCTGGCAAGTTAGCGAGAGTATCTCACCCCCACGGCATAGCCTGGCAAGCTACCAGTGGCGTATTCGATATGCCATAAATAGTAATGAGTCTCACAATGGAGACGTTACTGGTGTTCGCTCGAGCAAATTGATGAGCAATGGAGTGACAGTGACAGTGACAGTTTTTATGCTATTGTATAGATGCCAAGGAGGAGAATAACTGTGTCATATAGAATTCTGCCTTTCATTTTCAGAGAAGTATACATCCTGTCTTCATTTTTTTTTGTTTTATTTGTTTGAACAGTTTTGGGGGTGGGGATTGGGTAACATCTGGCTATGCTCATGGCTTGCTTTTCCTGGCTCTGTATTCATGAATTACTCCTGCCAGAGCTTGGGGGACATATACAGTGCCAGGGATTGAACCCTATCAGCCACATACAAGGCAAGCACCCATTGTACTGTATCTCCAATTCCCATACTATTTCAAGAGAGGTTGAACCAGGGACTGGACATTCCCAACAAGGATAAGGGCTTCTTTTTCACAACATTTCACCAGTACTGCGTGTTTCTGATCTTTCTGATGTAGGCCATTAGCACTGGTGTAAGATGATTTTATAATTCTTATTTATATTTCTTTGATAATAAATAATGATAAATGTGTTTTCACATGCTAACTCAGGTGTCTTCTGTGAAGAAACATGTATTTATCTTTTCTGGTCATTTTTGATGGAATTTTGATGTTTAATTTTGATAGTTCATTATCTAGCTTGGATATTAACCATTTTTCAGATGATTGGCATGAAAATATTTTCTCTTATTTAGTAGGTGTCTTTTTATCTTAGTCCTAGTTTCTTTCTGTAAAAATATTTTAGCTTGATATTGTTTCACCTGTTTATTTTCTTTTATTTTCTTTGCCAACAAAATGTACCTCTGGGTTTGATATCATGGACATTTCTGCCTATGTTTTCTCACTATATATTTTATTGACTGATATAATATCAAGGTCTTTATTCCTCTTTGAATTAATTTTAGTGTATATTCTGATAGCTGTCCAATTTTATATTTTGGCATGTGGCTCACCAGCTTTTCAAGTATGAGATTTTGAAGATTTTTTTTCTTTTTTTTTTTTTACTTAATGCATCTATATTCGTTGTCATTAATTAACCAGTCACACTATTAGGGGTCACTAATGGGCTCTCAATTCTATTCCATTGATCTCGGAGTCTGATTTATTTTAGTCCAGATCCACAGTTTTTATTATTATCACTTCACAGTATAGTTTTTAAGCCAAATAATGCCTCCTATCTTTCCTGTTTGGAATGAAAGGACTCTCAAGCAATTCTAAGAGGGTTCAGCTGCCACTTCTGATGATAACTGACGAACCAGGCTGGATGGCACAATATGAGACTCAAGAATGTGGTGCTATTAAGGTCCCGCAGTTCTGGAGCCCAGTAAGGTCACCCTAACAAAGTTGGAAATTCAACAGAACCAAACTTAGCGGTACTCAAGTTCTCTAGAATTCCCTCTAGACATTTTTAGATAGGTCTGCAATGCCAGTGATCAAACCAGCATCAGGCACAGGCCTCTAATTTCCTATTCTGTCCCCCTGACTCCCCATCTTATTTTTCTCAAAATTGCTTTGATGATTCAAAAATTATTATGATACCTTTTTTTGAAGTATTTTTTATGGCCTTGAAAAATGTCTTGGAATTTTTGTAGTTAATGTATTAAATCTAGCCCCCTCATTTAAGGAGAAAGTATAGAGGGTAGGGTGCTTGTTTTGCATGTAGCTGACTCTGGTACCCCCTTTGTGCCCTCCCTTCAACCTCTAGCACTTTCAGGAGTAATTCCTGCATGGAGAGTCAGGAGTAAATCCTTTGCACTATAGGGTGTGGTTAAAGAACAGCAACAAAATAATTAAATCAGTCAATATGCAATAGTAGGTTATAACAAGAGAGCTGAAAATGACTCAAGAAAAATAGTAATTTTGTGTATATGTGTGTGCAAAAGTTAGAAAGGTTTTAAAATGTGCAAAGTTTTAAACATTTAAAGTAAAAAGTAACTCACTTTAAGAAGGATTAATTTCAGGTTGATGTTGATACTTAAAAACAAATAATAATTTTAGGAAAAATCAGGATAATCTTTTTAAGTGACCAAAGAAATAGAAGTGTAACACATTTTTTTAAATATGTGGACAAGTATGTCTCAAAAATAAGACCATAGGGGGGGAAATTGCAAATAAACTTTCAAGATATTTTATTTTCTGTGTGCCATTCTCATGAGATAATAGTTTCCAACAAGGAATTTGAGAATCTTCCACCAAAAATAAACTGAGAAGTTTCAACATAAAAGCAAGTTAAAGTTTCTTAATTCAAGATACTGGAGTATCCTACCAGGTGAAAAAGCACATGACTAAACAAAGACCAAACAAGAAAGATCTGTAGGTTTCCATAGGCCCATCCTATGTACAGAGCTTTTTTAAAATCATATAAGTGAGCTGTCATTTTAAGGGAGCTTCTTCTATTGGTTTGGAAAATAAAGCAAAACAGAAAGGGGGGATTGAAATAAATGAATAAGTTATGAAAATTGTAGTAAGGGGTATTAAAATTAGTCTGTCTGAGGAGAGTATGTTTGTTAATGCAAGCATTTTTACCCTTTTATTCAATACTAGGAATACGTGACTCATCGTTAGCAAACTACAAAAATATGTACAAGTTTTTAGCAGGGGTGTGAAAAATTAGTTTTATATAGCAATTATAAATATTATAAATATAGCAAAGTGAAAAATTTTGAAAAGTCAAAATTGTTGGTAGGGAATGCACTAATCCATAAAAGAAATCATGAAGCATTATATTGAGATAGTGATTATTTGGGTGGAGAATATATGACTCTGTTAAGAGATCATTAATAAAGTATTCATTACACTTTTTGAAAACTGGTTGTTAATGGCAGTGTGGACGGTTAACAAAGATCTTTCTACTGTTGAGCAATAATTAATAATAATATCATTTCTTTTGCCTCTGAAATTTTTATCATGATAAAATATTCAAAGGCCCTGCAAATCTGCAGGATTCAAGTTGGAATTCAATATCTAGTACTTCTTAATCTCCTCATCTAGGTCTAATATGTTCACTCTTGTTATTAGTTACATTAAATGTGGCTCTTAATCTTCTAAACCTATATTTCTCAACATTTCTCTGACTGTTCCCTCTTCCAACCTTGTTTCTGTCTTACAGACCCCACACCTACCACTTGGTGTCTTAATCTCATGCATCATCTATATGAATTTTACCTATGGCCCCCTTGGAGTATCTTGGGATTTGGGGGGGCATAAGGTCCCTTGTTGATAAACTCTGTTTTAAACATAAAATTCTCTTTTTTTTAACCTCCAATTTATCTCCTTGACTATAAAAATATTCAGACACATCTAGATTAATAGATTCTTTGGAAATTTAATTAATCTGTAAGTATATATGCTTTATTGGATGTTATTTACCAGTATCAGAAATATTTCATTACACATGCTATATGTTTAATAAAAATTTATTCAGTTAATTGTTTGATTAATATAAAAGAGATTCATTATTACTCTATTACATGAGAGTAATATATATTTAATCATTCTTATTAGTTTTCTGTCGGGACCAAAGGGCCTAATATTGCTTTATTTATGCTGTTTAGTTAGTTCATGTGTCATCAGGTTTTGTGTTTTAATTTTATGTATCAATTTGGTTTAGGAGCCACACCCGGTAGTGCTCAGGGCTAACTTCTGGCTCTGTGCTCAGGGATCACTCCTGATGGATTCAGGGTACCTTATAGGGCACCAAGAATTAAACCTGGGTTGCTGCATGCAAAGCAAATTCCCTCTCCACAATAATATGGCTCCAGAACCAATTTCAGTATTTTTTATAATTGAGTCACTGTTAGATATAGTTACAAAACTTCCATATTGGAGTTTCAGTCATACAGTGATTATGTCCTTCTGTAGATATATTTTTGTTTACAATACATGGCCCTAATCATGGCATTTCTTAAGCTTTGCTAGGCATATGTAAGCCATTGGTCACATGTCAAGGCTTCTCCAGTCACCTGGTTAAGAAAAGCAAATGGATGGTCACCACCAGGTGACCCTTGATACGAAACTCCTATATCAGTCTACCCTAAAGAGATTAGATTTCTTAATGACTCTCAATTAAGGAATAAATTGAGGAAAAACAGCATAGGTAAAGTTGATACCCAGAGTTGCCCTCTGGATGAATCCAGCCTCACGGATTAAGTTAACATACAGACTTCAAATCAATGCACTTTCATGGAGGGTCATTGTATATGAGCTATGGAGGGTGTGATGGGTATGGAAAGGCATGTGATGTGATCCTAAACATGTAAAAGACAGCCTCACTTCTTACCAAAAAACTCTTTTGTTACTTGCACGTTTTTCACATCTTCCCATACTTACCAAAGACTGTGTCCCCCAGATCCTTGGGAAATGATAGGTTACATGGAGGTTATGGGATTGCTGTGGGGATGTGTGAGGTAGTGAGGTGCTAGGTGAAATTAATCCACAGTGGGTAGGGCATTTGCTTTGCACAAGGCCGATCTGGGTTCAATTCCTCCCTCCCTCTCAGAGAGCCCAGCAAGCTACCGAGAATATCCCGCCCACACGGCAGAGCCTGGCAAGCTACCCATGGCACATTCTATATGCCAAAAACAGTAACAAGTCTCACAATGGAGACACTACTGGTGCCCAATTGAGCAAATCAATGAACAATGGGATGACAGTGACAGTGACAGTGATTAATTTCCTATTGTTGTTAATAACAATTACTATATGGATGTGACATCAAAAAATAAATGCATTATTTATTACTGTAGTTATATTGATGAGGGCCTGGAATGAATCTCAACTACTTAAATCAAAGTTGGATTTTCCAGAGGTTTTGGAAATTTTGTTTCCTGCTCATTCAGGAAAATGGACAAATTTTAATAATTTTCACTATATTGCATTTAACACCCATTTTTTTTTGCTAGCTGTGGATTTAGAACTGTTCTCAACTTCTAGAAATCATCTCATCCTTCACTTATTTGACACTTTTACTCAGTTTTCAAATATGAAAAAAAAACTAAGTCTAGCCCTTCTCAACTGATTTTTCCCTCTGACCCTTTTGTAATCAGATAAATTTTGGATTATAAATTATTAAATTTATTTACTTTAATAATTCAATTTGATAAATCTGGACCAATTTGATAATTAGATATAATAATCTTCCTTTGAAATGCATAAGCTAAATCATTTCTTCAAAGTTCACTGTACAAAGATAGTATACACAGATTTGTGATTTAGTAACAAATATGTCTTCTGAGAGCCATTGTTATGTCTATCATATCCACCTCTGAAAATTCTTTCAATTTTCTCATAATCTTAACTGAATATATTTTATTCAACAAAGCCTGCAAAGTGATTTTTTTTCCAGAAGTGTGTCAAAATAACTCCTCTTAAAAAATAGGTTTAGGTATAAGGTCGATGAAACATATATAATGGTATTTTAAAATATTTCAATCATTCTAATCTGAATAATCTTTAAATAATATGAGGTCTGTTGTCTTGAGGAATGTAAAAATGAAAACTAGATGCAGAATCGTCTAGCTCTTTCTGGTACTTTAGCTTAAGAGGGACAATGGTCACTGAGCACACCATCAAATCTCTAATTGCTCTATGTCAAGTTCCTTCTTATATCACTCTTTCTTTACCTACACTTCTCTTTACTCCTACTCTCTCACTCTAATTTTCTGCAATTAAGATAATAAATGAGCTAAATATTGAAATATAATTTCACAAATCTGATAATCAAATCTATACTTGAATTGCCTAGAAGTAAAATCTGTCCTGATATTTTTTTCAATGTTTATTTCTGATACATACTTGACTGAACTTGAACAAGTATTTTAACTGTTCAAAGTTTGAAACTGTGTTCATTGTGAGAAAAAAAATAAAGTCTTATAATAAATAAATGAAGTCTTATAATAAGTCTTCAAACTTATTATATTTTACCTGTGTTCTAAAGATATTCCTCACAACTAAATTGATATATCTTTGATAATGATAGACATATAGAGAATTTTTGTATCTTAAAACTAGTTTACTACTTATCACCTAGAAGTATTAGGATTATTCTACTATCCTTACTAATACAAAATATTTATTTAAAATTAGAATTAAACTTTTTTTTTTGCTTTTTGGGTCACATCCAGCGATGGTCAGGGGTTACTCTTGGTTCTGCACTCAAGAATTACCCCTGGCGGTGCTCAGGGGACCATATGGGATGCTGGGAATCGAACCTGGGTCAGCCATATGCAAGGCAAACATCCTACTCACTGTGCTATTGCTCCAGCCCCTTAAAATTAGAATTAAGGAAAGGCTGGAAGCATATAGTACAGTTGATAATGTGCTTGCCTGCAAGTGGCCTGCCTGGGTTTGATCCCTGGCACACAGATGGTCCCCGAGCACTGCCAGGAATGATCCCTGAGTACAGAGCCATGAGGTACCCCCGAGCATCACCAAGTGTGGCCCCTAAAAAAACATAAAACCAAAATTAAATAAAGTATGAACTATCAACATTATATAATAATTCTGCTACAGTGATTTGGTTATCTCAACTTCACAGATGAAAATGCAGAGATTCAGATAAATTTAAAAAACTGCAATAACTAGACAATATTAGGAACTGAGATTTTTTTTCATTCCAGGATGTCTAACCATGGGTAGCCAGAACATTCCAGTAAATTCTTTGGAAATTTTTAGTGAATTTCACAGGAAATTCACTGTACTAAATTCCTATGGCTGCTGTAACAAAGTGTCACCAATGGCGTAGCTTAAAACTGTAGCACTGTCATCCAGTTGTTTATTGATTTGCGCGAGCGGGCACCAGTAACATCTCCATTGTGAGACTTGTTGTTACTGTTTTTGGCATATCAGACACACCATGGGTAGCTTGCCAGGCTCTTCTAGCTTAAAACAATAGAAATATATTCTCTTTTTGTTCTGAAGGCTAGAAATCTAAAATCATGGTGTTGGCAAGTGATTTGTTTCTAAGAGTTATGAGGAGCAGTCTTTTCCCTCTCTACCTTACTAACTTCTAGAGACATAAAACTTGGGCATTATCAGCTTATAAAATCATCCTTTCAATCTCTGCTTTTACTTTATAGAGAGTCTGTGTTCTCAGATACAGGGATAGAGTTTTGATGGATACCAGTCACAATGGTATAGGAACCCACCATAATCCCATATAACTACAATAGTAAATAATCCACATCTATCCTATTTACAAACAATATCACAATTGGAGCCACTGAAAACTATGATATCAACATAAATTTGAATGTAAAAAATAAAATTTCAAAAAGTTCTCCAAAAGCAGCAAAGAGTCAAATCAGAGGATAATACCTGAAAAGGTGATTAATCTTTACAAGATAGGTACAAGGTGAAAATAAATAAGTCCTTGACTTCAAGAACAAAAGGTTATTTTTGAATAGCAGTTCTTTTAATGCTGTGCTTATATTTTATTAATAATTAATAAATGATTAATGCAGATTGCTTTCTTCCAAATAAATGATCAGAATGTGTTATAACAGATGTGAATAAATCATAGACTCCAGTTCATGGGTTCTCTGTACAAATGCCAAGAGTATAATACATTATATTTAAATATTACTAATGTATCTGAAATATGGTTGAGGACACAATCATAATATATTAGCTACTATTTTCATCAGTAAATGATGAATTATTAAAATTCAACATGCTCTAAAATGATCTTAGATATTTCATTGTTTAAAACATGCATTGATACTGATTCAATTGTCTCTTTCTGATTTAGTTCTATATAATTCAACTGCCAAATGTATCATCTGTAATAATTGGAGATAGTCTAAAGCAGTTTCCCAAACTTGTTTGGCCTAGATATCCTTTTTAATTAAAAAAATATTACTCAGGAAACCCCTTTGTACCTAAATTCTTTGAACAATCAGAAAGTGCCTCCCAATTGTACCTGAGGCTACTACCACTTCTCTCTATACAGCACCCCCTCCCTCAGGAGGGTGGTATCAAACACTCTGGGAAACACAGGTCTAAAGCATCAGCAATAGAAAGTAGACAAAGGACCAAATATTATGACCTCTCAGTATTTGTATTGCAAACCATGATGCCCAAAGTGGAGAGAGAGTAAGATGGAAGTTCCTGCCCTATATGAGGTGGGGTGGGATGACAGGAGCAATTCCTGGGACAAAGATAGTGGAAAATGCGCATTGGTGGAGGATGAGTGTTTAATCATTGTATGACTGAAACTCAATGATGAAAGCTTTGTAACTATATATCACAGTGATTCAAAAAATAATAATTAAAAAGAATAAACTTTACAAAATAAAACATCAGCAATAAAGATAACTTACTGCATTTTTCTTTTTATTAAGAAATTGAATTTCTTAATGAAATGATCAAAATTATTCACTAATTGAAAATAATGCTTTATAATGTGAATAAAGCAGAGAATATTTCTTCTTCCTCTTCCTTTCCTCTTCCTCTTCCTCTTCCTTTCCTCTTCTTCTTCCTCTTCTCCTCCTCTTCCTCCTCCTCTTCCTCTTCCTCCTCCTCCCCTTCCCATCCCTCGTTTCCTTCTCCTTCTCTTTTGCCTTCTCCTTCTCCTCTTCCTTCTCCTTCTCCTTCTCTTTCTTCTTCTTCTATCACTGCTGCTGTATTTAGTGTTTGTGTCATGCACTGAAGAGAGGCTCCAAAAACATTTATTCCAATCTCCACATCTTATGAATGAACTTTTTTTAGATGCAATTTTACATAATATAACTGAGCTTGATAGATTAAAAAGTGACTTTCCTAGTATACAGCTAATTGTTGGGAGTCATGTATTAAATTCAAGAAGTCTAACAGACCGCACATTACAAATTCAAACTTAAAGAATTCTGTTTCTCATATTTTTTTAACTAAAAACACTCCCCCTTTCTCTTTTCCCTCTCATATCAGGAGTGATTTTAGAGGGGAACAAGAACCTGATAGATTTATACATACATATATATGTATATATATTCATTCTAGTCACCATCTCTAATCAAAGTCAAATTAATATTCTAAAATGCTCAGATTAACATTCTAAACATGCCTCTTGAGAATCTAGAAAAGAAACAACAAATAAATCCAAAAACAAAATCCTCATTGAAATCTTAGTGAACTGAATCCAAACAACATATCAAAAAAGGTCATAAGACACAAATGGAATTAATTCCAGGGATGGAAGAACGGTTCCACATATGCAAATAAACTATTGTAATTTAACACTATTTTAACAAATAAAAGAAGTTAAAGTCATATGATCATATCAGTAAATGCAGAGAGAGTTTTTGAAAAAGTTCAAATCTAGGGGCTGGAGAGATAGCACAGCGGGTAGGGCGTTTGCCTTGCACGCGGCCGACCTGGGTTCAAATCCCAGCATCCCATATGATCCCCTGAGCACGGCCAGAGGTAATTCCTGAGTGCAGAGCCAGGAGTATCCCCTGTGCATCGCCAGGTGTGACCCAAAAAGCAAAAAAAAAAAAAAAAAAAGTTTAAATCTATCCACGAAAAAAGATCTCAATACCATTGGGAATAAAAAGAAACCTCATCAAGATAGAAATGGCCTTTAATTATAAACCTATGTCATTATTATTTCTCAATGGAGAAAAATGGAAAGCAAGATGAGGACATTTGACAATATTGTAATTGCTAGCTCTACATATAGTCATAATTTCATCACTATACTTTTTGGGGAGCACAGTGTAAACTAGGCTTGAAGAAATGTCAGATCTAGTTTTGAATTCCATATAATAAGGTGATATACTCTTGTTAAATTTATTTAATATGATTCATGTTTTCCTCACTATAAGGGTAGTAGCATTATCATCTAGCTTTATAACTATTGAGTAAGTACACATCTATTATCTCATCTAATTGTGTCTAAAAAGCACTTCGAAGGATAATTTAAAATAAAACATAAGCTAGGGCTAAAAATAAACCCAATTGATTTCTTCATCTATATTGAGCTTTTAAATTGCCTCATTTAATCACATAACTTTAAATAACATAACTATCCTGACAACAGTCTTAAACATTTAACTAACTATTCAATGGTCCATTCGAAATCTCATCATGGTATTTTACAATTATCTTAAAACTTACAGATTCCATATGAATTTTAGGAGTGTTTTGTCTATTTCTTTGAAAAATTTCATGGGTATCCTGATAGGGACTGCATTAAATTTGTACAATGCTTTGGGCAATATTGCCATTTTGATAATGTTAATTCTCCCTATACATGAGCAGGGAATATGTCTTCATTTCCTAGTGTCCTCTACTATTTCTTGAAGGAGTGTTTTGTAATTTTCCTTGTATAGGTCTTTCACCTCTTTGCTTAAGCTGATTCCAAGGTACTTGATTTTCTGAGGTACTATTGTGAACGGGATTTTTTTTTGTTTTTGTTTTTTAATTTTATTAAATCACCGTGAGATAGTTACAAGCTTTCATGATTGGGTTACAATCTCACAATGATCAAACACCCATCCCTCCACCAGTGAACATTCCCCACCACCAAAATACCGGTTATACCTCCCCATTTCCCACCCTCCCCCAGCCTCCATGGCAGACAATATTGCCCATACTCTCTCTCTCTCCTTTTGGACATTATGGCTTGCAACACAGAAACTGAGAGGTCATCATGTTTGGTCCATTATCTAATTTTGACACACATCTCCCATCCCGACTGATTCCTCCAGCCATCATTTTCTTAGTGATCCCTTCTCTATTTTATCTGCCTTCTACCCTCTGCTCATGGAGCAGTCTTACAGCTATGGGGAAATCCCCCGGCCCTTGTATCTTTCTTCTCTTTCATTATTTGTATATAAGAAAGTCATGGAGTTTTTGGGTGTTGATTTTGTAGCCTGCCACTTTACTATATTAATCTATTGTTTCTAGGAGCTTTTCTCTGTGGAGTCTTTAGGGTTTTTTAATTATAGGATCATATCATCTGCAAATAATGATAATATGACCTCTTCCTTTTCTATCTGAATGCCCTTGATATCTTTTTCTTTTCTAACTGCTATGGCCAGGACTTCCAGTACTATATTGAATAGGAGTGGCGAAAGCGGGCAACCTTATCTTGTGTCTGATCTTAGAGGGAAGGCTTTTAGTTTTTCCCCATTGAGAATGATACTTGCCATGGGGTTGTGATAGATGGTTTTGACTATATTTAGGAAAGTTCCTTCGATGCTCGTTTGGCTTAGAGTTTTCAGCATAAACGGGTGCTGGGTCTTGTCAAATGCTTTCTCTGCATCTATTGATACGATCATATGATTTTTATTATTTCTTTTATTGATATAATGAATTATGTTGATAACTTGAGAATGTTAAACCATCCTTGCATCCCTGGGATGAATCCTATTTGGTCATGGTGTATGATCTTTTTGATGAGTTGTTGGATTCTATTTGCTAATATTTTGTTGAGGATCTTTGCGTCTGTGCTCATCAGGTCTGTAATTCTCTTTCTTTGTGGTTTCTCTGTCTTCTTTTGGTATCACGGTGATATTTGCTTCATAGAAACTGTTTGGAAGTCGTTTTGGTACTTCAATTTTCTGGAAAAGCTTTAAGAGGATTGGGAGTAAGTCCTCTTCAAAGGTTTGGAAGAATTCAATATTGAATCCATCTGGGCCAGGACTTTTGTGCTTGGGGAGACTTTTTATTACCGTTTCAATTTCCTTGATGGTGATAGGTCTGTTCAGGTATTCCAGGTCTTCTTGGTTCAGCCTTGGGAGGCTATAAGAATCTAGGAATTTATCCATTTCCTCGAGGTTTTTGTGTTTCATGGCATAAAGATTCTCAAAGTAATCTCTGAGGATCCTTTGAATTTCTGTCATTTCTGTTGTAATATCCCCCTTTTCATTTCTGATTTTGTTTATTAGGGTTTTCTCTCTCCCTTTTTTTGTGAGTCTTGCTAGAGGTTTATTGCTCTTGTTTATTTTCTCAAAGAACCAGCTCTGGTTTCATTGATCTTTCAGATTGTTTTTTGGATTTCCATCTCGTTAATTTCTGCTCAGAGTATTATTTTTCTCCTTCCTACTGTTTGGATTGGGCTCCTTTTATTGGTCTTTCTCCAAGCTCTTAAGATTTGAGGTTAGGTTACTTATGTGGCCTCACTCCTCCTTCCTGAGAAATGCTTGTAGAGCTACAAACTTTTCTCTTAACACAGCTTTTGCTGTGTCCCATAAGTTTTGGTAACTCGTGTCCTCATTTTCATTCATTTACAGGAATCTTTTGATTTCCTCTTTGATTCCCATTCTAAGCCACTTGTTGTCCAATAGTTAGCTGCCACACTTCTGGGAATATATCCCAAGGATGCAAAAATCACAGTAGAAATGACATCTGTACCTATATGTTCATTGCAGCACTGTTCACAATAACCAAAATATGGAAACAACCCAAGTGCCCTAGAACAGATGGCTGGTTAAAGAAACTTTGGTACATCTACACAATGCAATACTATGCAGCTGATAGGAAAGATGAAGTCATGAAAATTGCTTATAAATGGATAGACATGGAGAGTATCATGCTAAATGAAATGAGTCAGAAAGAGAGGGACAAACATAAACTGCACTCATTTGTGGAGTATAGAATAATCTATACTGATTACATGAAGCTGACACCCAAGGACAATAGATACAAGGGCCAGGAAGATTGACCCGTAGCTGAAAGCCTGCTTCAGGAGCAGAAAGGAGAAGGCAGATAAAATAGAGAAGGGATCACTAAGAAAATGATGGCTGGAGAAATCAGTCGGGATGGGAGACATGTGCTGAAAGTAGACAATGGACCAAACATGACGACCTCTCAGTGTCTGGGTTGCAAGTCATAATGCCCAAAAGTAGAGAGAGAATTTGGGGAATAATGTCTGCCATGGAGGCAGGGGGAGGGTGGGAAAGGAGGGGTATGCTGGGGATATTAGTGGTGGGAAATGTGCACTGGTAGAGGGATGGGTGTTTGATCATTATGTGATTGTAACCTAAACATGAAAAGTTGTAACTATCTCACAGTGATTCAATAAAATTAAAAAAAAAATCTTACAGATTCCACAAAAAATATCATGATCACAAAATCCCGTTAATCACCAATTTCTTGGGCGGGCTCAGTAACCTCTCATTTCATCCTTTCCCTGAGATCTTAGAAGTCCATCTCGACTGGGCCCTCCTAACGATGTTGCACTGGGGGCTCTTCAGGGTCAGGGGAATGAGATCCAGCTTGTTACTGGATTTTGCATATGAATACACCATGGGAAGCTTGCAAGGCTGTTCCATGTGGGCAGGAAACTCTCAGAAGAGTGCCAGTTTCTCCCAGAGGGAGAAGAAGGCTACAGATATTGCTTCTGAGAGCTTGCTTTTAAATCTCTCTCTGGATGTTGGCTGTTGATGGGATTACACACACCTCGGTTCCTCTGCCGGTACCTTCATGCATGAGGCCTGTCCGAACGTGTGGAGAGGGGCCTCCAGCATGGCTGTAGCTAGGTTCCAGTGGTCTTTGGCCACCGGGAGCTCTGCTCGGGGTGGGGAGGGAAGCTGGAGCCCATCCCCAGGGGTCCCGGGGAAGACAGCCAGGCATGCGAGCAAGAGACTCTCTGCCACAAAAAATATATACACAGAAAAACTTTAGATTTCTATTATCCATCCATGACTTATTAGTATCTTAGTAATAGTAATTCAGGTATAATAAGATTTAATCTTGATATTGTTGTCTAATCTTAGACTATGCCAGTCTCTCTGTAAATTCTGTTCTTTCAATTTTATTACAGAATATTACTGTCTCTCCTTGTCTCTGTGCCTTGTCCAGCCATCATCATCTCCTTTGTGGTCTACTGAAAAGCCCCTTAATGATATTCCTAGTTCAGCTCTAGACAAATCATACAATTCAAAATATTCTACAGCTTTTATATTCTAGTTAAAATTCAATTCATTTGGGGCTGGAGAGATAGTACATCTGATAGAGCACTTGCATTCCATGAAGCTTACCCAGGTTCAACCCCTGCACCTTATAAGATCCCCTGAGCCCTGCACCAAAAGTGGTCCCTGAGTGCAGATCCAGGAATTAGTCCTGAGCATCACCATGTACGGTCCAGATCCCCCCCAAAATTTAAATCCATTCTATTTATACTAATCTATATATCTAATATAACCTTCCATCTTTCCTGACTATTTTTCCCTTGCTGACACAACTATTCTAATCAGTTGACTTTAGGCAACTTGACGGAATGTTTAACTTTTTAAAATTTTAGCTAATCTTTAACTTAATTCCTATGTTCCTTGGTTTCTATAGTTCTAACACAAAGAACATAAATATAAATGCTTTGAAGATTTGTTCTAAGAATTAAATGAGGGATAAAGTACCCATTGTGTGCTTGACCAGGAATTAAAAAATCTCCAAACATTATCTTAATTATGTCCCCCACAGGCAACATGAGGCACATATATAGACTTCAATATAGATCTGAAAAGGAGAGGTCAGAGAGATATTACAGAGGTAAGGTTCTTGCCTGTGACAGGTTGGACTCTCATGAAATCCCTGACAGTGGATACGGTGCTCTGAACTGGGTATACCATCCCCTCAAAATTTTTTGAAAAGGAAAATTGTAAAAATGGGCAAATGAGACCTAATTTGAGGCTAACATCAAAAGAGTATAGAGAATAAACCAACTCTTTTAAGTGACGGTGTGAGTGAGCTAATAGAAAGTGTTGATGGCTAGGAGAGGCTGGTGGACATTAGGAGTAGGTCATATCTGTGTGCTTATTGGAATGTATGGAAAATAGACTCCAGTTTTTCCTGGACGACCGAAACTGGGGATGGGTGGGGCATATGCTAATTCCTTAATGATTATTTTTTAAAGTGTGTTCCTGGCCCTTAAGGATGACATTCTTGGGTTATAAAACTGCCATAAGGCCAGAGGAAGATTTACATCTCACAAGGGCTAAGAAAGAGCTTATGATAGAAATGAAAAGTAATTTATAAAGTCAATGCTCTCTGAAAGGGGAGGTCAGAGACATCTAATCAGGAAGAAAACCAGTCTCATCCTTAATTAAGGCTAAGGGACACTGAAGGCCATCATGGCACTAAATGGTGCCATAATATTTGGCCACTGAATAAATACCAGTCATGATTTTATGCCTTAAGAAATCAATCTCCTTTTAACTTTAACAATTGTCTCCTTGTTAGATGGAGTGCATTCTATTTAGAGTAGTCATTAGTGATGTTCACCCAAGTTGTTCAGCTCTCTGCTTTGGGGCAGTAGGAAGATGGTACCTCCTGCTTTCCCAAGGATGGAGCCGTGTGAATTGCTTCAGCTAATGCATTGTGGGAAAGGATGATGTATTTTCTTGCTAGATTAAAGGTTTTAAGTTTCTATGCATGTTCCCACTACGGTCACCTGTAATATTTGACAGAATGTTTAAGGGGAACTGCCAAGTCAGTCTGATTTTCAGAGTAGTGGGGTATAGGAAGCTGAGGCCAAGCCAGTTCACAACGGACTGCAGAATGAGAAGGCATAAACTTCTGTTATAAGGAGCTAGAACATTATTCGGCACGGGCAGCTCCTCGCAGAATGTCTCCAGACTGAGAACTGAGTCGCGGCCCCGTGCCCGCCCAGGAGGGGAAAGGTATTTCTCTCTCTCGCCTCTTCCTTGCTGGGGGTGAAGGGCGTGGTGACCGCCATATTATGATGACCACAGATAGGATTTACGACTGCAGCAATAGGACGAGAGGGTGCTCTGGGAAGGTAGGTGGCACCGGCCCCTCCCGCCGCCAAGATGTGATCCTGGGGGCCACACGTGTGTGCGGCCTCTCCGAAGTTGCTTGAGCGTGACTTCAGATGCCAGCTAAAGTTTTCGGCATGGGCAGCTCCTCGCAGAATGTCTCCAGACTGAGAACTGAGCCGCAGCCCCATGCCCGCCCAGGAGGGGAAAGGTATTTCTCTCATTCTCTCTCTCTCTCTCTCTCTCTCTCTCTCTCTCTCTCTCTCTCTCTCTCTCTCTCTCTCTCTCTCTCTCTCTCTCTCTCTCTCTCTCTCTCTCTCTCGCCTCTTCTCGCCTCTTCCTTGCTGGGGTGAAGGGCGTGGTTACCGCCATACTATGACGACCACAGATGGGGTTTACAAGCTTGCAATGATCCAATATCTGGAAGAAATCTCCCTGGACTTAGTTGCTAAGGTACAGAAATCCAAAACCTCATATCTCTTCACAACAGGTCTGACTAGTGGGGTACTACTCCTAACAATAATAGTGAGGTTTGTGTTGAAATATTGAATGTAACCAAAATAAATAGAAAGTAAAGTGAAATTTGTCAGTTACATGGCGGGGGGGGGAGGGCACGGGGGAGCAGGATGGGGGGATGTGCTATTTGGTTTTTTTTTTGGTGGTGGGATATGGGCACTGGTGAAGGGATGGTTGTTTCAGCATTGTATAACTGAGACTTAAGCCTGAAAGCATTGTAATTTTCCACATGGTGATTCAATAAAATAAAATTCCTAAAAAGAAAACCTTAAAAAAAAAGAAGCTAGAACATTAGAACATTTGGGCATATTATGTTGCTTTCACCTGACTTGGGCATTTCTTCCCCACTGTGAGCACCTTAGCTGATTTCAGTGAAACCTAACAGGAAGAACAAATTCTTAAAAGTTCAGAAACCACCCACTCAAACAAATGCCGTAGGGATATATTGTCCCCCACATCATGATAAAAGGTACATGTGGGAGAGAAATGAAGAGCCAGCCACGTAAGCTCAAAACATAGATCTTTCTTTATTATTAAAAGGTATTCATTTCCCCTTGTTCATTTTTGACAGAAATATGAGCCATCAATTTTCTTTTATTGCAAGATCTGATAGATTTTCTACAAATCTACCACAATGATAACATTTATATTTCATTATTAAAAATTCCATAGATAACCCTTTCTCTTTTATACTCCTCACTTTCGTTGCATAATTAAAATGGGGAAGTTGCCTTAGGGGAATGGTAAAATACCTAAGATATACCTGTCTTTAGTAAATATATAGAAGGTATATTTTTACTTCATGTTTTAGATTTTAGTTTCATTTTTAAAATATATTTAAAGACTTGACACAAACAATTACTGAAACTTGTGCATTAATACTCTTTGAATGGTAATTGTATTTTAATTAAAATGCCAAAGTGATCGAAGGGTAAAGAATAAGCTATTTACTGTGAGGAGTGTAAACAATGAAATAAATGGGGGGTAGGACTTAAATTTTTATGATGTTTTTCTAGTAATGCTAAAAAAGTGATATTGAAAGCAATTATTTTTTTTTCAAGAATATAGTAATACATAAATAGAAGCAAATTAAATCTACCACTCAGCAAATTTCATTTGCCATGGGGAGATTAATATGAAAAGGGCCTCTGAATTTTTATCAGAGCAAAAAACTTAATAGGATATTTCAAAAATTCAGCTCTGGCTGGCTTGAGGATAGATAATGGAATTCTGCAGCTTAAATCTTGAGGTCACTATTTCAAAAATGCCCCAAGTTGGCAGTAACTAAAAGCCATTGCTATCTGATGGCACTGCAGTGCCTATGTGAAATGAATTACTGGTTTCACTCTGATGGTTACCAGATAGGGACTTAATACTATCCAAAGAACTGGAGCTAATTGGCCCAACTGCATGGATTTCAAGGAGGGATCCAACGACTGAAAATGGAATTACATTTTCACTCTACTTTTCTATGATGGAAAAGACAAGGGTGAAGTTTATCTCTACCTAGTTCGGGCTTTGAGGTAAATAAATCAAAGATTTCAGTGTGACAGCCAATGCTTTCATCCCCTAGGGTCCTGGAGATCTGGCTTATTACGTTAGGGATAATGTATCTTATCCCCTGTTGGTCTGGAAGTCTGTGAAACCAAAATGGTAGGGTTACAGTTTTCCTATGCCCTTGGGTCAGGGATTTGTTCTGGACTAGAAGAATTTATGGAAAGTTCATATGGGGCCCCGCTCTCTTACTGTGTAGTCTGCAAGGCCATTCCACTATTTTTTGCTTGGAAGAAGAAAAAGATGAATTGGAATTAAACAAATTTGTGAATCAGGGGTAAACATTATTCGTCTCAAGATGGAACTGTGCATAAAAGAGCCTTGGCTCAAAGACTGGGCTCAAACACTGGTCCCACCAGGAAAACTGCAGGAAATGAGTAATCCCCTTCTTCTTTTCCTTCTCCTTCCCCTAAACTCCCAGTTCCTACCAGAGACTTGTCAGATGAAGAGTTCATGAGCTCTACTCATATATAATGAGTGAACCCACAGTAAGACTGGGACAGAGTAAACACAAATTAACTCTGGTAGTTACATTTGCACTATACACGTTGGTGGCTAGCATCGTCTGTCTCGTCGCAGCAGTTGTAGATATGTCTATATTTATCAACACTTGATCTCACAAAAGCCACCTCCTAGAGCAGCTGTAAAGTTTGATATCATCAGCTCACATGGAGATGGAAAACGTATGAGCTGCCATACAGACTCGAGGTGTCCATGATGGCAATAGCATCAATTAAGTATGTGTGTTGTCCTGTGTGATTTTTTTTAACATCTTATTCCTGAGATTTCAACAATACCATCCAAGATTAAGAAATAGTAAACTGAAGCCAGGAAGAGCAATATAGAGGGAGTTGTGGAAAATCTCTATGAGTGAGAAACTTCTCACTGCCTGGAGCAGAGTCCCCCGTGCTCGGGGTTAGCGGCACTGCCAGGTCACCGAGTATTCTTTGTACAAGCTGTTTATTGGAGCCAGTAGGTATTAAATTATTTCATCAAGCAGTCCTGTAACTTTGCAGCTCCCTGGCGGGTCTTCTAATCTCAGATTATGTTCACCCATCGAGCCATGATTGCTGGAAGGGTTATTACTATTTCTCATTATACTATCTCCTGAGTCCTCTTTTATCCCTTTGTTAAAATTGTTCCACTGAGGGTTATTTTTTTTTAACTCAAATTGAATTTTCTTTCTGGCTCCCTACCATGATGTCCTAGAGTTCCAGGTTTCTAAAGATCTCTTAAAATTTCAAAGGGAAAACAAAACATCTGTGAGCTCAGTTAAGAATTATTTATCTTCGTGGGAAAATAACTTCATTTTCCCCATTTATTTCACATATCTTAGTTAAAGTCCTCAGCCAGTTTCTGCAGAGGATACCTGTGGGTTATGTGCCATACACATGCATGTGATATGCACACACACACACATAGACACACATACATAACAAATAAAGAAAACAGAAAGTGAATTTAATGAGCTGTGTTGTTATAAATTCATACTGATTTTCAAAACAACATAAAAAATTACAGGATTTTTTTCTATGTGCTTGAAACTTAGCCTTTGTTTTACATATCTTCTCTAAATGCAATACAGTTTCTCTTAATTAGACTCTTAATCTATGGTAATTTTCCCTAGTGAATTACACATAAAAATATCAGAAATAAAATAATGATACACTATGAGTCACTATCACATTGTCTTCTTTAGGTACATATAAAGGAAGAACTTTAATATTTCCCTCAATATGCTCTTCTAGTATCTCTACAGAACTTTGACCTTCTGAATATACTCAACTTTTTTTTTTGGGGGGGTCACACCTGGAAATGCACAGGGGTTACTCCTGGCTCTGCACTTAGGAATCACCCCTGGCGGTGCTCAGAGGACCATATGGGATGCTGAGAATTGAACCCAGGTCAGCTGCATGCAAGGCAAATGCCCTACTCTCTGTACTACTGCTCCAGGTCCTGAATATACTCAACTTTTAACAATTAGAAGCATTTTTTTGTTAAAAGAACAATAGCTGGGGCTGGAGCGACAGTACAGTGGGTAGGGCTTTTGCCTTGCACACGGCTGACCTGGGTTTGATTCCCAGCATCCCATATGGGCCCCTGAGCATTGCCAGAGGTAATTCCTGAGTGCAGAGCCAGAAATAACCCCTGTACATCACTGGGTGTGACCCCCCAAGAAAAAGCAAAAAAACAATAGCTAACTGGTCCTCATTATTTTTTAGGCTTTGTTCATTTTACTATCTTTAAACTGAACAATCCTAACAAAGACCATGTTTTCCAAATTCTAAGTCAGAAGAATTATAACTTCTGTTTTCATGTAAAAATAAAATATGGGCACTGCAATTTCTAAAACAGTTTATGATGAATATGATTAATATAAGTAAAGAAATTTCCCAGAATATGCTGGGTTTATGATTATACCAAGTTCATACCAAAATATATGGTCTTTATATCACATTCTTACTTAGGACCCAAACAAAATTACTTATAAAAAGAAACAAGAACTATTTCATGGATTGTAAGATTATATTGCTATCTTCATGGGAACTGAACTATTACTCTTTTTCACCACAGTATATGTAGCAAAGGGCAGATACTAAATAGATATTTTCAACAGGAAAAAAAAGGCAAGTCATCACCACATTTCTTAAGTCTATGAACGGGAGAGTAAGTAAACGCATGAGAGTTGTTTGTTTGTTTGGGAATTACACCCACTGGTGCTTAGGGCTTAGTCCTGGCTCTGCACTCATAGGTCATCCTTGGCTAACTTGAGGCCAAATGGGATGTTAGGGATCAAACCTGAGTCTGCATCGTATATGGCGAGCACCTTACCTGTTGTAACTGGAACTCTCTCTGGACTCTAATACACAAGGCTCTTGAGAACAAAAGCATTAAATTTCTAGAATTCTGTTACCTTGCTCCATTTCTACTTAGTTTGTCCTTTACTTTAAAGACCACACTTTTCTAGAAATTCTATTCCTAGGAATTTCTTCCACAGGACAATCAAGCAACAGAAGATTAAACAAAGGTCTAAATAGAGTATTCTCTCATGTTTATTCCCATTTTAAAGCAGCTGGTCATAGAAGGGATTGGATATTTAAACTACTCTTTTGGCTCTCTAAAAATCATTTTCCTATTATAAAAATTTCACATACATCTGCTGAGCTTTAATTTCAACATCCTTAATGTAGTTAATATTACCTTGAGATTCCTCTGTTTCAAATACAATTCTAAAAATATTTACATATAATAACCCAGACAATCCTCTTAACAAATTGTTTTATATAAAATCTCTTGATAAACTATACCTAAAGTTAGATGTCTCTCATCTGCATATTGGGCAGGAAAGTTGGAACAATTAATTGAATATTTACTATGACTCAGCATTATTGTGAGAAGTATTCAAACAAAATAAAAAGACATAAATATCTCTTAAGGTAGTCCCTTGTTACTGAAATAGGACTCTCTATGTATATAACGTAATTAGGAAAGTGGTATCACTTGCACATCCTGGCATAATAATCATCACAGGAAGTTTAGATTTCAGGTTATTTTGGTTCAAAATTGTGTTCCATTGTTATTTATCTGCATGGTCTTGAAAATTTATCACATTGTACTATACTCATATTGTTAATAAATTCAATACTCTCACTTATCTCAGTGGGTTGTCATGATAATAAATATAAGTGGCATATGCTAAGTGGATGAAACAAATTGATTTCGTGGTAATTGAATAATTATTATCAATAAGCTTATTATTTCCATGGAATCCAATGAATTTGAACAATTACATAAGGAAGATGGGTTTGTAATAACTAGGATAAGTTGTTCTGTCCTTACATTGCAATGATATTCAATCTTGACAGTTGAAACAGCATGTGCAGTGACAACCAGAATAAATTGAATTTCCTAGGAAAAGTTGACCTCCAAGTCAGAAACATGGACACATTCTCTTCCTGATGACCACAAGACTAATATTCCTATGCAGAAGATGAATTATATAATTTGGATCATTGATCATACAGAGATTCATTGTCAGCTTGACTTTTAAAATTTGCCAGGTATTAGAAGAGCTTATTTATAGAAAGCAGATGGCTTTTTGTCATTTAATTCACTGAAATTTACTTAGTATGAGAAAGGGAGAAATCAAGCTGGCTCCATGTTAAAAGCTCTCTAAATACATTAGCTCCTTGAGTGGACTGCAGAGGAACAAACAGAACACGGCTTTTCAAATGAATTAGTCTTCTTTTATGTTTTAGAAGAGATAAGACCAAAGTCCTCCAGCAGTGAATGATAACATGAGTGGAAGCAATTTCAGAATTTACTTTATCATACACTGAATCCCCTCTCATCCTATTGACCACAGTGCTGTCTTCCTTCTGAGGTACCCTTCCTGCATTTCTAGGATGGACTGAGTTCAAACAACAGTTTTTATTTCAAAATCCAGATCCATTTTATTCCAATTCTCAGATCTCTGCCTTATCAACTTTTAATTTTTAAATAAAAATTCTTATTGGCTGCCTACTATTCTATAAGAACAAAGCACCTTTGGATTTATTTTCCTGCAAAAACATTATAAAAATCCTCCCAAATTAAAAATTTTGTCAATTTATCCATCTAGCATTATTTATCCTAAAGCTTAGTACAGACACATGCTCATGTATACCTATCTATTTATCTATTCTGTATATACATACACATCCAAGTGAGTGTGCTCTCTGTTCCATTGGTTTCTATCTCTCTTTTCTGCTTTCTTTTCCTTTTCCTCTTTCTCTTTATAATCTCATGTACTGCGAGTACAATTTAGGAGTAAATATGTATGAAATTTGGAGCCAATGTCTTTGTCTCCTGTCTGTACTTTTTTAACTTTATGCCTTATGAATATTATTTATTTATTTATATTTTAATGAAACATCATGAGATGCAGTTACAGACTTACAAATTTTTGTGATTATGTTTCAATCAAACAATGTTTGAGTACCTATCCCTCCACCAGTGCCCATTCTCCACCACCAATGTTTCCGATGTCCCTTCTACCCTCCCCACCTCTTTCCACCCCTTGCCTCTGTGGCAGACACATTCCCTCTTATTCTCTCTCTCCTTTTGTGTGTCATGGTTTGCAATATAGGCACTAAGCAGCCATCATGTCTGGTCCATAGTCTACTTTCAGCACATACCTACCATCCTGAGTGATCCCTCCAACCATCATTTACTTAGTGTCTCTTCTCCATCCCACCTGCCTTTTCCCCCAGCACACAGATCGGCTTCCAAGCCATGGGGCCACCCTCCTGGTCTTTATCTCTACTATCCTTAGGTGTTATTCTCCTATATGTTACTTTATATTTCATAAATGGGTGCAGTCATTCTGCGTCTGTCCCACTCTCTCTGACTCATCAGAATGATACTCTGCATGTTGATCCACTTATATGCAAATTTCATGATTTCATCCTTTTCTAACAGCTGCATAGTATCCCATTGCGTAAATATACCAAGTTTCTTTAACCAGTCATCTGTTCTTGGGCACTCGAGTGTTTTCCAGATTCTGGCTATTGTAAATAGTACTGCAATAAACATACAAGTGCAGATTTTGGAGTACCTGAGTAGATGTATTACCATCAAGAAAATTGAAACTGTAATCAAAAGTCTCCGCAAAACAAAAGCCCAGGTCCAGATGAATAACTAGAGAATTCTTCCAAAGATTTAAAGAGGACCTATTGCCAGTCAGTTTCAAGCTTTTCCAGGACACTGAAGAAACAGAAACTCTCCCAAACAGTTTCTATGAGGCACATATCAACAAAGAACATTACAGGCCCATATCCCTGATGAACATGGCTGCAAAGAACCTCAACAAAATGTTAGAAAATAGATTCCAACATCTTTGGCAAGCTGCTTGTGGCATATTTGATATGCCAAAAACAGTAACAACAAGTCTCACAATAGAGACATTACTGTGCCTGCTCAAGCAAATCAATGAGCAATGGGATGACAGTGATACAATGATACAGTGATCCTATCAAAATGATCATACATCACAATCAAGTGGAATTCATCCCGGAGATTTAAGGATGGTTGAACATTCGCAAGTCAATCAATATAATCCATCATATCAATAAAAGAAAAGATAAAAACCATATGATCATATCAATAGATGCAGAGAAAGCATTGACAAGATCCAGCACCCGTTTATGATGAAGACTCTCAGCAAATTGGGGATATAGTCAAAGTCATCTACCATAAGCCCATGGCAAGAATTATCCTCAATGGGGAAAAACTAAGAGCCTTACCTCTAAGATCAGGAACAAGACAAGGTTACCCACTCTCACCACTAGTCTTTAATATAGTACTGGAAATACTTGTCAGAGCAGTTAGGCAAGAAATAGGCATCAAGGTAATCCAAATAGAAAAGGAAGAAATCAAGCTCTCACTATTTTCAATGACATGATACTATATTTAGAGAACCCCAAAGCCTCTACCAAGAATCTCCTAGAAACAATAGACTTGTATAGTAAAGTCGCAGGCTATAAAATCACTACTCAAAAATCCATGACTTTCCTATACACAAATAATGAGGGAGAAAAAAGTGATATTAAGAAAGGCAATCCCACTCATAATCATGCCTCAGGAACTCAAGTACCTCGGAATCAACTTAACCAAAGAGGTAAAGGACCTGTACAAAGAAAACTACAAAATGCTGCTTCAAGAAATAAAAGAAGCCACGAGGAAATGAAAACATTTATATATACATTTATAAACATTCTTATAAATTTTGTAATGGCATATTTTCGTGATTTTCATCTATAAATATAACTATAAATATATTTAAATATAATTAAAACTAAATAACTTAATTCATTTAAATAATTATTGGAAATATAGACACTATTATCATTGCTATTTTTATTTATTATTAAATGTTGTTTAATATACTGATAAGTATTGGGGATAAAAGACAAAATCCATGGTTTCTTTTCTGATAAAGCTTATTGTTTGTGTAGAAGAATTTTGAGTGTCATCATTTTAGAGTGAGAAATATGGTTGAATTGGTAGGTAATAAAGGAAAACTTGGAATAAACAACTTTATAGTACTTTCTGTTTAAGGGAAATTGATTTTATTAATATGCATGCATGTGAGATGGCCTGGGGTAGTGATTTTTTCAAGACTTCTCTAAACTGAAACATTCCAAAGGATCTTAGTAATGATGCCTGTCTGGAACTCACATATCAGAATCTCTGGTGTCCATTTTTAACGTCCCCATGTAAGCTGTTGCAAAGTGGATAAAACTTTGTCATACTTCTGCATTATTACTAATACACGCATTTTCATTCTTTAATGGATTCTGCGTTATTCAGCAATTCTCAGCTGGAAGGTGGTAAGAAAGCAAGGTCAAAATCTCTCATCTCATTCTGACTTGCACGCTCATCTCTCCACTCCAGAAAGTAATAGAAGCAGATGAGCCCCAAATGTGAATCGCCCCTGTTGGCATATTAGCAATGTCCAGCAAAAATCTTGAATTATGTTTCTGCTTTCTCTAACCATTTCCCCTAAACTTCAAGTAGATTAGGCTCATTTTATTCAAGGTTCTCTTCCTCTATCTTAATTCTTCCATTCTCCATATCAGTTTCAGAATAATTATTCATAAAGGTAACTCTTAACATCTTTCTGTCGATTAAAACTTTTCAATTGTATTTTTTTTAAATCCTCGACCACAAGTGGCTACAAGGGCTCTCTATGATTTCCACCTGTCTCTCTCTTGGCCTCTTCTTGTCATCTTTCAGATCTTCCACATGACCTTCTAATCCAATCTCACAGTACCTCTCATTTCTGATGAGCCCTCTGTTATCCCTCCCCTCTCTCTTGCTCTCCCTCACTGGCCTGTCAGGAACTTGACCTGTGCAGTTTCATTTGTCTAGATTGGGCGTGCCTTTTCCTTGTCTCATAATCCCTGCTCATCCTCAGGTCTCACATTAAGCATTCATTCTCAGATAACTCTTCCTCATGAACCAGAAGCCCTACTGCGAACCAAGGAACAAACTAAAAAGCCTGGTTATGATATGCTCATGCCCAAGTATGTATACTAGAGATTTTGTTCTTCTGTATTGGCCTTGAAGTTCTAGGAGTGTAATAATATCCATTTTATTCTCTGTCACTAGGGCTTATTATATTTTATCTGTAACAGTGGTGAATGTGTCTTCCTCCTTAAAGATGGAATGAGGGGCTGGAGCGATAGCATAGTGAGTAGGGCGTTTGCCTTGCACGCGGCCTACCCTGGTTTGATTCCCAGCATCCCATATGCCCCGCCCCCAGCAATGCCAGGAGTAATTCCTGAGTGCATGAGCCAGGGGCCAGGAATAACCCCTGTGCATTGCCGGTGTGAGCAAGAAGCAAAAAATAAAATAAAATAAAAATAAATTAAAGATAAAATAAAAATGGAATCATTGACCTAACTATTCCAGTGGCAGGGAAATAAAAACCTAAAGAATTTTTTATTTCAGGGTACCCTAAATTGTTGTATCCTTTTATTCCAGAGCAATTTCTCTCTATGATCAAATTAGATGAGAAATTTCATAAGAGTCCCTGAAGTCTGGATTAGTCACAAGAGGATTAGATCTTTAGTCAGAAGTATGATGGCTCAGAGGGTGGATGATTATAGCCTCACATATCACAAGGGGATTCAAGAGAGTGAACACAGAATTGGCATTCTGAGATTTGTTGAAGGAACTCAAACACCCCCTTGTCAATCTTGATAAAGGTCAAATTATAAGAAATAAAAGTAAGTACTATTTAACCCAGTAGGCAACATATCTATATGGCCATTTTCTCTAGAGCCCGAGAATATAAATAGTTGAAAAAAGATTCAGACAATTAACTGATCCAGAATACAAAAACCTATCATTATCTGCCACCAGGTATTAGCATCTTCCTGTATTTTTTTCTTAAACTTTTTCAAGTATAATGAATTAAATCCTTTCCCCCCACTTGCTTCTTATTTCTGTTAGCATTTAAACTAAAAGCAAAGAAAGCTAAATTGTATTAAGAGAATGACCACTTATATAAATAAAATTAAACAACCCTTCAAAGGTTTTAGAGAAGGAATAAAATGAGCTGTAAGATGTAATCTTAACTCATGCCAAGTTCTGTTCTTATGGTTTTATTGTCTCTAGAAGAAGGGTACCACTCTCTTCTGAACAACACAGATCTCTCTCTCTTTCTCTCTCTCACACACACACACCTTACATTTCCTAAGTAAAATTATTTAAATAAAATGTTTTCATTTCATTAAAAAAAGTTCTGTTCCTGAAAAGTGGCTATTCTTTATTAAGTTCTTATAAACATAGTATCTTCACTTCACTGGCCTCCAAATTGTGGCATGAGTACCCGATGGGATGGGTATCTTTAGATACCTGAGCATAAAATAGGTCAGAAACACAGATCCAAAATTTAATGGTATTTATTACAGGTGAATATCAGCACTCTTTGTGACACAATTGCATTCAGGGTCATAAAAATTCAAATCTTCAGGCAAACAGTTTCTGGTGTGTATGTGTTTGTGTGTGTGCGTGTGTGTGTGCGCGCGCGCGCGCACGCGTGTACACACCCGCAGGCATGAATGCCAGGGATGGAGGGTTGCCCATGCAAGTCAAGTGCTTTACCACTTGATTTCTGGTCAATTTTTAAATAAGGATTTACTGCAAAGCTATTATGAGCATTTGCTTCACTATTGCCCATGGTCACAATCACTCCTAACAAAGGGCAAGGTGCGTTGCTGAGGCATCTACAATAGAGCAAATCCTAAAACAAATTGACTATGTAGAAAATGTCTTCAGACCCTGACCTATCTGTAAGATCCAGTTATATACCACCTATTGGATCTCAGCTTTTCAGGGAAGCTTGTCTGTTTCCGAGATCAGGATTGTAGAAGTAGCAATAGAGAGGTAAAACATCTTAGATTGACATCAAATGCTTTGAAGTTTGACTTTGAAAGTGATAAAACAACATCCTTTTCAAAGTTGTGGGAAATAAAAAACTCTAAAAAGGGAATTTCAGTTGAATTGAATGGTTTGTAATTGATACTATGAGGTGCAGGAGCGATAGCACAGTGGGTAGGACATTTGCCTTCCACGCTGCTAACCCAGGTTCGATTCCTCCGTCCCTCTTGGAGAGCCTGGCAAGCTACTGAGAGTATCTCAGTCACATGGCAGAGACTGGCAAGCTACCCGTGGTGTACTCTATATGCCAAAAACAGTAACAACAAGTCTCAAATTAAGAAATTACTGGTGCCTGTTCAAGCAAATCGATGAGCAATGGGATGATAGTGATAGCGATAGTGATAGTGATTATTCATAAAAGAAAAGAACTGCTTAAAAGTCATCAGAAATCAGGGATTCCATCTTATATTCACTGACATTCCAATATTTCAAAACGGATATGTACCCTGAAAAAGCTATTTAATTGTCACTAAATAAGTACTTGGCACAGTGTAGTTTAAAATATATATGATAGATTACTGTGAGCAATCCAATCAATGAAACATAAAACTTTAAGTATAGAAATAGCTGTTTAGTCATCTTTTTTGCTTTAAATAATTTTTAAAAAATTGTAGCATACCTAAAATTAGGTATGCTTTGCATCACATATAGCCACTTTTACTTGAATAGATAATGTAACCTGGCTGTGAACCTCTATCCTATATGTAAGAGAGATTATAAATATTATTTACTCACAAATTTGTGAAGACTAGAGAATCTCCTAAGTTTAAAAGCCATAAAAAGTGTTTTGGCATAGAGTAGACACTTTAAAACAACAATAACTATAAATGTGCTATTAGGAGATAAATTCAGAACTATTAAAATGGTTGTGCTAATCTTGATGTCTCTAACATTTACATTATCAGTTCACTAAATTTGTCTCAGAGTCATATTGGTAAAATGAGGAAAGTATTACTATGTGGAACCATTTCATATTTATCTATTGTTTGTTTGCCTTCTGAAAAGAACGCAGATGCCTCTAAAGGGATTCTCCTTTCATTCATTTCTTCCTTCTTCATGACTTGACCTTATTTCCATATTTAAATTCTTCCCCCTCCCTGATAAATCTATTCTCTTCTCCTTTTCCTGCCTTTCCTTTCTTTCCACTATATGAGTGTTTAGTTTTATACCTTAAAACTGTGCATAGATGGGAATGGAGCAATAGCACAGCGGGTAGGGCATTTGCCTTGCACGCGGCAAACCGGGGTTCAATTCGCAGCATCCCATATGGTCCCCTGAGCACCACCGGGGTGATTCCTGAGTGCAGAGCCAGGAGTGACCCCTGTGCATCGCCAGGTGTGACCCCCCTCAAAAAAAAAAACCTGAGCATAGATGTTGTGGCCATACTTCATGAGGTTTAAGACCCTGATCATAATTAACTTTAATTGTTCTTTCAATGAAGCAGCAAACCCCTGTCCTTGTCACTTCCTAAATTCCTGAGAGATGCTGGGTTTTGATTTTCTGATTTTCTGCCTTTCCGATATATTGTTTTATTGGAAATTTGACCTAAAGGTCAGTTACATGAAACATTACAGTAGTTAAATAATGGAAAAGTAATACTTTGCTTTCTATAACACCTTATATGTATTAAATCAATTTTCACAAACAGTTTAACATTTGACTATAATCTTTTTTTAAAATTTTTCATTGAACCACCATGTGGAAAGTTACAAAGCTTTCAGGCTTAAGTCTTAGTTACACAATGCTCAAACACCCATCCCTTCACCAGTGCACATATTCCACCACCAAGAACCACAGTAAACCTCCCCCTCACCCCCCACCTCCCCAGCCCCCATCCCACCTGCGTAGCTGATAAATTTCACTTTACTTTCTCTTTACTTTGATTACATTCAATATTTCAACAAAAAAGTCACTATTATCATTTGGAGTTTCCCCCCTCAAAGTCAGACCTGCTGGAAAGGAAGCATTTGATAATTTGTTTTCCATTGCTGAGAATGAAGAGATATGAGGTCATGTGGCTACATAGTGGGCATGAGGTTTTGGATTTCTGTATTTTAGTATTTTAGTAACTAAGTCCAGAGAAATTTCTGTCAGAAGTTGCATCATTGCAAGCTCGTACCTCTCTGCTACTTTATATTCCACACATGAGTGCAATCTTTCTATGTCTGTCTCTTTCTTTCTGACTCATTTCACTCAACATGATACTTTCCATGTTGATCCACTTATATGCAAATTTCGTGACTTCATGTTTTCTAACAGCTGCATAGTATTCCATTGTGTAGATATACCAAAGTTTCTTTAACCAGCCATCTGTTTTTGGGCACTCTTTTTTTTCCAGATTGTGGCTATTGTAAACAGTGCTGCAATGAACATAGAAATGCAGATGCCATCTCTACTATACCTTTTTGCCTCTCTGGGATATATTCCCAGGAGTGGTATTGCTGGGTCAAATGGGAGCTCAATTTCTAACTTTTTGAGAATCGTCCATATTGTTTTCCAAAAGGGCTGAACAAGTCGGCATTCCCACCAGCAGTGAAGAAGAGTCCCTTTCACCCCACAACCAGGCCAACACCAGTTGCTTTTGTGTTTTTGGATGTGGGCCAGTCTCTGTGGTGTGAGATGGTATCTCATTGTTGTTTTGATCTACATCTCCCTGATGATTTGTGATGTCGAGCATTTTCTCATGTGCCTCTCAGCCATTCATATTTCTTCTTTGGGGAAGTTTATGTTCATTTCCTCACCCCATTTTTTGATTGGGTCGGCAGTTTTCTTCTTGTGGAGTTCAACCAGTGCCTTGTATATCCTTAATATCAACCCCTAATTGGACGGGTATTGGGTAAATATCCTTTCCCATTCTGTAGGCTGTCGTTGTACTTTGGTCACTGTATCTTTTGAGGTGCAGAAGCTTCTTAGTTTAAGATAGTCCCATTTATTTATCTCTGTTTTCACTAGCTTGGCCAGTGGTGTGTCATCTTTTAAGATACCGTTGGCTACAATGTTGTGGAGAGTTTTGCCAACCTTGTCTTCAATGCACCTTATGGATTCTGGTCTGATGTAGAGATCTTTAATCCATTTCTATCTGACTTTTGTACATGGTGATAGGTGGAGATCTGAGTCCATTTTTTTGCATATGGCTGTCCAGTTTTGCCAGCACAATTTGTTAAATATGCTTCCCTTGCTCCACTTCACATTTCTTGCTCCATTATCAAAGATTAGATGATCATATATTTGGGGTGATATGTCAGAATATTCAACCCTGTTCCATTGGTCTGCAGCTCTGCATTTGTTCCGGTACCATGCTGTTTCAATTACTACCACTTTGTAGTAGAGTTTGAAGTTGGGGAGGTTGATTCCTCCCATTTTCTTTTTCCCAAGAATTGATTTAGCTATTCGTGGGGGCTTTTTGTTCTATATGAATTTCAGGAGTGCTTGCTCCATTTCTTTGAAGAATGTCAAGGGTATCCTTATAGGGATCGCATTGAATTTGTACAATGCTTTGGGGAGTATTGCCATTTTGATAATATTAATTCTTCCAATCCATGAGCAGGGGATATCATTCCATTTCCTCCTGTCCTCTTTTATTTCCTGAAGTAGCGTTTTGTAGTTTTCATTATACAAATCTTTTACCTCCTAAGTTAAGTTGATTCTGAGGTATTTTATCATTTGAGGTACAATTGTGAACAGGATTGCTTTTATCATGTCGCTTTCTTCTCTCTCATTATTTGCGTATAGAAAAGCCATGGACTTTTGGGTGTTGATTTTTTTTTTTTTTGCTTTTTGGATCACACCTGGCGATGCACAGGGGTTACTCCTGGCTCATGCACTCAGGAATCACTCCTGGCGGCGCTCAGGGGACCATATGGGATGCTGGGAATCGAACCCAGGTTGACCACGTGCAAGGCAAATGCCCTACCCGCTGCGCTATCGCTCCAGCCCCTTGGGTGTTGATTTTATAGCCTGCAACTTTACTATACAAGTCATTGTTTCTAAGAGTTTCTTGGTCGAGGTTTTAGGATTCTCTAAGTATAGTATCATAGTGTCTGCAAATAGTGAGAGTTTGATTTCTTCCTTTCCTACCTGAATGCCCTTAATACCTTTTTCTTTCCTAACCACTATTGCAAGTACTTCCAGTACTATATTGAATAGAAGTGGAGAGAGGGGGCATCCTTGTCTCATCCCTGATCTCAGAGGGAAACCTCTTAGTTTTTACCCATTGAGGATGATGTTTGCCGTAGGCTTGTGGTAGATGGCTTTAACTATATTGAGGAAAGCCCCTTCTATCCCCATTTTGGAAAGAGTTTTCATCATAAATGGGTGCTAGATCTTGTCAAATGCTTTCTCTGCATCTATTGATATGATCATATGGTTCTTTTCTTTTGTTGATATGATGGATTATGTTGATTGATTCCCAAATGTTAAACCATCCTTGCATCCCTGGGATGAATCCCACTTGGTCATGGCGTATGATCTTTTTGATGAGTTGTTGCATTCTGTTTGCTAATATTTTGTTGAGAATCTTTGTATCCATGTTCATCAGATATATCGGCCTGTAGTTTTCATTTTTTTGGTGCCTTTGTTTGTTTTTGGTATTAGGGAGATATGAGCCTCGTAGAAACTGTTTGGGAGGGTTTCTGTTTATTCAATTACCTGGAAAATCTTGAGAAGAACTGGCAACAGGTCCTCCTTAAATGTTTGGAAGAATTCGCTAGTGAATCCATCTGGACCTGGGATTTTGTTTTTGGGAAGACTTTTGATTACAGTTTCAATTTCCTTGATATTTATAGGACTGTTCAAGTATTTCTGGTCTTCTTGGTTCAGTCTTGTGAGATTGTAGGAATCCAGGAATTTATCCATTTCTTCTAGGTTCTCTTGTTTCATGGCATACAGTTTTTCAAAGTAGTCTCTGATAATCTTTTGAATTTCTTTGCTTTCTGTTGTGATGTCCCTCTTTTCGTTTCAGATTCTGTTTATAAGGGTTCTCTCTCTCTTTCTTTGTGAGTCTTGCTATTGGTTTATCAATCTTGTTCACTTTTTCAAAGAACCAGCTCTTGGTTTCATTGATCTTTTGGATTGTCTTTTGGTTTTCCATGTCGTTAATTTCTGCCCTAAGTTTTATTATCTCTTTTCTTCTGCCTGGTTTGGGCTCCTTTTGTTGGTCCTTTTCTAATATCTTAAACTGTGAAGTCAAGTTATTTATGTGGGCCCTTTCTTCCTTCCTGAGAAATGCTTGCAGAGCTATAAATTTTCCCCTTAACACGGCTTTAGCAGCATCCCACAGGTTCTGGTAGCTCGTGTCTTCATTCTCATTTGTTTCCAGGTACCTTTTGATTTCTTCCTTGATTTCCTTCCTGACCCACTCATTGTTCCACATCGAGTTGTTTAATTTCCAGATGTTTGATTGGTTTCCTGCATCTGTGTGTGGTTAACTTTTATCTTCAGTGCATCATGGTCTGAAAAGATAGCTGATATAATATCTATCTTTCTGATTCTGTTGAGATATGTTGTGTGTTCCAGCACATGGTCTATCCTGGAATATGTTCCATGTGCACTGGAAAAGAATGTGTATTCCCTTTTTGGGGGATATAAAGCCCTGTATAGATCTATCAGCCCTATTTCTTCTATTTCTTTCTTCAAAGCCAGTATTTCCTTGGTGGGTTTTAGAATTCTTGATCTATCCAGGGGTGATAATGCAGTGTTGAAGTCTCCAATTACTATTGTGTTGCTCAAGATGTCCTTCTTAAGGCCTGTTAGCAGTTGTTGTATGAATTTGGCTGGTCCCTCATTGGGTGCGTATACATTTAGGAGTGTGATTTCTTCCTGCTGTACATATTCTTTGATTAATAAAAAATGGCCTTATCTATCCTTTCTAATCTTTTTCAACCTGAAATCTATGTTGTATGATAGTAGTAAGGCCAGCCCAGCTTTTTTGAGAGAGTTGTTTGCTTGCAGGATTGTTTTACATCCCTTGACTTTGAGTATGTGTTTGTTCTGGTTATTCTGATGTGTTTCTTGCAGGCAGCAAAATTTGGGTTCAGTCTCTGAATCCATTTTGCCACTCTGTGTCTCTTAATTGGTGAATTTAGACAATTGACATTTAGAGCGATTATTGACTTGACTATAATCTTGAGGCCAGAGACTATCCTAGCAATACAACACCATTTCTGCCTAGCTGGATATTAACAGAGCTGCTTAGTAATTTTTCCACTTCTTTATACAAAGTAAAGTTTCTAATTCACTTTATGTTCCTTTTATTTTCTTTATCACAAATTATATTTAATTTTATGAAGACATCATAATTACCCATGGCAAATTCGATTTGCCAAAAACAGTAACAAAAAGTCTCACAATTGAGAAGTTACTGGTGCCTGCTCGAGCAAATCGATGAACAACGGGATGACAGTGACAGTGACAATGACCATAATTTAAAATACTTTAATAAGGGGCTGGAGCGATAGCATAGCGGAGCGGGTAGGGTGTTTGCCTTGCACACGGCCAACCCGGGTGCGAATCCCAGCATCCCATATGGTACCCTGAGCACCGCCAGGAGTAATTCCTGAGTGCAGAGCCAGGACTAACCCCTGTGCATTGCTGTGCATCGCCGGGTGTGACCCCCCCAATAAAATAAAATAAAATAAAATACTTTAATAAGATGGTTTCTTGCATTAAAGATTCTCCACCATAGTATCTGCTTTTCTCCACTGTAGTCCCAGTGTCCCCCTCACCTTTCAATGATATGTTTCCTACTAAGGACCAGTTCTCAGTTCCTGTTGCCTTTGGGAATTTGTTATTTTCTTACAGCTTTATTTTACATGACAGATATACAGGAAATTTTTCTGTATCTGTTCTCTCCTTCTGACTTCACTCAGTATGATACTCTCCAGACCCATCCACAGAGATTGCATGATTTTGTATTTTCTAATTGCTCAGTAATAACCTTAAGGGCTCTACCAAAAAATTTAGAAACAATAAACTTGCATATTAAAGTGACATGCTAAGAAATCAATATGCAGGAATCCATGGTTTTTCTATAAGCAAATAATAAAAAATATATTAAGAGAAAAAAATTAAAAGCCCATTTACAATTGTGTCTAATAAGATCAAGTACCTGGGAACCAGCCTAACAAAAGAAGTTACAGACTTCTATAAAGAAAACTCAACATCATTTCCAAAAGAAATAAAAGAGGACTCAAGGAAATGGAAATTCACCCCCTGTTTATGGATTGTAAAAATTGATATGTTCAAAATCACAATCTTGATCAGTAATTTTTAAAGTGTAGATGTTATCATTGTAAAGTGAGGGATATGGGTAGATAATATTTATAATAGTTATAGAAATTAAATCTAGTGAAGAATACACAGAACTAGAACTTTTAGTTATAATTAAATATTCAATATTCTTTCTCTACATGAGTTCTTATGCAAAACAGATAAAAAAGAAACAAGTTTAGTTTTTCGTTGAGATATTCATTGTGTCACTTCCAATGACAGGAGATTACAACGAATGAATTTTTATTGTAACCTTCCTTGACATAATCATATGCTTTATCAAGAAACTTTTACTGTGCTGATTAACATGTCATATATTTTCCATTAATGACTTTTCATATTCAAGCAATAGTTAATTAAGAGCAAATAAAATTTAAACTACAGTCTTCACTCACACTGAGTTGTATCACGAGTACTCAATAGCCACATGGGGCTAGCGGCTAGCATCCTGACAGCAACGATACATAATGTGACTATCATTGTAAGAATTTATAGAACCTGGTGGAATAACTCTGTTCATCTTTTAGAATTGTGTAAAGCTTGCCAACACAGCAGTTGGGCACACACAGACAGATTGAATAAACTTGGATACTCTGAAGTATTAGAAAATATCTTGGCATGGAGAGAGAGTATAGCAGGTAGGGTGCTTGCCTTGCACGTGGCTGAACTGGGTTTGAACCACGGCAGCACGTATGGCTCCCTGAGCCTCAACACACCAGGAATTATCCCTGAGCACAGTGTTAGGAATAAGCCCTGAGCAAACCAAAAGAAATAAAAAGTATAGAAATTTCAAGCAGTCTCTAAAACTTCTTTTAAAAAGGACAATGGTAAAACATAATAAACTAGTTGAACTTGTTATTATTTCCTTTATATGTTCTACATAGCCATAATTCTAGTAACCATCTACATTTGACTTTGTACTTTACTTCAAGGACCTATTGACCAATCGAATAGCATGGTCTTAATCATTTCCTCCCATGAAAGTATCAGAAAACATCCATTAGAATTCATTCATGATATTGCATGAACAAGAAATGTTGATTTCTCCACACCACCTTCTCCTTAGAGTCATGGTAGTTCATATAAACAATTACTGAGCAGCGTGGTCAGCATATTGCTACATACGAGGGAGGTAAGACATGAGACCTATGTACAAGGACCTTAAGATAAACTGAGGGGAAAAAAGCATTAACATTTAATTTAGAATGATTTTAAACTAAAACAAAATTTGAAGAAGTGGTTTTCTCGTATGCTCTACTGAGTCTTCTGAGGGTAAGAGATGAGACAATTCTGCAAAGCATGTTGTTAAGGGTTTAATAAGTCTAGATATTTCTTGTTTTTTCATTCCTGAGCATATGACACCTCCAAGTTTTGCAGTACTTTCAGCTTAGTAGGGGGACAGCACATTTGATGGAAAGGTTGCATAGAAGACCACCAAGTTCCATGAGCAAAACCAACCTCAGCCAGCACCAGCCAGCTCACTCAATCCTCGGTCATCATCTGAGGACTAGTAACACCATCAGGAGATGTAACAATGGCCACAAATTGACATTTCTTGACCTACTTTCTGATAATTCCATTTTCCTGTTAATTGAATTTACCATTTTATTGTTGGTGGGCTGGAGCGATAGTGCAGCTTGCATGCAGCAGACCCAGGTTCGATTCCTCCACCCCTCTCGAGAGCCCAGCAAGCCACCGAGAGTATCTTGTCCGAATGGCAGAGCCTGGAAAGCTCCCTGTGGTATATTCGATATGCCAAAAGCAGTAACAAGTCTCACAATGGAGACGTTACTGGTGCCCACTCAAGCAAATAGATGAGCAATGGGATGATAGTGATACAGTGATAACATTTTGTTGTAACAAGTAATATAAAGTCAGCCTGTGACCACAAAGGTCACAGGCTTGGAAGGTGAGGGGGAAACTGGGGACACTGGTGGAGATTTCACATTGGCTGTGGGATTGGTGTTGGAATATCGGATGCCTGAAACAACTCTATTAGGAATGACTTTGTAAATCGCAGTGTTTAAATAAAAAAATAAAAATGCAAGTGAGAAAAATGGAAAACGTTCCACTTTAAATGCAGTCACAGTTGAGTCTTCTAAGTTTCAAAATTGTATATTATTTGGCCCTGTAACAGTTGATTTTGTCAGAATGTGCAAATAAAAGGCAAAAGGTAAATAAAAAATAAGTGATATGCTTGAAAATTTGACCGTATTCTTCCTCAAACCAAATAATAGGTGAGATGAATAGAAAGCATTCATTTCACTGGTGCATTCTTTTCTCTTTAGATCTAAAGTTCAGCATGATCTCTGAGTGAAACATCTCAAGTTCCCACTATGTAGAGATGAAAGGACAGAAAGAAAATCAGAGAGAAGAGTTGCAGGAAGCAGGAAGCAGTGAGAACTTTGATGGAAGAAAATCTGAAAATTTTGTGAGAAAAAGAAAATGAGTCAATACTGATACATTGTTAGCCATAAACATAAATTTATTTCCAATAGTTTTCTTATTTTAACTCATTAATCACTATAATACAAAGTATCATCAGCAATACACACTCACTATATGTTCACTGAACAGATGAATATATAAACTATAAGGGTACTGTTGGATATGAACCCTAAGTATTTTAGGCTTCATCAGTAGATTGTCCCTTTTCCTCCTCCCAGAGAAACTTACACTGTTCTGGTGAGCACCCCTAATGCCCTGAGTTTATCTTTAACTTTTTCTTTGTATTAGTTGGAAAGTCAAAACCTTCTGGTGAGTTGTGGACTTTGTATTTGAAGTGAATTACTTGCTTTCCTATTCCCCCTATAGCCTTTCATATTTTATTATAGAGCGATGCTCTTTGCTTAAACACAGAAATACCAGCATGCTATGCTCCTAACAGTTGGGAGTTCACTGACTCTGAAATATATCTACTCCTGGGCCTCCATCATAATTTGTTGACTGAGGCTTCAGTTGCCATAGTTCCTAGTACCCCACAGAGGAAGGTCCCACTGTGGGACTGGGATGCACCCAGGGCAAGTGATGAAGCTACCCCAGCATGGAAATGGAACAGTCTAGAAAGCATAAAAGCATGGTTGTGATGCAAGCTGTTACTACTTAAGAGACAGGATCCCCTTGGAGAAGGACGAGCTGAATCAGCCTGAGGACTTAGTCTAGGATTTACAGTAAAAGCCTTGCATGCCCTCAGAGTTCAGAGGACAAAGTTTTAGAACCTTTATTTCTTATTGTGTTTATCCAAATAATTGTAAGTATTAATAAGAAGTAAACTGAAGTGTTTAATATGTACAACTAAAGAGAAAGAGAAAAAGCAATATAGATGTCCCTGGGAGAAAGAGCTTTTCTCTGAGTTAATCCCTTCAAGACAATTTCCCCCGCCTAAACTCTTGACCTCTGTAAATGATCAATCACACCTATGTGCATTGCTATACCTTGAGCTGTAAGTATGCTAACAGCTCTACATTAGATGGACCCTTATTACCATCTATCTGTGACTCCCCAGTCTCTTTGTCCCTGTGCTGGAGAAGCCTGGGGAGGTGGCTTTTAGCCACCCAAGATGTCTCTCACCCACACTCTGAACTCACAGGTACAATAGCACAAAGTAACATTTTTGACTGAACTGTGAAGAAATAAAAGATATCTGCACTTACCATTCGTCAATTTACTCATATGGCAGGATGTATTTTTAAAAAAAGAAGTAAAAACAAAAGACTGATATATTAAGAAGTAAAATAAAGGATGAATTTATGAACACTAAATACCTGACAAAATTTTCTTTTGCTTGTGTGTTTCCTATGATCTTTAATTTTGATTTAAACTGTGATGAATGAAGACATTAAAAAAACTACAATTATGTGTTGTAGAGAGACTAATTGCCCATACCACTCCACAAGATATTCTAATCCTAGTTTCAGGCTACTGTACATATGTTATCTTTCGTTGCTAAAGGATTTTTAGACTAAATCAAATGTAATTTTACCCAAGAATCTAAAAAACGAGGAAAGTTTCCAAATTACCCAGTTAAACATGAACTCATCACATGAGTCCTTGACAGTGATGCACTTTCACAGCTACAGTCAGAGTTTGATAGGGCTGCAGAAGGCAGAGGAAGATGAAAGATCACAGGCTGTGCAGACGTTGAAAGAAGGAAATGGGGAAAAGAGACAAAGGAAGTCATTATCTCTTAAGTATCCAGAAAGGGATAATGATCACAATAGGAGTGAGTGGTGATTTGAAATAGTTCCAATAGAAAACCAATACAGATGGCCACCGTTTAATTATTCTATATTTTCTATCAGGCATGGCTATAGTAACTCTGTTGAAAAGTGAAAACATCTGTCCACCTACCTGCATGGAAACCATCAGATGGAGTTGAGGTTATTTGCATGAGTACTTGAAAACTAGAACCATTAGCTCTTTGCCCTATTCAGAAGTTATTTTCAGCAAAAGTATGGGATGTTCTTAGAATGGGGGAGGACAGATTTTCCCCATGTTTCCCCATGACCATCAAAAAACCCAACAGCCCTGGTCTACACCTGCCATCTTGATGTTAGATAAACGGTCCAGTACCACAACTAATGTCAAAAAAGAACATGCCACCATCAAATCTTCCCCTGTAAACAGATCCAGGCTGAAAACCCTAAGGCCTTCTCAGAACAGAGGCAGGTATATTTCCCTTTCTGCCTGAAGTCTCAGAAGCCTACAGCCACACTCAACACCCTCCAAAATAGAAAGCTCCACCTCGACAACTGCCTCTTCAAGCTGCCAAACCACCAAATCATTTCAGCTCTTGGACTTCAAGGCTGCCAGCACCTCCAAATTTCATACTGCTGTCAACCATGGAAGACCACAGAAAATCTGAGGAAAACTTGTGTATGAGACCACCAAGCTCAATGAGGCAAACATAATAAAAGAAAAGGCTCAATTAGCACCAACCAGCCCACTAACTCCTCAGACAATGACTTCAGTTAATGCCATTGTGAGATATAACCATGATCACAAATGGAATTTTATAGATTTAAATTTTGATAATTCCTTTTGCCTTTGTGTTGTAACAAACAATATAAAGTAAATTTGCTTGTGACTGCAAAGGGGGCTGGGGTGGTGGGTGGGAAACCGAGGACATTGGTAGTGGGAAGGCTACCACCTTCTGGTCGGGGACTGGTGTTAAACATGAAATCCCTGAGACAACTGCATTGTGAATAATTTGGTAAATCATAATAAATTTAAAAATAAACCAGGGACTGGAGTGATAGCACAGTGGGTAGGGCATTTGTTCAGTTGACAGCATTCGTATGGTCACCTGAGAACCACCAGGGGTAATTCCTGAGTGCAGAGTCAGGAGTGACCCCTGTGCATCGCCGGGTGTGACCCAAAAAGCAAAATAAAATAAAATAAAAATAAAATTAAAAAATAATAGAACTTAAAGAACTAGCAATTCACCAAACACCAACACACACAAACACACACACACACACACACACACACACACACAAACCCCAAAAGTTATTTTCAGCAGCTCCATTCATAGGCATAGGGGGCATCTCTGTAGAATTGGAATTAGAATTCCATTAAGTCATTATCAAAAACCAGCCTGTATGAATAGGATAGTTAAATTATTTTCCACTTTAGAAAAATATATTTGGGATTAAATAAGTGTGTCAAAGTAAAGTAAATTTGAGGAACATATGGGGCTGGAGCAATAGCACAGCAGGTAGGGCATTTGCCTTGCACGCAGCTGACCCGGGTTCAATTCCCAGCGTCCCATATGGTCCCCTGAGCACCGCCACAAGTAATTCCTGAGTGCATGAACCAGGAATGACCCCTGTGCATCGTCAGGTGTGACCCAAAAGGCAAAAAAAAAAAAAAAAATTGAGGGATATATGAAAGTATTTAAGTTGGCATATGAGGTCATTGTGTTCTGTTTGTCAAGATATTTTTCATTATTTCTACTTAATAATTTATCCTAACTCTCCTTTACACAATTAGATATACTGAAATTACATCTAATCATTTGTTGAACACCCATGCCATTTCTTGTCTCATTGTCTTAGAAATTTCCCTTCCCTTTGACAAGAAATAATTTTCCTTCTTTGAATCTTGTCGGTCTTCTTCACTCAGGATCCAATGATAAAAGCTCTATATTCTGGAAGCAGTGGCATGCCACATAAGTCCCAACATCAGTTCGTTTTTTTCTCTCTTATAAACCACAAGTATTCTACTAGATTACTTTTGTTACTATTCTAATGTACTCAGTCATGCACTCTTTGTTAATTTGCAATTATTAATTATCCATCTTACAGGTGCTATGGACTGGAGCCATAGCATAGTGGGTAGGGCATTTGACTTGCATGCAACCAACCCCAGTTTGATTCCTCTGTCCCTCTGGAAGAGCCCAGTAAACTACCAAGAGTATACTTCCCACACGGCAGAGCCTGGCAAGCTACCCGTGGCATATGTGATATGCCAAAAATAATAACAAGTCTCACAATGGAGATGTTACTGGTGCCCACTCGAGCAAATCTATGAACAACAGGACGACAGTGCTACAGTGCTACAGATGCTACAAATTTTGATACGTTTACCCTTGGGCTAATGGCAGAATTTGTCGATTACAATATTTTATTTTCTATCTTTAGAACTATAGTGAATACTTCATACAGTGCCTGAAATAGGAGATATCCAATAAATATCTGAAGGAAGAAAAGAAGAAAAAATAATAAGAGAATGGAAGAAGCAAAGAGAAACCGGGAAGAAGGGGGCTTAATGATAAATTAAGAGGCACAAAGTCAGGAAAAAAGAAGAAAGGAAAGAAAAGGAAATAAGTTCCCTGAATACCAAATTTTCTCTGACAGAATTTAAGCTTAAACAGGCCCAAGAAATGACTTATAAGCAAGTGTCTATAGCATATGTACAGCTGCCATCTGACAGAAAATTCATTCTATTTAATGTAGACAATCAGAGAGTTGATGATACAGCATGTCACATACACTCCACTGAATGGTACCTGCAACAATTGTCACTGGAAGCATGGATGGAACTTCCTGCTTTTAACCATAAGTCAGGGAGAGATGTCCGTATTCAGAATAATCTGTTTTAACTTTATATGCTTGGAGTCCTTTAAGCATTTAAGCAGCAATTACTATTTAAGAAGTTCCCTTTTAGCTGTTTCTAAATCAGTTAATAATATGTATTTTCCTTTTAATATCCTTCTAAGGAGACTAAAGTACCTCTCACATAATTTCATTAATCTGCACATTTCCTGTTTAAAGATGGGCTTTTTCATCACTTAAAGTACCTTATGTTATATCAAGTTAATATCTAATATCAAACATTTCTCTGGCTTAAGTAATAGCAATGTTTATAATTGGATCGCAGTTAAAATTTGAGCTTTAAATCTAGAGACCATTTTGCTGCTAAGTTAATACAATCAAATGGTAAGGTCTATAAAATTTTCAAAAGCATGGAACTATATTGACATGGCTATTTCTATTTTTTTTCAACTCATGGGGGCTATATTTATGGCTTTTAAAATAGCCCCTATAGAGTTTCCATTTATAGAAATGGTCAGTCTGTAGTATAATAATTTAAATTGATGTCACTAAGTATATATATATATATACACACACATATATATGTACATGCAAATACATATATAACTATATTTCAATTAATTGGAAATGTAAAAGTATTATTATTTTTCTCAACTGAATGATGTATTGCTCAGGGGCAAATCATAGTATCTTTTTTGTTTGTTTGTTCCGGGACCATACCCAGTTGTGCTCAGGGCTTATTCCCGGTTCTGTGCTCAGGGATCACGGCTGATTGTGCTTAAGTGGAGCCTTATGTGGAGCCAGAACAGAATCTAGGTAATCCACCTGCAAGGCAAGCACCACATCCATCCTATACCACCCTACTATCTATCTCTCTCACCCTAAATATTTCTTTTTCTGTGTTCACTAAAATTATTCCTAACATTTTTGGATAATTTGAAAAGATAATCAAATTAAGCCATCTCTGTCTCTGTTTCTGTAGTCTCTCCTCTGGTCTCTTCCGACCTCTCTCTGTCTCTGCTTCTGTGTCTTCTCTCTTGCCTCTGTCTTCTCGCTGCCTCTCCTGTCTCTGCTGTCTCCATTGCTTCTGTGTCTTCCTGCCCACTTCTGTTACAGTCTTAGTTTATAGAGCAATCACATAGGGCAGCAACACAAAGGTGGGTTGAACATTAACAAATCAACAAAGAAGGGTAAGACTATTTCTCCAGGAGATTAACAAGATCTCATCTAAGGGGATTACTAGGAGATCTGTTCAAGGGTGGGGTCCAAACAAGGGTGTGCCAGGGTGTGTCCCTTTCCTCCTTCCTCAGCTAGTAATCCACTTAAACAGTTACAGTAAATTTACTTCTAATATTTCTAGCAATGTCATTCTGTATGAGCAGAGTGAGAGATATATCAGGCTTAAAGTTTGGTTCTTCCTGAGGACATTCACTATATATTCTAGACTGCAGTCCTCAGGCCAGGTTAGTCTTCCTAACCCCAGCAGGGTCCTAGTCCCATTGTTACTTTTGGATCATGCCAACATTTGTCTATGACCATGCTCTCAACTTATAGTTGAGGATTGTGGCGCTTTGGCCTGGGCTATTTTGATGCCAGGGTAGCTCACAGCTTGCCCTGGGTCCATTCCATCCCTTGTTGGAACCCTGCTTTTGGGATGCTAGGAACTAAGGGCAACTGGGTTGAGAAAACAGATGCCTGGGGGTAAATATTATTGGAGTCAAGAAGCTCCCTAGTCACAAAACATAATATTAACTGTCTTCCTGTGTCCATTGCTCTAAGGTAAACTAAGTTCCCTGTGGCAAGTCTGAAAGGACAAACCCTTTACGTTTTAAAGGGACCAGAGAGATACTCAGTGGGCTGAGTTCAAGTCTTCCATAACGAGACTAGAGCTCACAGTCTGGCACCACTTATGATCTGAGCACTTCGCAGGACTTACTGATAAGTACAGAGTGAGAGTCACCCCAGAGCACTGCCAGGAATGGACCAAGATCCAAAAATATTAAAATAAGTGAAAGGGGTAATAAGCTTCTCTGCTGACATTAATTGTGGTCTTTTACATTCAAGGGTGATTATTACTTGAATGATTCCAGCATGAATCAGGTCACACAGTCGGTGTTAAACACAATGTTTTAGGGACTATTACTACTGCAGTAATCAAGACACCCTTCCTTAGGATGTTTACTCTCTAGTTCATGTGATTTAGATTAAAACAAAAAAACAGGGCCCAAGACATAGTAAGGTTTTGCATATGGCTGACCTTGTTTAATCTCCAGCACGATCTATGGAAACTGGGCACTGGCGGGAGTGATCCCTGACCACAAAGCTGGGAGTTCGTCCTGAGCACAGTTGGCTGTGGCTCCCCAAGCCCCCCCACCAAAATATAGCAAAAAGCACCAAGTATTAGTCATTGCTTTTGTTGTTATTTGGACTTTGGGGTCAGTGAGTGGAAATTATAAAAGCCTATGTCTTTTCTGAAGCGAGAAATTGAAGACTAGTATTTGATTCAGCTTTATAAATTCAAGAAATCTTAAGAAGATACATACACAACTCTATAAACTAAGTTCATGCTAGGAGAATTGTTTTGCTTTCACTTTTTTATAGGGGACACACCTGTGAGTGTATAGGGGCCAGGCTTACTCTGCAGAACTCAACTTGGCAAAACCAAATAACAGTGCATGTGGGCCATCAGAAACACTCATTGGTACTCTGGAGGCCAGGCGAGCCTAGGGTTAAACTCAGGGCCATGAACATACTCCGCATGTGCTTCATCATTTGAGCTAATCTCCAAACCCATAAAGTTCCTCTTCTCAGACAGGGCAGAGGAGCATTCATGGAGTTCTGGAAAAGAGCATTCCATGAATTCCTATTTTGAGATTCATTGTCTTCAGGTGAGAGATGTATGGGTACCAATTAGTAACATTTTCTCCAGTTAGTTCTATCTATCCTCCTGTTTCCTGAATTTAAAAATATGCTTAACATTTCTGAAAACGTTCTTCAAAATTAGAATTATATATGTTAGCTCTTTGCATTCATACAAATGGTTCAAGGGCAAATGGAAGACAATCCGCTCTATCACAGATTACTAAGGTGATAATTTCTCCATCATCATAAAAGATCATAATTATCTCTGGATTTCTTCACGGCTTTGAGATTCATCGATACATGCCCAGACACTGATGTCATGTATATTTTATTAAAACCTCACCAGCATCAGCAAAGATAACTGTTCATACCTCCAGAATTTTTTATTCATGTTTATCCACAAAGGGTGAAAGCAGCATGCAAAATAAATGAAGAATGATACCACAAATGTCTTTAGAGAGATATTAGGAGAGAATCAGCGGAGAAGGCTTATAAAAGTTGTATGAGCCATATATTATCTATGCATATGCTCTAACAGTCAGAACATTTAGTATGTCATGCTCCATACCAGCCCCAAATAATATATATGACGCATAATGAAGTTTTAACTTGGGATGGGGAAATAAATTCTGCCTTTATTGTTATTTTTTAAAACGTATTTGTCTTTGCATGTATAGTTCACTTGAAAGACATAGGCACATTTTCACAACCATTTGAAACCGGCCATTTGTATGGAAACATGTAACATCGCTATTATAATGTGCAAGAAATAGCTTCCTCTTCTCAGCTTGAGTAGGGTTCAATTTCCTAATGTCATTCATAGTCATTTTTGTCACAGTGCTACTAATGAATATTGAAGCTGAAGACAGAAGATAAAGTGCCCAAGACAAGGTCAAAAGGCTAAAAGAACAGCATATTAAAAATGGCTATAAAATGTTCCTTTGAGCCCACAAGTCATATGATAAAGTAGAGGATGAAGAGGCCCCCTTCATTTAGAAAGACATTTTCCCTCTAATTAGCATGTGTCACCAGGGCTGATGGGAAAAATGCATGATGATATTTCAGATAATGCAATGAAGTTGTTATACATAGAGAGCAAGGTTAGCAAAATCTATAAGGGTATTTACACACACTTTATTATTATTATTTATGTCTTTGCCCCTTTATGAATGTAAGGGATAGAGCTTTACAGAAACAGAAGGTCAGAAGTGGAAAGGAATTAGACATAATGTAGTCCAGTCTCTTTATCTTTAAAGATGAGGGCACTGCTGCCCCCAAGGTCAAAGGCATTGCTTAGTTCACATATCTTGTAAGAGTAGAAAGGAGGAAAGAGATCCCCTACCTCCCAGTATTGGACCTCCAATTTTAATTTACTCTGTCACCTTGTACATGTGCAAGCATTAGCTACTGCATCTTGTTCTCCGCATAATGTGTTTCTTTGCTGTTGTGTTGTTTACTTTGTTTTGTTTCTGGGTCACATCTGGTGAAGTTTAGGGGTTACTTTTGGCTCTGTGCTCAGGAATCACTATTGGCAGTGCTTGGGGGACAATATGAGGTGCTGGGGATTGAACCCAGGTTGGCTGCATGCAAGACAAGCACTGTACCCACTGCACTATCTCTCTGGTCCCTGTATGTGTTTAATAAAAGCTTTCATATCCTGTTGACCTTTACTGTGTCTGAATCCTAAGAGCTGTTCTCATGGATTTTTTTTTGTTTAATTAAAGTTGAACCTGGTCCAATTAGGATGGAGAGAGAAAAAGAAACAACAAGGGACAAATTCTGAAGGTTATCAAGCAGACCCCAAAGATGGATGGTTGTTTATCATGTTTTATCAAAGTTTTACCTGGAACAAACCATAATCTTTTCACTATTTATAAACCACTGATGTCACTGCAGATTGCCTCAAGACATTGCTCCTTTCTCTGCCCATCACCATAAATTTCTTCTTATTTCCCCACCCAGCCAACATAGAACTGTACTCCAATTTAAGAGGAAGAAGAGTTCTGAAGGGGGGAGGGGGCGGGAGGGAATATATGTCTGCCATAATCTCAGGTTGCTAACACTTGAATGAATTATTTTTTTCATATCAGAGCTGGTTTATCAAGTCACTGGCCATCAAGGAGAAAGCACCCAAACTTAGGTACTTTCAGGTGCAGCAACAATCTGAATGAATGACCCCAGAGCAGGCACAATTTCAAGAAAACTTTAAATATAATAGTTTTAAAAATGTTATTGACTCATATTACTTCTATTCAAATATGGTAAACATGTTGGTTTTAATTTTCATATTGTTTAGGTGAACTTTCAATTGCACCCATCAGAGTGCTCCCAAGGCACACCCAATTCCCTCATATTACTTATATTCAAATATGGAAAACATGTTGGCTTTAATTTTCATATTGTTTAGGTGAACTTTCAATTGCACCCATCAGAGTGCTCCCAAGGCACACCCAATTCCCACAGAATTCCTAATCCTATATTGCTTTGCTCTTTCCTTTATGTCGTCTACATGGTTTAGCAATGTCCTTTTTGTATAGATACAGGAAGGCAGTAGACGCTATGTTTTTGTAACATAGGATTATATTGACTTCGAATAATATTTACTCCTGGACATAGATCATATTTATTTTATTTAAACCTCACTTGTCCTTACTTCCTAATATCCCCAAAAGGAGGATTCCCAAGGAGGACTTGGTTGGACCCAGGGAAAGCTGTAAGTTATCCTGGCATAGAAAAGGGACAGGCTAAGTGCCATAAAATAGTATAATAAGTTAAGAGCACCATCATGTAACAAACTCTGCCTGGAAGTAACTGAATAAGAACCCTGCTGGGGTTAGGAAAGATTAACCTAGCCTGAGGACTATAGTCTGGGATATAGTGAGATGTCCCCAGGAAAAGGCAACCTTTAAGCTTAAGGTTTTCATACAAAATGACTAGAAATAGTAGTAAGAAATAAATTCAATATGATTGTTTAAATCAATTACTAGCTAAGGAAAGAAGAACGCAATGCACCTTTAAATGCAATCTCACGCTTGAGCAGATCACCTAGTAATATAGAGTGCTGAACCCCCAGAAAGATTTTGTCCTTGAGTTAATCTCCTAGAAGACCTTTCCCTGATGAAAAGCCTTTACATTTGTTTATTGTTATGATAATGTTCAACCACATCTATGTATACCCCCACCCTTCATAATTTCTATGTAACTAACAAATAGTTATATAGAAAATGTGAAGAAAAATAGTCATTGATACCAACTAGTCATTAATACCAACTAGTCTGTGGTCCCATTCCTTCATTTTCCTTCATTCATCCAGTTCATCCAGGAGAATGGTTCTTGGCCACCTAACACACCCACATTTGAACTCACAGACTTTATAGCAATTTGGGATAGTTTACTAATAATTTAAATGTTTCGCCCATGCACTAGAGTTAAATATCACTAATTCTAAACCTAAAATGCAAGAGTTAAAAGAATGCACATAAAGTGCTTGGAAAACTACTTTGTTCAGGGTCCTGGGAGATAATACGTTGGCTAACCTGGGTTTAATCCCCAGAACCCCATGTGGTTCCGAAGCTCTACTTGAAATGAGCCCTGAGCACAGAGCCTGTAGTAATCCTTGTGTACCGTCAGGGTTGACACCAACCAAACTAATAGCACAATACTATCTAGTTCAGAAGTGGAGAGATAGTGAGTGGGTTCAGTTGCATGCTCGCAGCCTGAAGACCCTGGCTAGATCCAAGTACTTCACATAATCCTTGTGTACCAGCAAGGTCACTTCTGAACACAGAGCCAAGAACAATCCCTGAGCACCACAAAATGGGGACCTCCAAACAAACAGAAAAGCAAACCAAATCAAAACAAACCACTAGCTACATCAAAACACGTATTAGCAACGCTAATTGTTATGAACCATTGTTAATGACTTTCTTACCTTCCACGTGGATGCAACCCATCAGATTAATTCATTCCTCTACCGTCTATTGGAGTGTGGTTTCTGTATTCAGACAATGAAGAGGCATAAAGAAAAGATTGGTCAATTTTCATATACTAAATGAACACAAACCAAAAGATTCACTGTCTTGTTTGCTTCAAACACAGAGGCAGATGGTCTGTTTTGACATATTGGATTCTAAATCCTCTTGCAGTCTTGTAAAGTTTAATAAAATGAAAACCACATTGTAAGTCATGGTACAGGGAGTCAAATATTTGACCATAGTTGAAATGCATGCGTGAGTTCAACTTAACCCTTGGCAGATAACGCCTACTAGACAAAAAGGTTCCTTTTGTAGAAAACTATCAACCTATTATGGCTAGGTGCTCTGCAGCATCGTTATATTCTTGATACCTAGTTATTAAGCATCTGACCTATAGAAGAACCGTTGTCACTGCCACTGTCATCTTGTTGTTCACCGATTTGCTCAAGCGGGTGCCAGTAATGTCTTCATTCATCCTGATCACCTACAAGTGTAGCCCAATGGCGCATGGGGGGCTCTTTCAGGATCAGAAGCATCACATTACCCTTTGAAAATAAAAATAGCTTTAAGGAGATGCCCATTTACTTTTCAAGAGTTCAGTATGTGGAACTTCTGAACTGTAACCTAGGGAGAATTGCTGAGTTCTCCTTAGCTTCTTTCTTGTTTAATAAAGTTACATACTACAAATCTAGGAAATTTTGAAAATAATTGTCCTTATGACAGTTTATATAAATGCTGCATTGATAAGTTTAAAGTCTAACCTTTAGTTACTAGTTTTATGTTTTATTGAGCACATATTCTTTAGTGGTTGTTATATTTCTATAAACTTAACTCATGGCACTAATGGAATAATGTTTTTGAGTGATCAAACTATAGGCATCACTGGATATACCTGCTTCCATTCCCTAATATTTAAATGTATTTACAAGTCAGCACTCAGAATAACCAGGGATCCTAATGAATAAGTAGAAAACTGTAGTTCAGAGCAGAATTTTAGCTAAGAACAAATTGATTTACAAGTGACTTGAGGTAAGAATCTTCATTTATAGGTTATCTCAGGGATTTGAATATCCCAAGAGAACTATTGACTAGTAGCATCATTATAGTAATAATTCATATAGAACACAACCGAGTAGGGGGATAAGTGCTCTTTCTCAAGGAAACCTCTGGTACAGTTACTTTCCACAACATTATCTTTGATTAATATTTATATTGTATTCAATTTATTGGATACTTGCTCAGCATAATCTCTTCAGAGAAAGATCATATGCAGTGATGTTTCACTGTTACACATCTCCATAAAGCCTATCTAGATCACAAATTGGACAATAGAAGACTAATTAACAGTGATCAGCAGATGTGCCTGCCAAGGTGGTACACAGAGACAAACAAATTTACAGCTCCATCCCTGAAAAATAAATTCATTGTGACTCCTCACACAGTACCTGGATGAGCATTTAATGTCTATCCCTAAGGCCCTCTTCCCATATTACAACATCAACACATCAGTCTTCTAACTTAGATAAAAGGAAACTGATGAGAACCACGTTAACATTTTTGTTGAGCTTAAATAAAACATGAAACTAACATCTTGAAAGACTCTGAGAGTTGAGCCAGGCGCATTCACACCAAGCTATTCTAGAATTATTCATGAAGCTTCAGTGCTTCAAGACTGCAGTTGCTTATATCTGATTTTACTTAAAGTTCTTCCTCTCAATGATCGTTTTCAGATATTTCATCTACCAAGATAGGAAGTGTACAATAACAGGAAGAAACAGTTTGAGCACCTAATGATATCTAAATGCCTTAATTGCCTGATCATCTTACTTCCTGATTATTAAATATCTCTATTTGTTGGGACGGGGAGGGTGTTGACAGGAGAAAAGGAAAAGGTTTACATGGAGGAAAAGCACATTAAACAGAGTGATTCTACTTATAAAATTAGGGCTAATAATCTCCTGGATTCAGAACTCAGTCAAGTGTGAGTTATTTACTAATTTTTTAAGACACACATTTGATTTTACCCTGAAGCAAAGAACCAAAGAATTGATGGCCACTGACTAAAGTTTACTAGAATCAATGCTCAAAATTCTTCTTGCCATTTTCTGGAAGAGAAAGGCATTAGTTTCTTTGGGGTTTTCCTCTTCTTCATATGAAAAACTTCCTCCAACTTTGAGGTAGAAAACAACTGTTACAAATCAGTTGCCTGAAAAGACACCATCACACTTGGTCTCTGAGTAACACTAACAAAGTTGTTTTTCGCCTGTTGAGTCCTCTTCATCTAGTCATCTCCCATAAGGCATTGCAAAACCCTTGGTGGTATCAGATTAGATCTGCTTCTTTAGTGATTTATAGTTTTCAAAACACTTCCACATACATTTGCTGATTTGATCATGATAAACATTTAGTTCCATTGAAAGCATATGTTAGGCTGGGAGAGGATCTGTAGCAGATGCAACATTTATGGGATTTCACACAGAGCAGAAATTAGCATGAAGCCAAGGCTGTTCAAGTGTGTAAGACTTGTAGTCCATAATCAGAGACAGGGTGTCGGTTGTATTTCCACAGAAGCATAACAGGAAATCCTGATATCATGAAACATTTAACAATACTATTCTTTTTTTAATAAATGTTGACATGTATTTTTTAACTTTGGTTAGATCCAAAATAATTCATGTAAATTTAAAAGAAACTGTTTTCATATAAACTATGCATTAGTAAATAGAAGAAGAAAAGAATTTTCAGCATATGTGCGCAAAAACAATTTTTTTAGCTGTGGTATTTTATTGAGTTTGAAACTATAGGTTTTAATGAACAGAGGGAGGGTAAAAGTAAAGAAATTCTGTGATTAAATGCATGTTATGGCATCTATATTTTCCAGTGATTTGTAGCTTCTCCCTTAGGAAGTGAATTGTCTTCATATATGATATTTTCATTTCTAATTTTTGCATTATAGTAGTTTTTATGAAGAAAATAGTTATTATGCATGTGTTCTTAACTATAGAAACACACTTAAAACATTTTATCTTTCAGAAATAAAGTGGAAAATATAACCAATTTAAATGCATACTCCATTTACAATTTCTATATGAAAATGTTTGCTCTATCCAATGCAAAAAGTTTAAGGAACTTTTCCTCATGAAATTACATTGAATACTGTCTATATTGCTTCTAATTATGCACTTTGAAGGTAAAAATGTATATTTTTAGAAAATGGAAACAACTAATAAATGAATAAAATCTATTCATTTTAAAAATGAATAGACTTGCTTAATCACAATGCATATTTAATTTGAGTATTACTGGCATACTATAAAGGTTTACCTCATGCCAACCAGTATACAACCTAAATAGTAACCACACTTATGACTTCTCATATTATACATTTTGCTTGTTTTAAATTTCTGAACCAAATACATGCATACAATAAATTTAACACATTTTAATGTACAGCATTACATAAAGTCCTTTATATGTAATGGATACATAGAGAGGGATGCAATAGTCCTTTTAATTCCTGTTAATATTCTTTATTACAAAAGCTAGGGCTGGAGCGATAGCACAGCGGGTAGGGTGTTTGCCTCGCACACTGCTGACACGGGTTCGATTCCTCCGCCACTCTCAGAGAATTCGGCAAGCTACCGAGAGTATCCCACCCGCACAGCAGAGCCTGGGAAGCTACCCATGGAGTATTTGATATGCCAAAGACAGTAACAAGTCTCACAATGGAGACGTTACTGGTGCCCACTCGATCAAATAGATGAGCAACAGGATGACAGTGAGTGACAGTGACAGTGATTTTAAAAGCTATTTTATATTTCTTAATAATAGTGCCTGACAGTGAGTAATAATGTTAGAGCAAGAGGAGAAAGAGTTCCCCGGGGGAACCCAAAAACCTTACAGAGTTCCTAAACTGATAAAGTGGAAAGAAATAAAGGCAGGCGCTAAAGCAAAGGTTAGGGATGAAAATCTCCAGAACCCCCAGACCTGCAATGAATATCTTTTCCTTCCTTCCTTCCTTCCTTCCTTCCTTCCTTCCTTCCTTCCTTCCTTCCTTCCTTCCTTCCTTCCTTCCTTCCTTCCTTCCTTCCTTCCTTCCTTCCTTCCTTCCTTCCTTCCTTCCTTCCTTCCTTCCTTCCTTCCTTCCTTCCTTCCTTCCTTCCTTCCTTCCTTCCGTGATGATTTTATTGAAAAACATTTACTTAGTGAAATGTGTGTGTGCTTCTCTGTGTGTGTGTGTGAGAGAGAGAGAGAGACAGACAGACAGACAGACAGACAGAGACACCAGAGAGAGTGAACAGAGAACACTGGGTTTGAAGAAAAGCAAGCAAGCTTCTATTAGCTTTTGGGAGGATATTATACACAATTCTTCCAAATTGCTTTTGCCTGAAGTTCTCTCATAGGATGCTGGGAACATTGGTGGTGGAGAATGGGCACTGGTGGAGGAATAAGTACTCAATCATTGTGTGACTGAAATGTAATCATGAAAGTTTGTAAGTCCGTAACCTTACCTCATGGTGATTCATTAAAAAGTAATTTAAAGGGGCCGGAGCGATAGCACAGCGGGTAGGGCGTTTGCCTTGCATGCGGCCGACCCGGGTTCGATCCCCGGCATCCCATATGGTCCCCCAAGCACCGCCAGGAGTAATTCCTGAGTGCAGAGCCAGGAGTAACCCCTGAGCATCGCTGGGTGTGACCCAAAAAGCAAAAAAAAAAAAAAGTAATTTAAAAAGCATTAAAAAAAGAATTTAAAAAATAGAAAAATAAAATTAAATTTAAAAAAAGAATGAAAAAAAAAGTTAATCCTGTTAGGAACTGAAGAGATAGTATAGCATGTATCACACTCCCCTTGCCGAGTGGTTGACTTGAGTTCAATCTCCACCATTCCATATGGTCTCATGCGCACCACTACATGCAATCCCTGGCCACAGAGCCTGAGCATTGCTGGGTGTGGTCTCAAAATCAAACCCAAAACCAAACAAAAAGTTTGTCACACCATTTTCACAAAAGCCTTGTGAAAACTTTGCACTGTTGATTGTCTTTGCATATTTTTGTCATAACCTCTAAAGGCGAACACCCAACCGCTGTGCTTCTGTAGTTTCTCCTCTTCCTCCGTTTCTGAGAACTCCACTGTTCTCTTGGTGGTGCCTCAGTTTTTCCATCCTTAAAAAGCTTAGGTTAGCATCTCAAAAAGATGCGGTCTTCATGCCTTTGGGTTACTTCAGGGCTGGGCAATTTCTTCTCAAGTTTTATTCTCCATTAACAGCTCATTACCAGAACCCCTTATCTCTCTGCCTGCAACATTTCCCAACTCTCCTAAAACAGTTGTTGGAAAGAAGTGTCATGTCAAATTTTATTTTCTGTCTGTGGTTCCCAGAAATTTTTTAATTGCCATGTTGGCTTAACCTTGAACTTTAAAAATTCATTAAACGTTAAGCTGATTCCTTTTCTTTACCCACATCTAGAGCAAAGCCACCCCCTTCTTTTTCCCACATCTCTGTCAAGGGGTTAAACTAGCTATACATTTGCTTTTTCTTGGGATAGGCTCAGAACTCTGAATTTTGTCCATCAGATTTCTTCAAATTCTCAGCTCTCTGCTGGGATGTATAGAGTGTGTGATCATTAAGATTCTCTTGCACAATCCACAATGCACGAAAAGGGATGGAGAAGGGTGGGAAAGAGAAAGAGAAAGAGAGAGAGGCACAGAGAGAGGAAGAGAGAGACAGACCTGCAATTTTCTACATCCTAAGAGAAAGCATGTTCTCTGCCTGGTAATTCTGGATCAAAGGTCTCAATGTATATGGAAAATCACAAAGGATATAAATGAAACTACATTCTTTTAAAGAATTTTTACCCTTTTTTTTCTGATAGACTAGAATGTAGCCCAATTATCTTGATCCAAATAGTATTTCAGTTTACTTAAGATTTTTAAGCTGATCCTTTCTGCTCTACTTCTAGAATATAATTTTTCTAGGAATTCAACTAATAGTCTATGTAGTTTTCAAGACTCCTAGTGCTGGAGCGATAGCACAGCGGTTGGGTGTTCGCCTTTCACAGGGCCTACCTGAGTTTGATTCCTCCGCCCCTCTCCGAGAGCCTGGCAAGCTACCAAGAGTATCGAGCCCTCGAGGCAGAACCTGGCAAGCTACCCGTGCATATTGGATATGCAAAAAAACAGTAACAATAAGTCTCTCAATGAGAGACATTACTGGTGCCCGCTCGAACAAATCGATGAGCAGCGGGATGACAGTAACAGTTCCTTAGAGGTTTGAGTTCAGTTGTCTTTCTTGTTCAGCCTTGTGAGGCTGCCAAAATGCTGCTGTGATTTTTAACTTCTAAGCATCAGCTTTGTACAAAAATGTTCACCTCCTAGTCCTTGAAGTTTATATGTTGGCTAGTACCAAGTGATCAAATAAAAAAAATTAATAAGCAGTTGGCCTTTCTGTTGTTCTTTCCATTTTTTTCAAGCATCTTCATTCTTTAAAGTCTAGGGATTATCCCACTCCTTTTACTTATTTACTCATTTAATGTGTGTGTGTGTGTGTGTGTGTGCACATGCGTGCTAGTGCACATGTGTTCTCCAATGTGGAAGGTTACTCCAAGGTTTGAGTCACAAATTTCTATGTTTTACCCAGAGAATCATAAAATGACTTGAGACAGAAATACTATGTATAAAAAGATAGTGACAAATATTGAGTTTGTATCAGTGCACTTTCTTTTCTTCTTTCTTTGCTTTCTGATACCTTCACACTTTAGTCTTTCTGAGTGAGAGGGTTGGTGTGACAGTCAGCACTCCATTGTAGTCTCAACTGGAAATTTAGTGATCATTTGTCATTGGAAATTGTACCTGCAGTTAGTAATTTAAACTAATCACATTGTGGAAAGTACTATGAAGGCTGAAGTAATACATCCAAATCTTATTTCATTTATTTATTTTTTAATGTAGGAATACTGATATTTATTCAGCCCCTGACTAAGCTGATTTTAGTTTATTTTAAATCACTTCATAAGAATTCCACTATATGAAAAGTTAGAGCACAAATGACTTACTTGTGAAGATATAGATAGCAGTTGTTTATAAAAGTCAGGTATCAGTAAACCAGAATACCTACATTCAATATTGTTTAATTCCAAAGACTTGTCTAAGTTCATACCAGCTATTTAAAGCTGTTCGTTCCAAACTATGTGTATTTGCCCAACCTAAATTTCATTTCAATTTTATTTCTAAAATCTTTTTATGACTGTATCACTGTATCATTGTTATCCCATTGTTCATCAATTTACTCTAGTGGGCACCAGTAATGTCTCCATTCATCCCAGCCCTGAGATTTTAGCAACTTCTCCTTACTTGTTTTTTCCAAAGATTGGAGGCTCTTTTCAGGGTCAGGGTAATGAGACCTGTTATTGTTACTGTATTTGTTATATCGAATATGACACGGGGAGTTTGCCAGGCTCTTCCGTGGGGGCAGGATACTCTCGGTAGCTTGATGGGTTCTCCAAGAGGCATATATATGTGCATATATATAGCACAGTGATAGGGTGTTCGCCTTGCACGCGGTTAACCCCATGTTCCATTCCTTTGTCCCTCTCGGAGAGCTTGGCAAGCTACCTAGAGTATCCCGCCCCCAGAGCAGAGCCTGGCAAGCTACCCGTGGTGTTTTGAATATGCCAAAATCAGTAACAATAAGTCTCACAATGAAATGTTACTGGTGCCCGCTTGAGCAAATCAATGAGCAACAGGATGACTGTGACTGTGACTGTGAGATATATATATATATATCACATATATATATATGTGTGTATATACATATATATCCCTTTATGATGATGTGTCATACAGGAATTTGTTCACTCATGCATGAGGCCCCGCCTGAGCATGAGGAAAGCGGTCTGGAGCATGGCGGCAGTGGGGTTGTGGAAGTCTGCTACTGGGGCTGGGTCCCTTGGGTCAGGGAGGGCTCTCATCCACCCCTCTCTGGGGCACCCCTGGTGCGGAGTCCAATGGCATGATTATGGGACCCTCATTTTATGCTCCCTTCTGAGAGAAGGAGCCATGAGTTCTGGAGGGTGGTGGTTGAGGAGATTATCTGGTCCCTGCAGGAGGTGGCTTATGGGTGTGACCCCTGGGTCGCTGGAGATTGGGGGAAGCAGGCAGAATATCTCTGCTCCTGGGTTCCATTGAGCCCAGAGTTGAAGATCACAAAGTTCTGCATCACCTGGGTTCCGTGGGACTTCGCTCATGCGTGAGGTTTGGCCCAAGCATGTGGAAAGCAGCCTGGAGCGTGGCGGTGGTGGGGTAGTGGAGGTCAGCTGCCAGGGCTGGGTCTCTGGGGGTGGGAGTTTTTTTCATGACATTAACAAATATAATGTTTATGCTAACATTGGACAAATCTATAACTATGTCATTATCCTTCTTAAACACGATAGCAGTTCATATGATTTTCCCTTTTTTGCAGTGCAGGGATTGAGCCTCATACATGCGGGGTAAGTGCACTACCATTGAGCATTGTGCTCAGCTCACATAAATTTATATTTTCAGTTCTCCATCCTACTTATCCCAGCACAACTCTATTATATAACTTCTCCTTCCCTCCCATAGTCATTCTTCCAACAGATCCCGACTCCTCTACCTTGACTATTATCAGCTCTTCTACCTGGACTCCCAACCCTCTTCTTAATGCATCTACTTGGAAGCAGTTACTGTGTTATCTTTTCCAAGCACAGATGTTATCCTTTCAATCTTATTTAAAAACCCTTAACAAGCTTACCACTCCTAAAGGAAAGTACGAACTTTTATAGTTTAGGGCTGTAGTAAGTTTGTGTAGAGGCTTTCTAACTCAGGTTAACTTCCATGTCTTAATGCTTATCTTCAAACTCATAATCTTATTCATTAGCTATGGTAAATGACTCCCATAGTATTACTTGATATTTCCATACACAGTTATATATCTTTGTTGGAAAAGCTCTTAGAAAAATTCCTTCACCCTCCCTGAGACCTGCCGTATGTCTCTATGAAGATTTTTTCTTAATAGACAAGCATGATAGATTTCTTTCCCTGCTTTTGCATAACCCCTTTATACATGAAATAGATCTGCTATAGTAATTAATGCATGCTCTACTCATCAGAGCTGATTATTCTCCCAAGATGCTTCCTGATCCTTTTCTTTAACCATATCCATGATTCCTGTGTGTTTATACCAGTTAATCTGCTTCTCTAAATTCTCATTTCCTCAAGCTTCAGGACTTTATGCAAATTGACATTCAATTCTCTTACTGTATGCTACTTTATATTCCAAATTATCTGCTACTCACCACACTATATAGAACTATTCTTTGCTTCCTGTATCTATTCAATTGCTAAATTTGTTTAGTATATATTAGAAATATTATTTAATTCTGCCCGTTTATCTCCATCTTTAGAAGCATTAATCTAGCTTGAATCATCACCACCTTTCATTCCAAAAATGTCCCAAAAGATAATACATAAATATAGACCTGATATGACTTCTTTTGCCAAAAAAACTTTAAATCTTCCATATAAAAATTTAGCTACCTAATTTGAAGTGAAAGATATTTAATTACTTTTTATTCTCATTTGACTTTAAAGCATCCTATCCTCAAAGAAGCTTTAGATATTTAAATATCCAATCAAAGATATCACTGTTTCACATTAATTATTCTATATAAAAACATTTCTTAATTTGGCTTTGATATGGCAATCAAAGTCAATCTATTTGAAAATTTGTATTTACACAAAGATTTGAAGTAGCTGGAGAGGAGAACACAGTAAATAACATGGTCTAGACAGTAACACAATCCAGTACAAAGAGCTTAAGGCAGATAAACAAATAAATGTATGTGTTCTACATTTATAGCAGAAGAAAGATTGGGCAGGTGTAGAAGAAAGGAGTAGAAGGCTGGAATTATGAAGCTCTATGAAGGAAAGAGAACTGGAGCAATAGCACAGTAGGTAGGGTGCTTGCCTTGCACACGATCGACCCGGGTTTGATCCTCCATCCCTCTCGGAAAACCCCCGCAAGCTACCGAGAGTATCCCGCCCACACGGCAGAGCTTGGCAAGCTACCCATGGCGTATTCAATATGCCAAAAACAGTAACAACCAGTCTAACAATGGAGATGTTACTGGTGCCCACTCGAGCAAATTGATAAGCAATGGGGCGACAGTGCTACAGACAGTGCATGAAGCATATAGAACTTTGAAGACTACTTATAAAGGTTATGTTCTTCACCCTGAGTAAATCATTGGAAAGAGCAAAATTTTGAGGGGAAGAAAAAGCCACCACCGTCTACCCCACAGTACTGTAAAATAACAAGGCCCATTACTATCAAATAATGTTACACTTATCATTCTTCTAATATTTAACACATTGTATTTAATTTTCATATTAGATCTCAGTTATTTCTATCCAGTCCATATTCTGCAGATCTCAAGAAAATAACTAGGTTTTGTTTGTCTCTGTAACCATAGATGAGTCTCTACATTGACAACATATTACATTTGGCCCATAAATTTAGAAGTGGACTTAATCGCAAAAGGTTTTCCACCCAGGATGTATTAAGCACAGAGATAAATTCTTCTGGATATCAATTCAATTCACAGAAGAAGTCAGTTTAATAAATGTGCTCATGAGAGCAAACACATTCAGTGCTCATTGTTATTCCATCCCTTTGGATGACTTTTAATAATCATTTTTGCTGCAAAGTCCTAATTGAACAATAAAATATATTTTTCCAAACATCACGACAAACCCTGAAATGATTTTAATGATAGTTGGAATCAGGAGAAAAGAAATGAAAATGACTCAAGCTTATTATCATGTGAGACTTTGTATAGTTTAATGCTTTTTTCCCCACAACACTGAACTACTATTACAGATAATACAATTTTCATTTTCATAGTGAAAATTCTAATTAAGAATTTAGATTTGAGCTCAAGGCTCATGCTATTAGAATTGCAATGCCTGTGTGCATCAACACTCCCCTCAACAGAAGGTCTTTACATCACATAAAGGTATCAACCCATAATATAGAGAATGTATCTTGACACTTATTTATAGTTCTAAGCGCATCTGTTCAGTATTTAGAAGAGAAAAAAGTCTGCTGCCTATTGGGATAAAAGTCCTTAAACTTTAAAAACATATTTTATATCAGGGTCAAAGGATGAAATTTTGGCATATCCAAAGAACTGAAGGGAGGCTTAGCAACTTATTTTCCTCACTCTGAAAATTCTGACTACTTCAGTAAGTTCCCCTATCAATTTCTCACTTGGGCTTAATGTCCCTCTTAGAATGCTTTAAAAGATACATGGGGCTTTAAATTGCAACCTTGGTTCCTTTTCCCTCTTCATAGTAGAAATAAACCTCAGCGATTTTTCTTCCAACCTGCCTTTCCCCATTATCTGAGTGCTCTCCCTGTCCAAGGCCACTCTATTCTCACCTGAAGAATAGTGCCTATCACTTCCTAAAATGGCTTTGGTAAGGGGCAATTCTGAAAGATACATAAGAACAATTCCACCCAGCAGAATTTTGGCAGAGGCAGGTAGAGAGATAGATATATACATGTCTAGATGCACACATAAACAGAATAGAATGCATGTGTGTATTTGCATATATGTATAAAATATTATGTCCCCCAATAATATAATTCTAAAATTATTTTTAATTTGTTTTTATTAATAGGGACTGGAGCGATAGCACAGAGCGTAGCACGTTTGCCTTGCACATGGCAGACCCGGGTTCGATTCCTTCGTCCTTCTCGGAGAGCCCAGCAAGCTATAGTAAGAGTGTCAAATTTGCTATCAGAGTAGCAGCATATAATTTAGCAAGTTATATACTCCCTAAATTTCAGTCTTCCTAACTATATACAAAGAATAATTTTATTATCCTTAGAAGAATATAGCAATACAATGTTTCAATATTAGTGATACAATAAAATTAAATAAAATTCTAAGTAAATAGAGATTAGTGTTATTCATTACTTGATTAATAATTGTAATTAGAGTGACTAATTATACCTATGTGTGAATATCTAGTATTTCCATTTGCATTAACATTACTAAATTGGAATAGATTGGAATGGGTCTATATTAAATCAGTTATCACAATGGGACACTGTAATATGTTCATTTATAAAAAACACCGTGTAGTGTACCATTGATTTACTAAATCTTTGCTATAAATTTAAAATCTCACAAAGATGGGCAATGTATCTATCACCATTTAAAAGAAATTCACTTCTCAACATTCCACTAGGCAGTTGACTATTCTTCCCAATTTCCTGTGATTTACACGTCTGTCCATTGTGATGGGAAGGTATGCCGAGAGGTGGCCACTCATCGATCTCTGTGACACGCCATTAGCCATCTTCTTTCAGTTAATATTGTCTGACGCGTCTTGACCAGTTCAATTTTCCCACCAAAGACATTGTGCTTAATGGAATTAGAAACAACCTTGTGCTCATGTCATGTTTTATGCCCAGGTAGTTTCAGAAAGGTCTCTTCTTCGCTCTCTTTATTTTAGGTCATCCCTGTTAATTCTCAGTTTCGTTTTAATCCTTACAGGCGACAAATATTGAACATTTGCATTGACTGGGCAATATGTGCCAGTCATTCTTTGGGGAGGTTTGGAATGCTAACTAAACTATTTTGTAGAATCGGTTACAGTTTAGTAATTTAGAAACTTGACCTTTGTTGGTGTTTCTAATAAAATAATGAATAGAAACTTTTAAAAATATTATTCCTGTTTAGTCAATGAAAAAAAATGTATTTCAGAATTTCTTCTATCCAACAAAATGAGAATTTGATGACTACAAGGAAGTGATAGAGTCACAGGATCAACTCTTTACATCAGAAAAAAAGAACTTTCACTTTCACTTACAATTGATTTTTTTTCACCTAGTAAGATACAGTTTTAGCCATAAAATTAAACATATATTTGTAATCAGAAAACATTTCCCTAATCAGCAACTCTGTCATTTCTTCCAAACTTCAGTGTAGAAAGTTTATTAGATGTAGATTTTATTAAAAAATCTGCTGAGCAATAAGCACAGAATAGTTGTAGCATTAATATGCATTTAATAAATACTAAAGTCTAGTTTTTTGTTTGGTTTGGTTTTTCCCCTTTTTAAGGTGACAAAATTTGTCAAGTGATAAGCTAAAGAATTTGAGTAGTGCATTTGAGGTCCTTTTATTGAAGGGGAATCTATATACAGTTGGATACCGGGCACAAACAGTGGAACATTGTTCTTGAAGAGCAAATTTGATGGAATATTAGAAGAGGTAGCATAGAAAGAGGGCATGGTTGGTGCTGAGGAGAGTGATATGTTTGCAATGCTAGACGGTTCTAGTTTCTAAGATAGGGTTAGTCAACTCAAGCTGTGTTGGAAGAATGGGATTGGCATACATTAGTTTTGTGTTTCCCCTCAGTGCAAGCTGATTTGAGTTGAGATATGTGTCATAAGTCTGGGCACTGGTATGGTCTCAAATTTTTGGTTTCATTGTGGTAGTATTTCTTATTAGAATGCACTGCATTTTTAAATGTGTTCAATAGCCATATTGGGGATACTATTGTTAGCCTTAATCTGTATATAAGAAAAATACACAAAAAAATTAGAAAAACTGGGGCTGGAGCGTTAGTACTGGGGGTAGGGCATTTGCCTTGCATGCGGCCAACCCGGGTTCAAATCCCAGCATCCCATATGGTCCCCTGAGGACCGCCAGGGGTAATTTCTGAGTGCAGAGCCAGGAGTAATGCCTGTGCATTGCCAGGTGTGACCCAAAAAGAAAAAAAAAGATAAACGAAATATTTTACAAATATTACAAACATGGAAGATATTTTGACTTCTGCCTCTGTTCTTTTTAGAGTTCTCAGACACTGAGAGCAATTACTAGAGCTTAGTTTCCCACTTTCAGATCATTTTCATTATCACTGCCAAGAAGGGCTCTCTTGCAAAATTAACAATAAAATAATAACATCTACATAAAAATTACTACAACTGCTAAATGACTTAGAATAATATCTAGGGATTATTGGGATAAAGAATCAAGAATTATAAGATCACAAAGACATTAGGGGGCTAATGTAACCATTAGCATAATTAGGGTGGGGAGCAGGGCAGGAATATGAGTGCATGTTATGGAGACAAGACGAGTTGTAGTCATTCAGACAACAGTTAGGAGAGCTAACTGAGTATGTAATACATGACCTATTAAAATTCAGTATCATGTTAAGTGAAATGAGTCAAAGAGGGACAGACATAGAAAGATTGCACTCATCTGTGGAATATAAAATAACAGAGTGAGAGACCAACACCCAAGAGTTATAGAGATAAGGATTAGGAGGTCCAGTTGCCCCACAGCTTGGAAACTGGCCTCACATGCTGGGGGAAAGGGCAGCTCAGATAGAGAAGGGAACACCACGTAGAGGATGTCAGGAGGACCCACTCGGGTTGGTAGATGCGAGCTGAAAGTAGACTATAGACCGGACATGAAAGCCACTTAGTACCTCTATTGCAAACTACAACACCCAAAAGGAGAGAGAACAAAGGGGAATGCCCTGCCACAGAGGCAGGGTGGGGTGGTGGGGGACGAGGTGGGGGTGGTGAGAGGGATACTGGGATCATTGGTGGAGGAGAATGGGCACTGGTGGAGGGATGGGTAAATGATCACTGTATGAGTAAAATGCAAACACAAAAGTTCATAAGTTTGTAACTGTACATCACAGTGATTCTCTAATAAAAAAATTTAAAATAAATAAACAAATAAAATTCAGACAAAAATTAAGTTGAGATTTTTCCATTGATCACGATTACTGCTTTATCTATAATATAGGGATGTGTAAAATACTTCGATCACTCATATTTTTCACCTGAAATAAAAGGCCAGAATGAAAGAGTGAAAAATCAGCAAAGACTTCCTGTGGAACTATGACAACGTGTTTTTAGATTCCACGCATTATGCTACTAATAATTGCATTTGTTTTGTTTGGGAGGCCACATCCATTGGAGCCACATACAACTGCCGTTTGAGCTTACTCCTGGCTTTGCACCCAGGATCACTCCCAGCAGGCTCAGGGGATCATACGGAGTGCCTGAGGATCGAATTCAGGTCAGCAACTCGCAAGCACCTTACCAGCTAAATAATCTTTCTGGTCCCATAACATGATCCTTATTTTTGATTTGTTTTATTTCACTGGAGGTATGGGTGGGCACACCTGAGAGTGCTCAGGGCTTACGTCTGTGTTCTGAGCTCTGAGTTTACTCCTGGTGGGTTTGGGGGACCTTATGTGATGCCAGAAATCAAACCCAGGCAGACCACATTGCAAAGCTAAAACTATGTTATACTATCACTCTAGCCAACATTATGTTATTATTTCAAAGACTAACGCCTAAACCTCCCTAAGAGATATTAAATTGAGACTAATAGTTCCAATTTTAAAGTATACGTAACACAAATGAGGTCACAACACACAAATTTTTTTAAATCACCAGTGAATACCAATTTAAGTTTATAAAACAAAATAACATTAGAATAATGCATTAATATTTAATTAATGAGTTGCTAAATAAGTCATCACCTTGAAATTACTGACACTGAAGACAAGTTGATTAGGTTTTCTAACTTTTAAGTGAGAACTATATGTATTTTCAGAGAAAATATGTTTAATTTTAAATGAAATGAATTACTTATGGCCAAATTATCAGAAAAGAGAAGTCCTATCTTTTAATTCATTACTAAAAATGGTATTTTAAAACTTTCAAATTATATTTGATATAATGTAAATTGGGACCTCTGAAAATAAAAAAACTGGACTATGTATACCCAGACTAAAAATAACACCTATCTTATTTTTTAAGTGTATTTTATAATAATTTTAATTTTAAGTGGCTGTTTTATAATTTGATGTTCACTAGTTAAATCTATTACAACAAAAGCTTGTTAGAAGGAATAAGCTCCTGACAGAAACAGTGATAAAGAGATACATAGGTATATTGATTTATGAATAAAAATACATTGTCATTCTGGCTGTATCACTCTACCTAGATATATTGAAAATGGTTATTTTGAATATTTCTAGGAGGATGTTTTTAGAAATTAAATATTTTATTATTTCAAATATTATTTTATATTATTTTATAATATTTGAAATAATAAAATACTATAAAATATTATAAAATAATATTTGAAATAATAAAATATATTCTTTATAATGTATTTGATACTATAGATAATATATTATGTATTATATTCAGGGAACTATGTATATATATATTTATAATATATTCATGTATTGGGGCTGGAGCGATAGCACAGAGGTAGGGCATTTGCCTTGCATGGGGCTGACCCATGTTTGATTCCTCTGCCCCTCTCGGAAAGTCCGGCAAGCTACCAAGAGTATCGTGCCCTCTGGCCGAGTCTGACAAGCTACCTGTGGTGTATTAGATATGCCAAAAACAGTAACAATAAGTCTCACAATGAAATTTTACTGGTGCCTACTCGAGCAACTCGATGAGCAATGGGATGACTGTGACTATGGCTGTGATTCATGTATTAATATTCAGGGAGATTATACATACATGTATTTAACATAACAACATATTAATGCAATATGAGGGAATACCCTTTCTACTGCTTCTTCTGCTCTGGAGAATCTTAATTCATACAACTGGAAAATGAAATGGAGTGTTTTGTGCTCCAGAAATAAATGAAAATATAAAAATGGAATAGTCACCAGGATTCTGACCACCAGTACCAATATGAGTTATATGTGTGTGTGTGTTTCCTCGTATCATGAATTTTTGAACTTGAGCTCCTATAACTTAACTTTATTCTGATACTGTCTATCTGGAACCATCGGCTTTCACAGTTTAAGAGCTCAGTCCCATAAGACTGCCCTCAACATCAGACAATGATTGCAAGTGCAAGTGATTCTGCCGGATTACCTATAAATCAGATGTTATCACACCTCTTCTTGGGTTGAATACGTTTACTAAGTAGAGAAGATCACAAACCTCAGGAAAGCAGTTTACTCATTTGATTATTAATTTATTACGAAGGATGATAAAGGATAGAAACAGACATTTGGGTGAAAAGATTCCATAGACAGAAATATTAAATAACGTCTTAAAATTTCTGTCCACATCGAATTTAAGGTCCTTCTACAAGGTAGTATAAAGGAACTTTTCTTGCTCACAAAACTGGAAGTTTTAAAACGATGTCGTTTCAGAATTTTATGGAGATTTTATTACAAAGACATAATTGTTTACATAATTCACCACTGGTGATTGAATTAAATCAGCGGTCCCTCTTCTCCCAGAAGTTTGGGGTTGGGGCGGAAGTGGGGGTTGGCAAAGAGGGGGGATTAAAAATTGCAAATCTCTAATCCCATGATTATTTATCACAGGGGATTTCAGAGTTTTAAGAACTCTGTGACATAAAGAGAGACAGAGACTAATTATATTTCTTATTCTAAATCAGCATTACAGTAGCATATGTCATGAAAGTGAACAGGGACCTGTGTGGGTAAAACATGGCGACTGACTTCTCTTTGCCACCAAAGATTGTGGTTACTTGCTTCACAGTTTAACTCCCTAGAGGCGCTATCATCCTTAACTTTAAGTTGTGATATTGATACCTGTACAATTAATCCAGACTCAAGCAAAAATTAATGTGGGTGCATTTAAACCAGTGCTTCCTTGGTACTGTCTCCACTGCCTCCTACCTTGTTTCTTTACAGTCTACAGAGCACAGTCAGTCCAATTTTGTTCAACCTCATGTTCTCATCAAACATCACCACAACCAATTTACTACATTTTTAGATCCATAGTTCCTATGTTATGAACAAACCCACATTAAACTCAGTGCATATGTTTCCCAGTTGAAGGCCCCTATGGATTTGATAGTTTATATGATATAATTTGCACAGAGTTATAAATACACATGACATTTGTGGCATTCAGACATAGTTTATATATTGTGAGTCATTGCACATATAACGGAGTTAATTTTTGGAAATTAATATTTGCAACTCTTTTCTGGATACAGCCATGAATACGGGTCTCTTGAAGTAGAAGGCAACTTCCTCCACTGGCCCCTCTGTGTCTGTGGTTTATTACCTCAATGATTTTGTTGCTTGTTCTATGTAACCCAGTATGTATGTTAGTATACCTTAAGGAATAGGTTGCCATCCGATTTATTAGTTGGAGTATCTTACATCTTTCAATGGTAAGGAAAATTTTATATTGACATATCCAGAGTTTTTATTGAAGTTATATTAGTCCTATCTATCAGAGATATGCTAGAAAATCTATAACTTCCACCAAAATGTTGCCCATGTGAGCAATTCAGTTTATGAAGTGCAATCTTCTAAGGCAGGCTTAGGGCCTTGTGATTCATTTTTCAACCTGTGTGATGTTTAATGATTTTGTCAAAATAAAAACTAATACACAGTTCTATGTCCATCATCAAATTATGCCATTCAATTTATAGCCTACACTATGAAAAAAGACAGCCAGATATGGAGGTTGGAGGAGGAGGAACTAGCTCTAGTCTATGCAATTCTCCTTCCTCTTTTGACACATATATTTGGAGTGGGCGAGATGTTATTTGGCTTATTATTACACTGGGAATATTTTAGAACAGAGTAATGACATAGTTTCATTATATCAAGCATGTAGATATCTACCTAGGGTGCACTGCTTGACCAAAAATGATGATTAAAAAAAATGAAACTATATAAAACAAGAAGGAAAAGGGCTGACAGGTCTTTATCACTTTGTTTAGACCAATCTTAAATCCCATTTTCTAAATGACTAAACACTAATTCCCAAACACATTCATTTTACTTAATCATTACAGACAGATAAAAGGGAGAATTCTTGCAAGCTATGTATGTGTGTGTGTATGTCTGTTTGTATGTGATTCGTTTTAGTCATGCATATCCAGATATTTCAAAAGGCTAATAAGTGTCTAGATAGAGGCATTTATAAAACATCTCTCATGATAAGTTTAGCGCATTTTCATGTTAAAAGTAAAAAATACCTCACTTTTCATGTGGGGTTAATTATCTAAGATTCTTTTATTTTCTCTTCCCACAGGGATATATTATTATTTGCCAATAATTTTTCCAAGATTCTTTCTTGCTGGACTTTTTGTCTATGATACTCCGGCAAACATGTATTTATTTTATGGTTCAATTGCTCCATCCCTCTCGGAGAGCCTGGCAAGCTACCAAGAGTATCCTGCCTGCACAGCAGAGTCCAGCAAGCTACCCGTGGCATATTTGATAAGCCAAAAACAGCAATAAGTCTCACAATGGAGACATTACTGGTGCCCACTTGGAACAAATCGATGAACAACGGGACAACAGTGCTACAGTGCAGTGCAGTGCTACATTTTAATTTAATTTTGATGACGCCTACCAAGTAGTGCTCAGAAAGTCAGGAGGCCACTCCTAGTGGCAGTCAGTCAGTTGGTTGTGCTAGTCAGAGCTAGAACCCGAGGATCAGCTGCTGTGTGTGTGCCCAGATTACCTGGGCTGCCCTGACAGGCCTTGTTGCTTCTAGACCTACACTCAGCAACACTCAGGAGGTCAACTGGTGCCTGGGGATTTAACGTGCCACTGTCCTATCTCCCAACACTAGTTCTTTTATTTCTTACCAGTTTGTTTGCTCTAATTATTCATATTTTACATATAGCCATAGGTAAACCATCTTATAATTGTCTTTAACTTCTTTTTAGATTTAGCAAAATCACCTCAAGATCCATCTATTTTGTCCCCAAAGGACACACTTCTTTCTTTTGTAATGGCCAAGTAGTTACCAATGAGTATATATACTTTAATTTCTTCGTCGAGTCATCTGCTGTTGGACTTTGAGGTTGAATCCAAGTTTGGCTATCGTAAATAATACTGTTATAAAGGTGAAGATAGTCTAGTGAATTAGTGCTTACACATCCTTTGGGTAAACATTTAGGGATGGTACTATGCATCCTGTGAACTTCTTTTTTACAGGTTTGTTTCATTGGTTTTGATTTTGAGGCCATACCTGGTGATGCTTAGGGGTTACTCCTGACTGCATTCATGAAATACACCTGGTGGTGCTCAAGGGACCATATGGGAAGCCGGGAATCAAAGCTAGATGCAGAGTGTGCAAGGGAAATGCTCTACCTGCTGTCCTATCACTTCAGCACCAACCTATGTTTTGTTTCCTTTATAAAGAATTCTGACACTATTTTCCATACTTGTATTTCCACCAAGATTGTTCCAAAGTTCCAGAAAAACCCGAGTTCCTTTTACTCCACATCTTTGGAACATTTATAGTTTCTAATATATGTACTCTTTGTATAGATAATTCTCATTGGTGTGAATTGATAACTCATTTTAGTTTTAATTTGCATTTCTTTAATAATAAATGATACTGAACATTTTCTTTCATGTGTGGGTAGTCTATATTCTGTGAAAACATTCAAGTCTTTAGCCTATTTTTTATTGCTTTATTATTTGTATTGCTTTTGTGTTATGTTAGTTTTTTATAGATGCATATTTACAAATCTTTATATATTAGAATTAGTACTAAAGTAATATTTTGTTTTGTTTTGTCTTTTTATTTTGGAGCTACACCCAGAAGTACTTAGGGATTTAGAATGATACTCAGGGTACCAAGTGTGGTGCCAGGGAATCAAACCCAGATCGGTCATGTACATGGAAAGTGTTCTACTTGCTATACAACCATGCTGTCCCATGGGTCAATTTTTTTCTTTTTTTGGGGGGAGTCACACCTGGCAATGCATAGGGGTTATTCCTGACTCTGCACTTAGGAATTACTCAGAAATTCAGTTTTCGGTGCTCAGAAAACTATATGGGATGCTGGGATTCGAACCTAGGTTGGCCTCATGCAAGGCAAATGTCCTACCTGCTGTGCTATTGCTCCAGCCCCCTAATGAGGCAATTTTAAAAAAAAAAAATTGAGAGTAGAAGAACACCCATGCTGAACCAATATAATCATTTTAAATGCAGAACCACCTTTTCATGGAGCTTTCTGAAGCCAATAGGTTCTCGAATTCTAAACATATATGAGAAGGGAGAAGCTTTTCAAGGGAGAAGCTGTAGAAAAGGTTAGAGAGACGCTCAGAAGTCTGGGATTGGATTTCCTTACTCAAAATGACTGAATAAAGTTCTACCTTTCTCTTTGAATTTTTCATAACAGTACATTATTATTATTTTGTATTTACCTTGCCACTATGCCATAACTAGAACAAGCATGCCAAAATCCCTCCATCATCATCCTAAAGTCCCTTCCTCTCCCCATCTCCTCATCCTCAAGTCATTGCCTTATTCTCAGGGGTGTTGGAGATTGTCATGATGAACATGTATTGAGAACAACTATGTTATCCACTATAATCACCTGTTTCAATTGGAAGGCATTATTTATATATTGATATAACTTATGACTAGGTATGAATGTAATTTTACCTCTGTATTCTGTGAAAAAAAATCTTAGAAGGATACAGGCATAGCCTAGAGACTATCTGGAGGATTTGGATTTGACAGATTCAAAGACCTAAAAGCTGCATGTAGTATTACACAGCCCTGGCAGTGGCTAAATACCAACAGTGATGGGGTAAAATCATGGACACATGTTTTTAAATGTGTGATCAGGATCTTCGACGTGAAGATTATATGACCCTCTACGTGGATCATCCTGCCACTAGTCATTTTTGCTCTTTTTCATACTTCCAGTGCATAACTCAAGAAATCAGGCTCACAGAGGAAAGGAATTTATATTTTCAGTGATGGGTCTGTTCCTGGGTTGTACAGAACAAATTAGCCTCTAATGCCATTCTAACCAAGTCTTTTTTATTAGTAGCCAGTTAACTAGTCAGAGTTACCTTTAAAAAACTGTTACTTATAAAAAACATGATTTCAGGATTTTACATCAATTGTGTGATTTAAGCAGAATGCGTTGTTGGGGACTCAGATATAAAAGCTGCCACACAAATCAGTGGGTCAGAGGGTTCTGTAATGCACATGCTGAAGGAAGAAATAGAGTCATCAGTTCAAGTCAGATCCTACAATGAAGGGCACAGGACTAATGGATACCCATTAAAGGTAGAGAATAAGACGTGAGGTGTGAAAAGGAAAGACTACAGAATACAATTGTGCAAAAATTTCTTCTATAAATATCACAATATAAAAGGTTTATCACTGAATATCAAAGCCAGGCAGCCTTGTATATACACCATTTCGCCTAAAATGTCAGTAATACTCAAAATTATTCTAAGCAATAAGTATTGGAACCAGATAGCATTGAATTTCTGGGGGAAAAAAAGAGTGGCTTCCTTCTCTGTTCTTTCTCATGTATTCAAATTACATTAATGAAAAAGTGAGTTTTATGTTTAAATGTTTTAGTATTTAATACTTACTAATTTCTCCTGTGTAGTAATATGACCTCTTAAGACACATTAATTAACATGAAAAAGTGAGTCAATGAGGCATATATCTAACAAAAAACAACTAGGAAACATTAGTTTGAAGAAATATTTGCAGCCATATACATGATATTGTGAATTTCATAATTAGTCACAATAGCCAAAACATGGAATCAACCTTAATGCCCATTAACGGATGACTGTACAGAGAAGTTGTGGTATATTGACTCAGTAGAATATCACTCTAATGTTAAACAAGATGAAATCATGCCTTCTGGCTAAACAGGTAAACCTTAATACAGAGTGCTCATCCATGGCCTTCATTAAGAGATTATTCTCAATAATTATTCTCAATAATCTCTTAATGAGGGCTATGGATGAGCACTCTGTATTAAGGTATGCAAGATGGTAAATTAAACACTTAAAGTGTTTCACTTTTCCTGGACTTCTTACTAAAGGATAACACTCCTAAGGAGAGGAGACACTTTAGCAGAAACAAAAGGTCTTAATGTGAATATAAAAGATCACCCAGAGTTCAAAGTTCTTTTCCCTACTAGACCTTAAGAACAGACTCTTATCTACATAGAAAACTTCAAACAGGGTAGTTTGGGTAAAGGCCTCCAAAACCAACTTTGCAAAAGCAAGTATTAAGTATCTCCACACTAGTGGCCCGCATCCCAAATCAGGGCGTGCAATTCCTTTCTTCACTCAATAAATAAGTTTGAGGTATCTTCCCTGCTCTAGGAACCTTTAAGGGAAGGATAGAAAATCACTGTGTCCTTCTCTGGGTTCTTTCAAAGATGAACAGATAAGCAGATAAGCTAAGCATGAGGCCAATCAACAGGAGCTTCTTAAGAAGTGCTATGCCGGGAGAGACCCAGAGAAGCTGTGCAACTCGCCCATATGGTTCCAGCCAATTGCTTAGAATAACAGGTTCCCTGTTCCACCCCACTCCTTGTGCTTGCACATGTCTCTGCTGTTTGCTATTTTCCCGAAATGAACATGTCACTTAGGAAAACTCTCCCCACCACTGCTGGTCAAGCAGCACTGCACAGCCAGGCCCCAGCACATACCTGGCCGGTACTGTGCTGCTAGATTAAATACCTGCAGGAGTGGCCCCCAAGCCCTTGGGCACTGCTCGGGAAACCATTGCCCCCTCTCAAACAGTCTTAAGGCACAGATTAAAGGAAGCAAAGTAAATATGGCAAATGTGTTATTATAGAGGTCCGAATAAAATTCAGGTATGCATACACGTTTAAATTCAAGCTTCTCCATTGAAAAGGGAGTATTTCAGGGGCTGGAGCAATAGTACAGTGGGTAGGGCTTTTGCCTTGCATGCAGCCGACCTGGGTTCGATTCCCAGCATCCCATATGTTCCCCTGAGCACTGCCAGGAGTAATTGCTGAGTGCAGAGCCAGGAGTAACCCCTGGGCATCGCCGGGTGTGACCAAAAAAAGCAAAAAAAAATTTAAAAAAGAAAAGAAAAGGGAGTATTATTCTTATGTACAATGAAGGAGATGCCTCAGAAAAATTCATATGTAAATATCTTCCTCAAAGCCCGCCTCCATCTGTCTTCAAGTCTTCAAACGCAAACCAATGACATTAACGTTTGTTTTCTGATATTCCTTTCTCTCTGTCTCGCTGACCCCCTTGTATTTGGACCACACATGGCTGTGTGCTGAGATGACTCCTGACAAGGATCAGTGGACCATACATGGTGTCGGGGGACGGACGGAAACTAAGAAAGCTATGTGCAAGGCAAATGCCTAGTACCCTGGGTTATCTCTTTGGTCCTCCCTTGTGTACTTCCGAAGTTGGTGGGCATTCTGCAGTGACCTCTCCTCCTCCTCCCCCCCACCCATGCCCTTTAGACTTAGATTCAAACCATTGGTCTCCTCTTTAAGACCTCATAGCAGTAGGGCAAGCATTTCTAATACAGCTATGACATTAAGGTTAAGAGCAAGGATCTTGAGAATTAGAAAGACTTAGTGTTGAAAGCTGTTCCATTACTTAATATGAGTCCCTTCATTAAACTTTGAGCCTTAGTTTTCTAACCTATGATAAATTAAAAGAGGAATGAAATATATAATCATTATAAAGCTTTGGCACAGGGTCTGATAGGAGTAACATTTAAAAATGTCAATTGTTAATATTCATGCCCCAGTTCTTACAATGATGGAGCATGATAACTTAGAACCTGAGAATAGAGTTATATTAGATGGTAATACATGGACAACTGGGCATGAGGAGGGTGAAATGACATTGGTTGGAAGATTCTGAGAACAGGACCTTAGGGACATAGCCCCATTACAAAGCGTCATATGTATCAACGTTGATCATTCTCGGCAGGCATAAAGAAACAAGATCAAAAACCCCTCCATATAAACTTGAGTTGCTTTTATAAACAAGTGTATACTGCACACAAGTAATAGAATGAGATAGGTAGGAAGGGGTCAAAAAGAAAATAAAATCCAACACCATCCTCCAAATTTATGAAACTATGGTTATTGGAGACATATTTTTCTGTGGGTGAAATAGTGTGGAAGGTAAAAAGTTTGGAGAGTAAAGGAGAATTCAAATAGGTGAAGATGATATTAAGAGGAAGGGAAGGTGGGCACAAGGTCTATGCCACCGAATCCAGGGAAGAACTTGGACCTGGGACCTTAGGAGAAAAGGTCAAAGGGAAGGGATGTGAATCAATCTCCAGTAGAAGTGGTGGCAAAAAAAGTCTAATCCCAGCTACAGAGCTCAACAGTTATGCAAATAGTCCATTTGAATAAGAAAGCACCTTGTTCTTTGCTAAACTGAAGTCTTTCATGAGACACGTTCATTTTAAAGGTTATTAAAATGTCACAGTGTTTAGATTGTAAGAGAGGGGAATATGTAGTCAGACCAAAGCACAAGGAAAAAAAATAGGAACATGTGTCAAAAGAAATGCCCATTTTCTAAGAGCAGTGAGAAATCACTGTCTGGGGACCAGAATTGTGATAGCTTTATATAATTCTGAAATATTTGTCACTTTCTCACATTATAATTTTGTCAGCATTTTACTTCCCTCTATTATACGTCTAATCCTTTTAAAAAAGAGAAGAAGGTATATGTACATGTGCTTGTCTGTCTAAATTGCCTTAGGAAAGAAGGGCTGTGAGTTTTTAGCTGGTCCTATGCCAGGCTTGGAAACCATGAGAAAAGACAAAACAAGAATGAATAACTAAAAACATATATATATATGTGTGTGTGTGTGTGTGTGTGTGTGTGTGTGTGGGTGGGTGTGTGTATACATACATATATAGACATATATACACACTTACAAATACATATGTACATACATATACATACATTAGTATGCATATATATATAAATTATAGAATAAATTATTAAGTCAGGTTAAACAGCTCAGTATCAAACTATATTAGAACACCAGCTTTAAATAAAATAAAATTTGGGGGGGGGGAAGAAAAAAAGGAACCAAGAAATATTCTTGTCTATTAAAAATCCCTATTTTTTCATTTATTTTCATTGAACTATAAACCTTATGAAGGTGTTAACCAAATTAAAGATCAGAAAGAAGGCCATGATTATTGTCAGCAGCAATTACAGATCCATAAACTAAATTAAGAAAAACTCAAATGTGTAAGAACAATGAACCTTTTCTCTTATACTCATTTGCCTTTCTGATCTTACAGTGGAGTACAGCATAAGAAGAAATTTAAGAGATTGTGGCCACATGGTAAAATGTCAGAGCACTTGGCAACTGTCAACCCACTTGAAGGGTACTTCTCTCCCCGGCTCATTAATCTTACCACAACAATATCTTGTGTACACTGGCATTTTGGAATCTTTCCCCATTACTCCTTTCTGATAATCATTCAAAGTGAATTGTAATTCCCTAGTGTGACTTTCTTCTGCCTTTCCTTGTAACCAGCCATGAATATACCAAAATTAAATGGGTGCAAAAATGGAAAAGGTGACCTTGCAATATCTTTTTGACTATTTTGAAAATGTCATGTCCTCAGTTGGGAACATCTTAGGAGGTCATTTTATTTCCTGCATCCATATAATAAGCCACTTCTGTCTCTCGTACAGTAAATTGAGGTCTATCGAAGACATGTGGATTGAATAAATGAGGTCCAGGAACGACATGTGAATTGATTAACATAAGACACTTGAATGTAGTGTGTAAGAACTGCCTATCTTTTCTTCCTAAGTGTTAATAGTCTACATTTTTAAATGAGAGACCGAAGAAAATGTCATCCTCATTATAGAAAATAAAAGAATAATCTGTAGAATTTGTCTGTAATTCTGCTACATTAATGCATAAACAACTCTCCCTCATTTCTTTTACTGCTTATTCTTATGTTTTTGTTTTTATAAGTCTGGGTAGATTCCACCTTTCTGAGAGACAAACATAGTGGGAGGGACCTAGAAATTCACTTAAGCTCTACAGTCATCTGTAGAAACCAAATATTGAAATGAAGAATATAGTCTACAGTCACACTCACAAACCCCCTCCAGTGCCATGTGAGCTCTCTGATCAGCCATGATCCAGAGACTCATAAATAAATCTTGAGCGAGATCAACAAGATGAAGAGATTTTTTCCAAACCCACACAAGGCTGATTCACCTGGGGGTACCCTAGAGTGGGGGCAATGAGCCTAGCACCCACCCAAACAGATTGCCTGAAGCTGGAGATTACCACACTCCACAATATTGCTGCCATGCTCCCAGCCAGACTCCACTGCTCGGGATGAGCCTCATCAAGAAATGAATCTGTTGAAATACTCAGGTATGATGCTTTTGTGACTGAAAACTCCAGGTTTTCACAGAGTTAGGATAAGCTAACTTCCCCTACTTCCCTCTACTTCTGGAAGAGGCTGTAGTCACAAAACGCCACCCAATTAAATATTTAATTCCAGCTATACCACCTTGTTGAAAACTTTGGACTTCCTGGAGTGACATCTCAAACTTTACAACGATGATAAACCAGGAGTAGCACACCAGATAAAATGGGATATAATAGAAAAGGCATCCCATCTCAATTAACAAAATATCAACACAGAAGACTTAACCTGTAAGATCTTAATAATCTCTTATACTTGGGGCTGGAGAGATAGCACAGCGGGTAGGGCATTTGCCTTGCACGCGGCCGACCCGAGTTCAAATCCCAGCATCCCATATGGTCCCCTGAGCACGGCCAGGGGTAATTCCTGAGTGCAGAGCCAGGAGTAACCCCTGTGCATCGCCAGGTGTGACCCAAAAAGCAAAATAATAATAATAATAATAATAATAATAATCATCATCATCATCTCTTATACAGGACTTAATACTTCCATGGTGACATGCACAATCTTCACTAATTTTCTTCTGAGGAAACATTTTTTGGTCATTCTTTTTAGCAAATTATACACGTAACATAAAAATATTGAGGACATGCTCTGAGGGAAAGTTTTAAGGGTGGTTGGGAAAACTGGAGATAATGGGGGTGGGAAGGTGCAATGGTGGTGAGAAGGTGGGATGATGGTGGGATTTGTGTTGGTTTATTGAATGTCTGCAACAAGTTATCATGAACAGCTTAATAAACCACAGTGTTTAAAGAGGGGAAGAAAGAAAGAAAAGAAAGAAAGAAAGAAAGAAAGAAAGAAAGAAAGAAAGAAAGAAAGAAAGAAAGAAAGAAAGAAAGAAAGAAAGAAAGAAAGAAAGAAAGAAAGAAAGAAAGAAAGAAAGAAAGAGGGAGGGAGGGAGAGAGAGAAAGAAAGAGAGAGAGAGAGAAAGAAAGAAAGAAAGAAAGAAAGAAAGAAAGAAAGAAAGAAAGAAAGAAAGAAAGAAAGAAAGAAAGAAAGAAAGAAAGAAAGAAAGAGGGAGGGAGGGAGAGAGAGAAAGAAAGAAAGAGAGAGAGAGAGAAAGAAAGAAAGAAAGAAAGAAAGAAAGAAAGAAAGAAAGAAAGAAAGAAAGAAAGAAAGAAAGAAAGAAAGAAAGAAAGAAAGAAAGAAAGAAAGAAAGAAAGAAAGAGGGAGGGAAGGAGAGAGAGAGAAAGAAAGAAAGAAAGAAAGAAAGAAAGAAAGAAAGAAAGAAAGAAAGAAAGAAAGAAAGAAAGAAAGAAAGAAAGAAAGAAAGGAAGGAAGGAAGGAAGGAAGGAAGGAAGGAAGGAAGGGAGGGAGGAAGGAATGAAGGAGAGGGAGGGAGGAAGCGAGCGAGGGAGGGAGAGAAAGAAGAAAGGAGGAAGGAAAGAAAGAGAGAAAGGAAAAAAGAGAGGAGGAAAGAAAGAAAGAGAAGTAAGTGTTGGTTAGTTAGACAAGCTCAAACCTCATTTTCCTAGTTCCTCCTGAGCCTCCAAAAAGATGAACTCAAGCTAAGGCTTTATTGGACTTTCCAAACACTTTAAAACTAAGCATAGTCTAAAATGTACTTATCCTTAAAGTATACTCGAACACCCTGTCTCAATAGCCCTATTTCAAAGGGAAACTGATCCACCATGTTTGCCCTTGTTGAGTACCATGATAAAGCATTATCTTAATGACTCGGTTGGAAGGCCAATATGACTAACCGCTGTCTTCTAGGAGAAGGTAGAATGGGGTGTGCACCTATGTTTGCACAAATTGCAGAAAAACTCATTTTTTCAGGACTCTTCAAATGCAGATGTCATTATCTATAGACTCTATCACAGTGATCATTGGCATGGGTGTATACAATTTACAAAGACAATTAACCTCAATTAGTTAAGACTATTGTCTTCTATTGTTTCCTTGATTTAGCGTTGTGAACCCCTCTTACTTTCAGCTCTCTTTAGTTTGGTTTGAACTGAAGAATCCTATGAACATTTTCAGGATCCAGTGGACTCAGAACTGTGCTTGAGAGTATGTCATTTTAGCAGAATAGACTGTGGTTCTGTTGCTCTCTAGATGGTGGTTATTTCCAGCAACCTTTGTGGTTTACTAACTGCACACAGTAGCATCATTCTTACAGGAGGGCTTTGATGCTAGGATGTGTGATGGCTCCAGCATCGACATTTTGTGATAAAGGAGAAAAGGAAAAATTTGAATTCTAAAGCTTGTCAGTGGAATATTCTTCCAACCATTTCACATAAAACTTTTTAAAGCAAAGGATTTTGTTCTCACTGATGCCTAGTCAAACCACAGTTTTTATTCCATCAAAAATATACTGGGTGATTCAAGAAAAAGTAAAAAAGTCTTGCTAAAGGACAGACTGAACTTAGCTTTCTATTTGTTCTATAAGATATGTATTCTAAAGCTGTCATAAGAAGATAATGCAGGTTATTAATTTGGGGAACAAAAAGTACTATAAAAATATTTCAAGAAGTCAATTCATTCAAAAATTATTATTTTTGCAATGTATAGAGTTTATAATATTTTTTCAGTGTATGATCTGTAGTCATTTCTTTAAGTAAATGCTGTATTCACGCAAATTTATATGGATAATTTCTCATTTTTTTAATCTTGAAAAATATTTCAACATTACTATCACATCTATAAGCATCAAATTGTGACCTATGTGCCTGGCCTGATGCTAATTTTTTTAACTAATATTTTCTTTTCTAATACTACAGAACACTTTTAGAAACACTTTAAAATCTGGTAGGTGTTAATTCGTCTTTACTAGAAAATTTCTAAATTTATAGAACCTATACTACCTTTAGGAGTTTTGAGAGTGAAATCTCCCTAAAGCTACTTAACATGGACTAAAAATGTAGAAAATATTGGCATGTGGGGAAAGTTGGCATCACGTTACATGCTCAGTGGCTTCTTTTTACTTCCCTTTTAGGCTCTTTGAACAATTTTACCTGAGGCTATATTGCAGAGCTCTGCAAGCCCAAAGAATGAATATCCTCTCTTGATTTGTCCAAATTACCAACGGGGCTTTTTGGAAGAAAGGAACTGCATGAAGAACAAACAAATAAATACACATGGAGAGCTAAATAGACATCAAAAACATTCAAAAAAAAAAATAAGGTCGAATAAAAAGAACCTGTTGGGAAAAAATGAGACTGTAAATGTTTCCACAACTTAGAATAATGTTTCATCATATGAATTGCTACCATCTTCATTGGCTTCCACAGCTCACCCTCCCCAACTTCAATCTAAAATGTATAACGAAAACCTATGGTACACGGCAACCCTGTGATATGATCTACCGAACAATGGGTTGGGATATAGTGTTCAACAAAAATGAAGACCTTAGTTGTAAAACATACAAATGCACGTGCGCGGGAGGGGTGCAATGATGTGTGTCTTGTTGTTCACAGGCTCTTGGGGTGACTCTCTGTCTCTCTGTCTCTCTCTCTCTTTTTCTCTCTCTCTCTCTCCATTCACGTTCAGTGCTCTGGAGCCACTGTGTATGGACTGGATCGGGATGGCTCCTCCTTGGTGCTCTGCTTCTGTGTGCCACTGTGCTTTCTTCTGTCTATCTCTCTATCTCTGTCTCTGTTGTCTCTCCTCTGGTCTCTTCCGATCTCTCTTCTTCTGATCTCTCTCTCTCTGGAGCCCTTCTGCATCAGTGTCTGGATTCTCACTCACTCTCACTTCTGACTCTGAATCTCACTCGCTTTGTGTTCTTTCTTTTCCCTGCTTCTGGCTCCAATGATTCTCCTTTGCTCTGGGTTCTGCTTCTGTGTCTTCTTCCTGCTTCTGTGTCTTCTTCTTTCTTCTATGCTCTGCTTCTGTGTCTTCTCTCCCGCTTCTGTTACAGTCTTAGTTTATATAGCAATCACATAGGGTGGTGACACAAAGGTGGGTTGAACATTAACAAATCAACAAAGAGGGGTACGACCACTCCTCCAGGAGATTAAACAAAATCTCATCTAAGGAGATACTCCAGATTACTAGGAGATCCGATTAAGGGCGGGTTCCCATCCAGGGTATGTTGCTTTCTTCTTTCTTCAGCTAGTAATCCACTTAAATAGTTGTAGTAAATGTACTTCCAATATTTCTAGCAATGTCATTCTGTATGAGCACAGTAAGAGATATATCAAACTTAAAGTTTGTTTCTTCCTGAGGACATTCACTATATATTCCAGACCACAGTCCTCAGGTCAGGGTAGTCTTCCTAACCCTAGTGGGTCCTAGTTTCATAGTTACTTTGGGATCATGACAGCATTTGTCTATGACCATGCTCTCAACTTAAGTTGAGGATTGTGGCGCTTTGGCCTGCCCCATTTCCATGCCAGGGTAGCCCACAGCTTGCCTTGGGTCCATTCAGTCCCTTGTCAGGACCCTGTTTTTGTGGTGCTAGAAACTAAGGGCAACTGAGTTCAGAAAGCAGATGCCCAAGAGTAAATATTATTGGAGTCGATCAGTTCCCAAGTTACAAAGCATATTATTAACTATCTTCCTGTGTCCATATAGAAAGGACATTGCTTTAAGGTAAACTAAGTTCCCTGCGGCAAGGCTAAAAACAGAAACCCAATGTTATCCTACACTTAGTCTTATGGAATCAGTAGCTAGTGTAAGAAATAACTGAATGTGGGGCTGGAGAAGTAGCACAGTGGGTAGGGCATTTGCCTTGCATGCGACCGACCCGGGTTCGATTCCCAGCATCCCATATGGTCCCCTGAGCACCGCCAGGGGTAATTCCTGAGTGAAGAGCCAGGAGTAACCCCTGTGCATTGCCAGGTGTAACCCAAAAAAGCAACAAAAAAAAAAGAAAGAAAGAATTGAATGTGCACAAATCACACAGACATAAATCACATCGGTCACGTGCCCTCAATCATCCTAGACAAGGAGTTGGATATCAGTATTCTAATACAACCCATAATTCAATACAATAAGCATGTTGGCCTTTGTCCACCACATCTGGAAAGCTTATGTTTTGAAATGTAATCTTCAAATTAGTGCTTGGAGGTGGGGAACTTTAGGAGGTCATTAGGTCATGAGAGAGAAGTCAAAAAATGGAACATATAAGCAGATAATGGCCCCCACCAGATCCAAATTTGCTGGTACTTGGATATAAGGATATTAAACTCTATAATTCAGAATTATAGAAATATATTTATTTTCTTTATAATCCTCTAATTTATAATAATTTGTTAAAGCAGCCCCATCGGATTAAAATATTACCCTCCCTTTGTAGATTCAGAGATTTAATTAATATTTGTACAATAAAATCCAAATTAATCTGAGTCCAAAGATTTTATTCGTAAGCTTTATATCTGCTTCTTCTTGGAAAAGTGTATCTCCCCTATTAGACATTATGCGGGGGGGAAAAAAGGCAAGAATGTTTCTTTTTTTTTTTCTTTTAGGGTCACACCTGGCAATGCACAGAGGTTACTCCTGGTTCTGCACTCAGGAATCACCCCTGGTGGTGCTCAGAGGACCGTACGGGATGCTGGGAATCGAACCCGGGTCGGCTGTGTGCAAGGCAAATGCCCTATCCGCTGTACTATTGCTCCAGCCCCAAGAATGTTTCTTTTGATAAAGAGCTACACAATTTTTTAAGAGGGCAAAAAACTTGTTAAAAGCTACAGTTTTAATTCCAAGCTCATTGAAAACAAAAAAGCCAAAATAAAAACTTAAATTAGAGCACCAATTAAACCACATGACATATTCATATATGTATTCATATGTGTATATACATACCATTCTATGGAAAAGATGACTAACAACCTAGTTAATTAATCTACCCATAATGGAGTGTTTGTATGTGTATGATTACTTGTGTGGTAAGGTTTACTTTTATTTTTCTAGTGAATTTCAAGTACAAATATTCTAACCTATCTTGGGAACTTAAGGGAGATCTCCGAAGCCATGCTCAGGTAATTTGGGGGCCGTTCCTGGAGATATTAGACAAGCTGGAGTTTTTGTTTTGTTTTGTTTTGTTTTGTTTTTTTGCTGTTTGGGTCACACCCAGTGATGCACAGAGTTACTCCTGGCTCTGCACTCAGGAATTACTCCTGGCAGTGCTCGGGGGACCATATGGGATGCTGGGGATAGAACCCGGGTCGGCCATGTGCGAGACAAACAACCTACCCACTGTGCTATCGCTCCAGCCCCACAAGCTGGAGGTTTTAATGTTGGGGGCCTCTGCATGCTCTATGAGTAGAACCTGGGTGCCAGGTGCAGGGACTTACCAAGGTTTCACATTCAGTGTTATTCAGGGGTCTCCAGTGCTACAGTGGGCAATACTTGGAGAGCCAAGCTGTCAAATGCATGTTCCAAAATCCTATGAAGTGTCTCCAGTCCAAGGATTTTCCTTATTATTTGAGACTGAATAATACCCCAGAGTGTTTTTGTATACGATGTTTTCTTTATTCATTCATTGAAGAGTGTTTAGGTTGTTCTTTATCTTGGCCTTTAATGTGGGAGTGCAAATGTCTCTTCACTATCCTGTTTTCAGTTTCCTGGCATGTGTACCGAGAAGTGAGATTTCTGAATCATATGGTAGCTTTTATTTTAAATTTTTTGAGGACTCTCTATGCTGTGTTTTCACTATGGCTGTATTAATTTGCATTCCCACCAGTACTGAACAAGAGTTTCTTTTTCCTCTACATCCTCCCCAACAGTAGTTATCTTTTGTCTTTTAATAATGGTTATCCCAACAGATGTGAAATGATGTCTCATTATGATTTTCATTTACATTTCCCTGACGATGGGAGATGCTGAGCACTTTTTCACTTATCTGGTAATCATTTGAAATTCTTGTTTTGAAAATGTCTAAGTTCTTTGCTCAGTTTAAAAGTTATGTAATTTGTAATTTTGATATAGAGATGTATCAATTCCTTATATATTTTGGATAGTAATTTCTTCTTATATATGTAGCTTACAAATATTTGCTTCCATTCCATATGGTTTATTTCATTTTGGCGATTAATTACTTTGCTCTGCTTTTATTTCGCTGGCATCCCACTTGTTTATGTTTATTTTTGTTTCCTATACTTTGCTATCATGCCACAAAATATTATTTCCAAGGCCAATATTATGATTTGTCCTGTGTTTCCTTCTGAGGGTTTATGGTGTAAGTTTCTATGTTTAATTCTTTTTTCTACATTAATTAATACAAGAGATATGTCCAATGTCATGTGTTTTTGTATGGCTATCTAATTTTCCTATCCAATTTGTTAAGAACATTATCTTTCTTTTTCATGGATTCTGAACTGTTGAAAGATTAATTTACTATATGTTTGGAGTATATGCTGGGGCTTTCTATTATGTTTTATTTTAATGCTCATTCAATTCTGTTTTCATGCTACTATCATATTGTTTTGATTACTGTAGCCATACAGTATGATTGAAAGTCAGTAGATATACTTCTCATTTTTCTCTTCTTTATTAAAATTTCTTTTGATATATGGGATCTTTCATTGATCAATTTAAATTTTACAGGGTTTTATATTTATGTAAAATAACAACAAAGCAGATTTTTCAAAAGTGGAATTTAATATTTAAAATTAAACAACAAAACCTTATATCAATATCAATGAACTCCTTTGTTTAAGTCTTATAGTTCCTACTCGAGATTAAACCAAGATTCAAGTTTTTTATTCTGATTTTGGTCTAAATGCCTCTCATTTATATTCCTAAGGTTGGGTAAGAGTTGCCAAAACCTACCAGGTAATTTCATTTAGGTTTCTAATATTTGTTCATTGTGTTTTCTAATCCATTTAATGTCCTACTCCATCTCTAAATATCTAATATACCACAAGGATACATCTAAATTCCAGTTTAGCAGTTTACTGCTCTATAAAGATATTGCATATCCCCACCAAAATATTATGCTCTTCTTATTTTATAAAGCCAATATATTTTTCTTTAAACCATTGGTCCTATTCCCTTCTTTCTGTTCATACCAGTCTTTTCTACTATATTGAAAACATCCTTGTGTTTGACTCATACACATTTTGAATTGACATCGTGGGTGCTTGTTTAATATAGACTAACTTATATTATGGCAATAGGATCTTGTTATAAGCTATATCACTTTCTAAAGAGCTGGAAAGCACATTGTACAAATATTTTTCATGACACATTTTATAACAATATGCTTCCTGGCCATCTTTGTAACAGTTGAGCAGCAAAACAAAGACATGCCTTTGACTACAGGCCATCTTGATGCTGGTATTTTCTCTCTAGTGATGTTCCCAATTAATGTTCAAGAAAAGCTATTTGTTTTGTGCAATCATGTCAATGACATGTTTTGTTCAGTAAAGGAGTAGCATTGAGTCTGCAGAGTTAGAAATAGAAAAACGACAATAGAATAAAAAAAGACTTTTGTCTGTCCATTTTTGAATATGAAATATACATCAAGGGTAGATTTTTGAGACTGTTTGTTTGTGGTATAGTTATTATGCCCATTAGGGATCCATGAAAACAAACAGGATAAATCACCAAAATACCACAGTGGAAAAGAGAAGCCCAAGAATCTAGCAAGTATATGCTATTTAAAATATTTTGCTTTCTATACAACACATATAATTTATTTTGTTTTCTATACAACACATACAAACTTGCTATAATATTTTCATAAACATAAACAATAAATATATAAATGTTTGCTTTCATTGTGACAAAGAGCAGAATAATTTGTTTATGTACAAAAGCTCATTTATTTCTCACAACTATCTCGTAAGGTTGACATTATCACTTCACGAATATAAAAATCCAAGCTCAGAAATAGATCAAAAGATTTAAATTTCTATTTTCTTGATTTCACAACCTATGCTATCAGCCTACTAAGTACAGTCACAATGATATGATAAAAAGCAATCATAAACCATCAGAGAAGCAAGTACTTAACTTGACATGCTTCTAACAATTACTGAGTTCTCGCCTGATACTCAATATCAGTACTAAATGCTCATGACAACCTTCTGCATTTGTTATCCTCATTTGATAGAGGCTCAGAGAACAGTCAGTGTCCAAGGGTAAAGCTGACTTTTCATCACAGAGTTGGAGCTGGAGTAGCTAAAAAAAAACTCTGCTTCAGAATAGTTGGTACAGATGTCTGTATGTGTTGTGATATCTATGTACTTCCATAAAGACAGATCACTGTATCACCATCATCCCATTGCTCATTGATTTGTATGAGTGAGCACCAGTAACATCTCCACAGTGAGACTTGTTATTATGGTTTTTGGCATATTGAATACGCCACCGAGAGCTTGCCAGGCTCTGCCTTGTGGGCGGGATACTATCAGTAGCTTGCAGGGCTCTCCGAGAGGGATAGAGGAACTGAACCCAGGTTGGCCACATGCAAGGCAAACACCCTACCTGCTGTGATATCGCTCCACTAAAAACCACAGATAATAGCGATTAAATGTTAGTGGAGGGACCAGAGAGGTAGGGTTAAGACACATGCTTTGCATGTAGATAATGTCCAGCACCACAGGACCCTGAACACATCCGGGTGCTGTCCTGGAGCCTCTGAAGCACATCTGGATGAGGCTCTGGGGGCTCATGAGTACTGCAAGGTGGCTCAGGTACTCCTGCATTGAAGATCCTGAGCAGCACCACATCCTCAGGCCCTAGCATTGAACTGCTGTCTGAGCTGGTTGAGCATCTCTGGGAAAAGTCCCTGAGTCCCTTAAACATTACTTAGGAGACTCAAAGAAAATAGCACTGCACTGTAGCACTGTAGCACTGTCGTCCCATTGTCAATAGCAAAGAAAATAAAGTAAAATAAATGGAAACATTTAATAGACATTGTACTAAATAAATGTTATGTTTAAATAGCAGATACGGTCAACAGTTCTGTGAAATTTCACATTTCCTTAACAATCTGGCCATGCCATAATCCCATTATGTCTTAATTCTAGTGCCATAACCCTTTGAAAGTCACAGTGTCAACTTATATATATTTTTGAAATGATGTAAACTTTTAAAATAACCCCTCCCTTCTGGAGTGCTCTCAGTCTAACATAAGGATGTGGTTGAATGGATCTATGGAGGGAGTAGACATATAGAAGGGATCATTTGTCATGCCCTGATCTCTTCTCCCAAGTTAATTGCACTTTAGAGAGAAGAATCCCACAGAGTGTTTCCCTGTCATTAGAATAAAAATGACTCATTTTGGGATCATCGACAACATTCTATTTTTGCTTCAATACAGTGACTATAATTTAGAAACTTGGCTAGAGTGTGTTTCTCATGAAGAGGAAAATAAAAACAACCTAGAAAATGATGTAATAATGTGGACATAATGCTTTCATTGCAGCTACATTGTCCTCTAATTACCATTTTTCTCTTGATGACATGTCTCCTGGGGCAAAAGGGAGGGAGGAAATGATATAAATTAAGAATAAAATTTAGAAAAACGAAGATACTGAATTAGTTCAAGAACTGTGGCACAGTACAAAATTCCTATATTTAGGGGGAGACATGCGGTGTGTACGCAAAATACTTTCTACATATATGAAAGTGGTATTAGGTACAATTATACTACATTCGTTTTATACTTTCCAAAAGTGGTTTAAAAATGTTCCTCTGTTAGTACACACACATATTCCTATGGAAACACAATGGCTATTTATTCTTCAACAGAGTGTCTCAATAATTCAGTCTAAACTTTTTGTTTGACTTCAATTTTTGTTTTGGTTTGTATGTAGCAGGTAGGGCATTTACCTTGCATGTGACCGACCCAGGTTCAATTCCTCTGCCCCTCTCGGAGAGCCTGCCAAGCTACTGAGAGTATCTTGCCCCCATGGCAGAGCCTAGCAAGCTCCCCATGGCATATTCGATATACCAAAAACAGTAACAAGTCTCACAATGGACACATACTGGTGCCCACTCAAGCAAATTGTTGAGCAATGGAATGACAGTGACAGTGACAGTTATTTTTTGATTTGCCTTTTTTTGACTGAGCATCCCAGCTGTCTGTGCCCGCATGCTCTGTGTGGGGCCCATGGACCTGATCTCCAGCCAGTATTCAGTAGCAGGAACCCTGCCCCTCGCCACCGCTGACCCTACGCTTCCTGCTTCCTCACCCAGGTGTGCCTGATCCCCTCACTGAGCATCCCAGGCCCCGGAACCGATCTCAACCCAATGTCCAGTGGCCAGAAGGGGCATGGCCTCTTTGGTAGCTGGCGTGACCCCACGCTGCAGTGGGCATGGTCTCGGGGGAGGCAGCTGCTTATGTGGACACAGTTATTTTCCCCCGTTCTAGTATACTTGACAGATGTTGCAATCCCCATTAACTAACTTTGTGGAGATCTCCCCAGTTACCTCAAACACAAAAGGCTAAATTTACCATTAGCCTACACCAACTGCACCAAAATATCGAAAACTCACAAAATGAGAGATTAGCTCTAGTGAACTGGAAGGTCCCACCTCCATACAACCATGACAGCATGAAGAAACAGTCATGATGCAGATTCAGAGTGCTTTAGGACCACAGACAATTGTCACTCCTTCCTGTAATAATTGGAAGCTTAAAGCAGCCCTTTTGTTTTAAACACTTGCTTTGTTTAGTCTTGTTCATAGCCACACCCATCAGGGGCTACTCCCTCCCATTGCTCCTGACATGTGGTGCCAGGAATCAAACACAGGGCTTCACACATGCAAATCATGAGCTTTCCCATTGATCCACATTTATGGCCCTTAGAATTTTCATTTTATAGTTCTCAGTTTTCTCTGCTGACAATCTCACTGAGAGGGACCATATGTGACTTATAGCTTGAAAAGAATAGAAAATAGCTTGTAGGCAAATGCATGGAGAAATAAGGGTTTCCTCTCAAATGACAAATACACGACTATTTGAACCTTTATGTCATAGTAACTCTCCTACACTATGATTAAAGAAATCAATGTTTGAATAGGAGACTAACACCCAAGAATAGTAGAGATAAGTACCAGGAGGTTGGCTCCGAGGCTTGGAAGCTGGCCCCAAATGCTGGCGGAAGGGGCAGCTTGCATAGAGAAGGGAACACCAGGTAAAGTGTGGTTTGAGGACCCGCACGGGATAGGAGATGCACTCTGAAAATAGAATATAGACCAAACACGTTGTCCACGTAGTGCCTCTGTTGCAAACCACAACACCTAAAAGGAGACAGAAAGAACAAGGGGGAATCCCTGCCACAGAGGTGAGGGGCTGGGGGGATGGGGTGGGAGAGTGGGAGGGATACTGGGAACATTGGTGGAGGGGACTGGGCACTGGTGGAGGGATATAAACAAAATGCAAACATGAAAGTTCATAAGTTTTTAACTGTAACTCATGGTGGCTCACTAATTAAATAAATAAATAAATAAATAAAAGAAATGTTTTGTAACAAAAATTTGCTCAAAATAATCTGTTCTTTATGTTCTATTATAAAAAGTGCCTAATATGTAAGAAATGTAATAGTGTGGTATCAATACAAAACTTTTAATTGTTGCAATGATTCTGTGAGACAAATATTCACATTTTATATACAAGTACAGTAAAGCAAAGAAAAATTAAGCAATCTTCCCAAGGTCAAATTGTCAGTACAGCATTGTAATCAAAGGCTAGGCTATTTTACTCCAGGCTCTGATCCAAAATCACCATACTCCATTCTCACCAAAGTATCTGAATTGCATTTTGAACACTAATGTACATACACTATAAATAGACTCAGATTTCATAGGAATAAAATTCAGGGACAGACTTCTCATATCTCAGAAAATGTCTTAAAAGGAAAGTAGAATAACAATAATAACAATATTCTATTTTGTCTTAAGTAACTTTGTTGTTGCTTGGTATCCCTAGAGAATAGACTCTGCTTGCAATTGCAACCAATATACATTATTTATCAAGGTAAAAGTTTTATAATAAGAAGTTCCTAAATTATACAAGGCATTTTACCTGAACCAAGATATTGCTTGTGTATAGAAGCTTCTTCAACTATAAAACTTATCCAAAAACATGAGAACTTTCCAAATAAGTGAAACAGCATTACGTTTTATCTTTTGTCTGATCCTCACTTGTAGTTGATATCTTGCAGAGATTCCAAATTCAAGTTTACCTCTAATAAACTTAGTTTATCAATGAGTGAACACTTAGATGGTACTTTAATAAGTAATAGTGTGCACTTGTTATTAATTAAAATAGTGTTTACCAATATTTACTATATGTCAGGTAACAAAACAATATTTATTGCTTTAGGACTATTACCAAATTTAATACTGTCAATAGCATTGTGGCACTGTTCCATTGTTCATTGATTTGCTCGAGCAGGCACCAGTAATGTCTCCAGTGTGAGACTTGTTACTGTTTTTGTCATATTAAATACTCCATGGGTAGCTTGCTAGGCTCTGCCACATGGGAGGGATACTCCGGGTAGCTTGTTGAGCTCTCTGAGAGGGACGGAGGAATCCAACCCAGGTCGGCTGCATGCAAAGCAAGCGCCCTATCCGCTGCACTATCACTCCAGTCATACACAAAGCTTTTAGGTATGGAAGAGTATGAGAACAGGATTTGTGCCTGTAACCGAAAGTTCTATGCATCAGGCTAAGGTGCTTAGATGAGGTGGACCTGGAGAAAGTTGCAAGTGGATGCAAGGAAAGTCACAGCCCTCTGTGGAAGATTGCCTAAGAGCAAGTATGCTGCTCCCACACTGCTTGGTCCATGATAACCCCTTCTCCTTCAGTCAGGGGCCCTGGGAAGGCTGAGATTCACTAAAGCCTGCAGGAACTACTACGTGCTTGAATAGATAGTAATGACCTGACTTCATTCCTCTTCCTGCAGCTCTTCTATTCATACAGAAAAGAATTTTAGGAGTTGGAGCAATAGAACAGTCGGTAGGGTGTTTGCCTTGCATGTGGCCGACCAAGGTGCAATCCCTGGCACCTTCTATGGACCCCTAAGCCTACCAGGAGTGATGACTATAGAACAAAGAATAAGACCTGAGCACTGCTGGGTGTTATTCAAAAACAAACGAATAAAACTATTGGTTTTGGTTCTATGAGGGAGGAGGTCAGAGAAGAGGAAGCCTGTTCCAGAGTGAACTGCACAGGTTTCTCCAGAGAGAGGTATGGATATCCTCAAAGCAAAGAGGAGGTTTGCACCACAAGTGAGATGCAGGTGCCACTCAGGAATGGAGTGAGACGGCCTAGTTAAAAGGGGAAGCAGGCACACCGGAAAGGTGGGTGATGGATGATTTTCAAGGTGGAGTGAGCACTATTAACTAGAAGGAAACAGTGGCACACCTACAGACATCACATGTGGGCAACTTGGAGACAAAAAGGAGGGAACAGGCCAACAACTCCCCAAAACTTGTCTCCTAGGATTTTTCCAAGCTGCTGCCCAGGGGACGTCCATCACTAGAGCTTCGGCAGAGAGGCACGCATTGCCAAATCGTCCTTTCATGACTGATCCTTAATGGGTCCCTCCCTGTTGGGCTTGATCTGGCTCTTATTTTCTAAAATTCATTGCCACAGGTAACCACTATCTGTCTGCTTACTTCTAGAACCTCTGAACGAGACAACCATTTAGTGATGTTTGTACTTTCGGAAGGTCTCCTTGGAAAATAGTTCAAATCAACAAACTGAACACTTGATAAAGAGATACCAAAGAACAGAACACTATTCCAAGAGATACTGCCTTATTTCCTTAGTTACACTTGGTTTGCATATCAAGAAAGAGCACAGAGCAAGGACATTAGACTCCATGGTGTCCGATGCACGTTTTAAGATTGTATACAGAAGTGGGCAGATGGCTCAAAGGGATAGAGCATGCAGAAATCTTAGCTTTCATTTCTAACACTATATTAATCCTCTAACACTGCCAGGAATGCCTCCACCCCCAAATAAAATGGTAAAGTCAAAATATTATAAATTGAGTGGGTAGGGCATTTGCCTTGCACTCGGCTGGCCCAGGTTCAATTCCTCCATCCCTCTCGGAAAGCCTGGCAAGCTACCGAGAGTATCCCTCCCACACGGCAGAGCCTGGCAAGCTACCCATGGCATATTTGATATGCCCAAAACAGTAACAACAAGTCTCACAATAAAGACGTTACTGGTGCCCGCTCAATCTAATCGATGAACAATGGGATGACAGTGTTACAGTGCTATTTGAGTTCTTATTTGTTATAATGTTCAAAGTTTGAAGATACAGTATAGTTCTATGTATGCGATGAACACACCACTGGGAGAATCTATAGAATGCTTGTTTTCATCAGAAGTGATGAATACATGGGTTTCATCCCCCTGACCCTGAAAGAGCCTCTGATGCAGCATCGTTGGGAAGGACAATTTTGATAAAGAAAGGCTTCTAAAATCTCGGGCTAGGATGAATGGAGTCGTTACTGAGACCGCTCGAGAAATTCGACAATCAACAGGATGATGAAGATGAGGATGATGATGATGATGATGATGATGAATACATGAATTAATAAAAATTGGCTTTCAGTAATTGTTTTATCATTTCCCATGTATAATTTTATGAAAAGAGTTTTGGGAGAGGAGAGATTAATTACATGAAGTAGGGAAATCTCGTCAATAACCTTAGTTGTAGCTAAAAAAAAAATGCAATATCATGGATAAGCCTGGTGAATGTTCTCTAGTTTCTCAGAGTGAGGACATTACATCATTTGTATCTAAATGGATCAAATATCACTTCTGAGAACAACAGTTATTTAAGGTGTACCATTAGTGTACTATTAATAAAGCAACATTTAAATCAGAAGCTCTCACCTTTATTTGGCCAACTGTGCTCTTTTCAGAAAAAATAAAATAAGACACTTATTATCCCCCTGGTAATCTACCATCTTTTAGTGAACTTTTTTAAAAAAGCACACGCCAGTTGCATTAGAATGCTACTTTACCCCTAAACCATTCTAGCAACCTCTTGAAGGGGATGATATCACCCTTTTTGGGGAAAAAAATCAATAAATTCATCAGGAAACAAGGGAATTGCTAATATTGCAGGCACAGAGAACATTTATATGCTTTAGTATTTTGTACTTTAGAGAAGACCTTGTTTAATATTCAATATATGGTTCCCTAATGGATAGGAGAGAAGCTTGTGTGAGCATCTTTTAAGATATATACATATATACATACATATGTGTATGTTGTGTATAACCTGTGTATATATTTTATATTCACAAATCTTAAAATGCAATTAATACACTAGATCTTTTAAATAATGTATAACTAAAGTTATTATCAAACAGGTTATTATTACTATAAGGTTATAACCTTATGTAAGATTTTATAACCTTACTATAGCCTTACTATTATAAGGTTATTATTATAACTGTATGTGCATTAACTATTCATGGTACTAGCTTTGAAATTAAACCACACACATTGATTTCACATTGATCTTTGTTCGGTGTCTGACCAGCTTAAATCAGGACAAAAAATGATAGATCTTGAATAAAATAGTCATGAACCACTTTAATATTTTGAACCTGGCAAAAAAACCTTAAAAGCAATCAAATGGTACAAACTTTTGCATTTTGGACTTTCTTGTCTATAGATTTAGAATCCCTACTCTCTTGGATAGTTGAGTTTTCCTATTACCATTAGAAACTCTAATTTGGAATACTCTATTCATGAAGAAAATTTGTTTATTTTGTTATTGTCATTGTTGTGTGTTTTGTTTGAAGGCCATATCTAGCAGTGCTAAAACACTAGCTAAAACAGTAAGGTTAACTCAAATTTCAGGGAAAAGGAACAGCTGCACTTCTCAATGTGAGAAGGATCAAAGATGTGTGGCTCCTTCAAAGCACTGTGGGTGGATAGCTGAGTCCAAACTCAGATTTAGAAAAGTCACTCTTCTAGTGAGGATTATCAAGTCATATCACATAAACCATCAACTCAAGTAGATGAGAAAAACTAGGGTTAGTCAATTCAAAAGTATCAGATAGAAACTTATTGCTGGTATGTTTATTTGCATTTATATTGCTTTACATTGTTTATAAGGTTTTTATACACTGGCATAGTATGCAGGTGACAGCTTACTTTACATGTGATAATTTGGGAAAGTCAAAGTGACACTCAAGAGAGTTCATGGTTTTCGGAATTAAGGCCACAGGTATCAAGATCGTGCTCAAGCAAGTGTGATGGTCAAAACATCTGAACCAAAGGATGCTGCAGAGAGGACAGAACCCAGATGGCATGACTACCACTAGGAGAACCAGTTATGGGAGAATTACACTAAACTAAAATTATATCTCCCAGATGGCATGAAACCTTAAACTATTTCTCTAACTGAATACAACTGGGCTCTAAAATGAGTTTCTAGATCAATATATGGAACTTTAGTAGTTCTAGAAAGGAAGGCATGAAAGGTATCAGGGACCAATACTTGCTAGTAAATTTAATATTTTGAGAATATTTAAATAATTCATTTGAGACAAAATGAAAATGTGTTCATTGAATTTAAGTGGTAATGAGCAGAATATCTAGCACTGGAATTCTTTTAAAATACATTCTGTATTATTTCAGATTCCAGAGGCTATTGTAACCCATCTTATTGTCAAAAGCTATTAACACAATAAGTATATTTTGTAATACTTTTCTTTAGTAGGTAATAAAAGTTGTTTATCACTTTAAGTGTGACTGTTTTCATCAATTTAAAATATTTGGGGATAGAGATATAGCATAGCAATTAGGACACTTGCCTTGCATGTAACTATGCCAGGTTCTATGCCCAGGTCCATATATGGTCCCACAAGTGCCATATGTGTGTCTAAAAAAGACACACAAATTAGCTTATAAGGTCGGGACAATGAAAATCATGGAGTTGTGATTCTCTGAAACACTTGTTTTGAAAGGAATTCTGAGTCACTACTGGCTGTTTGTTTCATATGTATTCTAATTCTACAAGGTTTTTTCACAGTTGATTTAGATTATGAAATAAAATCATTGATCTATAGTACAAATTTGAGGATGCCCAGAATAACTAAACAATAGATGTTATTGAACAGATATCTCCCATTTTAGAACTTCTAGTTTCAATATTAAACAAATTATTTCTTAATGTTTTCAAGTAATCCTTTGTATTATTTGTTTCTCTGTTTAACTCAAAGGCAAATGCTATACTTCTCCTGATATAATCATTTCAGCCAATAAATGCACAAACAAATGATCTCTCTCTGTCTCTCTCTTTTTCCCTCCCTCCACTCCTCCACCCCATGATGGGGGCATTTTAGAATTATTTTCTCTGCCATCTGTTCGTCAGAAAATAATGGTGCCTATAGAGTTCAGGGATGTACAGACATGTGAGCTGATGGCATCAGTATTTCTTGCTCACATACAGGCCCCCAAAGCTTAAAATCACATTTCCCACTAAATTCCAATTGCAAAAGCCAGATGGAGAACAGAAATGTGATGGTGCAAGATGTTTAATTCCATTTCAAATGTTTAGTGACTTGCCATTTGTAGATAAAAGATTAGAAAATTAAGGTAAAGTACAGGAGTCAGGAAATGTGGAAGCATTAGGATAGAATCTGTAAAATAAAATTTTGTAGATGCTTAGTGTGTCTGAGAGAAATATCATCAGCATTATAACATGGAAGTTCTGGAAAGTATCTTTGAGAATACCTGCTGAATTTTACATAGGAAGGGATAGTCTCAAGTTCAAAATGATGCATAATTCTACTCAATTCAATTAAGTGGCTGGGGTAAGACAATCTAAAGTAGACATCATCTTACTCTTTTTACTTTAAATTCCATCACTGAGGGCAAAAAGGAAGGCAGAGAGGAGACAGGATATCAGTGACAAGAGATAAAAGAGCAGTGAAAAATAAAGTGGAAATATGTGCTGTTAATCAGAGAGAACAAGGAACAGAGAGAGGGCGGACAGGGACTTAAAACTGGACCTTTGCCTAGATGTTAGATGTCTGAATTAATTTTCCAAGAATTTCTTTTAAAAGGGGAAAAATAACAAGATACATTGAGAGGAAATTGAGAAACATAAATAACAACTTTTCCAACATATTAAATATAAACTAGACTATCTTCGTACACAAATTCTTGCTCTGTTACTAAGCTATAGAAACTTAAAAAAAAAGGCAAAGTGAGGAATTGGTAAAGAAGGACCAAGCAAACTGCCCAGAATAAAATTATAGTTAACCACATGCTTATAGGTCACCAAAGTGGAATTCAGAATTCAATAGTTCTGTCCATCATTTACCTGCTGGTTCACCTGGAGCACATTATTTCACCACTTTGTACCTCTATTTTCCATTTATCTAATGAGGATTATTATAAAAATTGAATGGTGTAATTTTCCTAAAGCAACATTCATATTGTAAACATTTTAGTTTAAAATTTTATATAGTAGTAGGCTGTAAAGAGAGTCAACGTTGCCCCAAGTAGACAAATGAACTAACAAAACAAATGAAATTTAAAAATAACAAAAAAACAAATATTTTAAAACATTTGCAATAGTAGCACTAGCATTTCTTAAAATCTCACCTTTGGTGCTGAAGCTAGCATTTATGGCAGTTATATAAGCTTCGATTGTTCTATAATTCTATAATTGTTCTATAAATTCCAAAGCTTGTTATGCCACAGCTATGAAACTTTGGGCACAGTAGTTAATGGGAGCTTTTTTCTTGCCTGCATGATGCCAGACTGCTTCAGGCTTAGAGAATACATTTCTAAAGAAATGGGCTTCATGAAATAGAGTTTTTCATACAATAAAATGTCTTTTTATGCAAAATACACCCGCATTTAAGATTTCAGTCATTTGATGATATGGTCAATTGCTATTTTATTACTTGACATTTCATTATAATATTTGCATCTGTAATCTGTGAGTTGTGAAACTTCTTAGCGTATAGAAGAGAACTTAACACATAAAAGGGTGCAAATAATTGCTTTTGAATTTTCTACTGCTCAGTGCATATCTTAATAATGTAATATCTGTACATGCTAAAGACCACAGTATGACATAGAAAAAGAACCATTAAGACTTGAGTTTTTAATCTAAGTTAGTCTCCCAATTACAGAAACCTATAATTTATTTCTTCCTGAGGTTGATTTTTTTTTTTTTTTTTTTTTGCTGTTTGGGTCACACCCAACGATGCACAGGGGTTACTCCTGGCTCTGCACTCAGGAATTATTCCTGGGGGTGCTCAGGTGACCATATGGGATGCTGGGAATTGAACCCAGGTTGGCCACATGTAAGCCAAACACCCTACCAGCTGTGACCCCCTGAGGCTGATATTTTAAAATTGACACAATATGAATTGGCACAGTCTAGCTTCCAAAGGAGGCAATCCAAATATAAGAATCTTACTGCTTACCTTCAGAACCATTCAACTTTAGTTTTCACTACTAGCTCTGTTATTTTGTTGGCTGCTTGATTTTGAGAAATTTATCTTATCTCCTTCTGTCTTACTTTCCTTATATTTATCAGGCGTTAGGGTCAGGGCAGGTGATAATTGAGAGCACCTCCTAAAATGGTTTTGAGAATTAAAAGGCATAATCTACCTTATCAAAGTGAAGGACATCTGGCACAAAGTAAAACACTCAATCTTTGTTGGCTGTGTTGGTCTTATCCTAAGAATAACGGAACACTAGCTAAGAATTTTATACGAGGGTGAGGGCTTCATGACATGATTTGCAGTCCCTAAAAATGTTACTTCCCGGAGAAGTGCCTGATAATAGTGCAAAGCGTGGACTGTGGGTAACACACAAGCTTATTACAACAGGAAACTGATACCACTAGATACACAGCTGACACATCTCATCTCTGAGAGACCCAGAATAGAAATCCCATAGAGTTTGAGAGAGAGACAGAGAGAGACACAGAGAGAGAGAGAGAGATCAAGAAATCCTGTGGGATTAAAGAGAGAGAGAAATCCTGTGGGATTAATAAATATCATTATTTCATTTCAACAGATATACAAATTCAATATTAGAAGGAAGATGGCATTAGATTGATTCCTCTGTGTGGATTTGTTTTGCTTAAATATGAACCAATACTTCATGTAGATTGAAAGGTATAGGAGGCATGGATTAAAACACTGTGTGTGCAATGGATAGAAGATCCTGGGGAAAGTCTAGGCAAGCTTTCAATGGTTATATGCATAGTTTATTATTGCATTTCCAAGATGGAAACTATTAGCCACATATTATTATTATGCACTCAAGAGCAATGGGTATCTCAAGGAATTACATTTTAAGTGTAAGTTAGTTAAAAACTTAAGTTATAAACTTAGCTCCTGCCTATCTTTGCACAGTAAAAACTTATAGACTGTGGATAGGTAAAAGGCTATGATAATTCTCCATAGGAAACAAGGATATTCAGTACTTTCTCATCTTATAATCAGTAAATTATCAAAATGCTATGAGATTTAGAATTTACATTTCCTATAAGAATACTACTTTTTATCATCATGTAGGATACAAATCAAAAGAATACATTTTTGTTCTATACCCCTTTGCAGAGGTATAAGTACTGCTATTGAACTTTCCTTTGGGCATTTCTACTACGTGTTAAGTGAACCGAAGGAAAACTAGGAATTGACAAGCTATTGTGAAAGATATCTAAATTGCTGTCACAAATCATCCAGAATCAATGTGCTTATTAAACTTTTTTTTCCAAAAAACTACCTTTCACTACAATGTCATATTTAAAGGAAAAAAAAGACATGAGAAATGTGGTAAGTGAATAGCAGAGGCTACACATTTTTCAGATACAGCATATTTTGTTATAGCATCCCCACTCCAGCTTTGAAGAATCTCAAGCTGAAAATAAAACACGCCATCCCATTTTGAGAGGTGAACGTAGAATTTGGGTTTCTGCAAACAGACGTGTATCAGATACCCACTGATTAAGAACGTAGGTATGTTTCTGCAACATTTAAAATTAATCAGTAAGGTAGCAAGATTCTTCCAAAAAATTCTCATACTGAAACATGCTGATGGGCCCATACCCTACCACCTCTGCCATGTAAGCTCACCCACTGGCCTTGTTCCAGAGACTCATAAATACATCATGGTGGACCAGCTCTGGCACTAACAAAGCCCTGGCAGGCGCTCCCATACCCCCCCAAAGCCATCAACCATGCCTCCAGCAGAACTGCCCAGTTAAATATCTTGGATATTCTGGAAGGATATCTCCAAACTCTAGAACACTGTCATCCCAGTGGAGCACAGATTGGAAGAAGCTAACCAATCTCAATGAACAAAAACAATACAGAAGGCTTAACTTGCAACAACAGGTTAGTATAACCTCAGATGATGACTGAATGTCCTCATGGTGATATACGAAACTCTCGCAAATTTTCTTCTGCGGAAATATTTTTTGGTCATCCCATTAGCCATTTAGTGGTAAAAAGCAATATAAACGGGAGAGCCTGGCAAGCTCCCCGTGCCGTATTTATATGACAAGTACAGTAACAATGACAAGTCTCATTCTCCTAACCCTGAAAGAGCCTCTAATGCAGCACTGTTAGGAAGGATGAGTAAAGAGAGGCTGCTAAAATCTCAGGGCTAGAATGAATAGAGACGTTACTGGGCCTGCTCGAGCAAATCGATGATCAACGAGATGATAGAGATAGTGAAGCAATATAAAATAAATTATTGTGAACAGCTACAGTGGCAGACTAGAGGGGTGGCTGGGAAAATGGATACAATGGTAGAGGGAAGGTAATAATGGTGGTGGGGTTGGTGTTACAATATTGAATTGCTGTATCAAATCATCACGGACAACTTTGTAAATCATGGTGTTTAAGTAAAGGGGGGAAAATAAAACAAAATATGATGGCAGGGCCAGAGAGATAGTACAATGAGTAAGGCACAAATGACCTAGGATCAATCCTCAGCACCCGTATGGTACCCAAGGGACTTCCAGGAGTCATCTCTGAACAAGAAGTATTGACTAAACCCTGAGCATTTTCAGATGTGCCCCCACCTCATCCCACACCCCAAAAAACATATCATCAAGTCTCAATCAAGTTTTCATATAATAATTGCTCCTATACTCATTTCAGAATCATATGCTTGTCTTTCCTTTGATCTAAGTTGTTTCTGAAACCTCCTGGACTGTGCTCATTCAAATGGAAAATAAAATTCCCCAATTTTATCTAGGCCAGTGTTTTTACAGAACTCAACTTGGGGAAGCCAAGCCAAATTACTTGAGAAACAAGGATATATATTGAAACTGAGTATATATATTCAGGTGCTGGGTATCTAAGATAGTGGCGGACCAATTGACTCATCACCATCTTATTCTCGAATTGGGGCTAAATGTTGATACCTGGGTGACTGAGAAAGTATTTCAGGAGAAAATTGTTGGTAGTGGTTTAGGTATGGAAGGGAGTAGAGTCGGCAAACAGTCAGACTGGTGCCAATAAGGGAGGGATGATGACCTGGTCCTAGTAAAATTTTAACATGATGTGATAGAATGACATCCATCCTCAGGATGTACAAGATAACCTCCAAGAGTCCGTCCAGAGGCCCTGGTACTTCCTCTTTCCTCCAATAATCCATAACTGAATGCAGTTTAACGTTGAAAAACAATGCATGAAAACATTTTTAAGATTGGGAGATAGGGCAAAAACCATTTATTTTTCTTTGCGGGAGAGGTTATAAGAAGTATATATGTCAGGAACAAAATAATCTTTTTCACTTGTTTGTTTACTCTATTAGTCTAGGCTCCAAATCTTATAGTACATCAATTAATACCATGTTTTATTACAAACTAATTTTAATGAAATAATAGTTTCAAACTTCTATACATATCTAATGATTCCTATAACTTATGAAACTTTTATTTTTATTCCTTCATATAATTGCATCAAAATTAAAATAAAAAACCATTTTTAATTGAATTATCATGGGATACACGGTTATAAAGTTCATGATTGGTTTTCATTCATAGTGTTCCATTACTAGTCCCTTCACCAGTGTATATTTCCCACCACCAATGTCCCTGGTTTTCCTCCCACCTTTCTCCCCTAGCTTGCTTCTATGGCAGGCATTTTCTCTCCCTCTCCATTTACCTACTGTCAGTTGTCGTTCAGAGTGATAATTTCCAACTATCATTATTATAGTGGTCCCTTCTCTATCCTAGCTGCCCTCTCCCCACCACCACTTGAGGCAAGATTCCAACCATGGACCATTCCTCCTGGCCCTTGTTTCTAGTGTCCTTAGGTATTAGTCCCATACTACGCATTTTTAATATCCCACAAATTAGTGCAGTTGTTCTATGTCTGTCCCTCTCCTGACTCTTTTCACTCAGCATGGTACTCTCCATATTCAACCATTTATAAGCAAATCTCTTGATTTCATTTTTCCTGGTGGCTGTGTAGTATTCCATTGCATAGACGTACTGTAGTTTCTTTATCTAGTCATGTATTCTTGGGTCTGAGGTTGTTTCCCATCTGGTTATTGTGATTAGTGCTGCAGTAAACATAGAAGTGCAGAAAGCTTTTCTGCTTTGTGTTGTGTCCCTGGGGTATATTCCCAGAAGTGGTGTTGCTGGGTTGTATGAAAGCTCCATCTTTAGCGTTTTGAGGAATTCTCATAACAAGGGAATGCCTAATCACAGAGACTTTAAAGACTTTCTTGAGACCAAGTATTAAATACTGATATGAACCTAGCCTCTTCTATGAGTAATAATCTGTGATGTAACCAAAAACATAAATAACTAAGAAATGACAACTATATATGTGGGCAGTACATCTATGTAAACTATTCTATAAAAACCAATTCTGATGGATTTCTGCTTTTCGAAGCTAAATTTTCAGTATTTAAATCTTAAAACTTATATTTTTAATTTTTAATTTGTCAAGAAACTTAGTCACCATGAAATTCCAAAGTCATGATAAGGTTTCAAGCATAAAGTGATTGAACACCAATCCCTCCACCAGTGTTCACTTCCCTCCACTAATGTCCACCCCACAACCCCATTTACCTCCCACCCACCAGTTTGCTTCAGTGAGAAACTTTACAGTATGGACTGGAGCGATAGCACAGCGGGTAGGGCATTTGCCTTGCACACGGCTGACCTGGATTCGATTTCTCCATCCTTCTTGGAGAGCCCAGCAAGCTGCCCAGAGTATCCCGCCTGCATAGACGAGCCTGGCAAGCTACTTGTGGGGTATTCGATATGCCAAAAACAGTAATAACAAGTCTCATAATGGAGACACTACTGGTGCCTACTCGAGCAAATTGGTGAACAACAGGATGACAGTGCACAGCGCTACAGTTTACAGTACTGTTGTTGATAGGGTTTCATACATAATACTTAACCATCTTCAGCACCACCTCCCCTTCCAGCTGAATGCTTTCCTCCACCATAAATGTTGCACCCCCTCCACATCCTATTCCTGAGCTAGCTCAAGCAACATGTTTCTTACTATACTTACTATACTTCACTTACACACTTTGTTTTATTTATTTTTATTTTGAGGTGGGATGGGGTGATACTTGGTGGTGCTTATGAATTACTCTTGGTTCTGTGCTCAGTGATCAATCCTGGCAGTGCTGGGGCCATATGCAATGCAGGGGATTGAGCCAGGCTTGATACACACAAGACATGTGTCATAACCCCTGTTATGTCCTACTTTACTATTTTCTTTTCTTTCTTTTTTTTTTTTGCTTTTTGGGTCATACCTGATGATGCACAGGGGTCACTCCTGGCTCTGCACTCAGGAATTATCCCTGGTGGTGCTCAGGGGACCACATGGGATGCTGGAAACCAAACCCGGGTTGGCCTCGTGCAAGGTAAATGCCCTACCAGCTGTGCTATTGCTCCAGCCACAACTTTACTCTTTTCTTTGTAATATTTCTATACATGAACTTTCGATTTTTATTTCATGTAAAATGATGTTTGAATCTCCACTCCCTATTTATTTGGATTTAATTTACGTGATTATTTTCAGCATCATAACTATTATGTATTAAGCACAGTCCATGTATCATATCCTAACATAAAACATTTATTCAGTCATAATCTCACTTGATATTATTGCAACCAAAATTTATAGGTGCAATTATTATCCCTACTTTACAAATCAGGAAATTGAAGCTCAGAGGACTTCTCCACATTTCTCAGATTGTCACCCTTTCGAGCCAGGGAATTCACTCAAGTCTAACTAGCTGCTATTTAACCTCAGAAGTAGTCCTTATAACCCTGGGACAGAATTGTAGCCACACTTTTCATTCAGCTTGTAATTTTGCCTGTGGATGAGGCTGACCATTCAAACCACCATAGTTTTAAAACATGCATACAATCTCAGGCCTAATAAATATGTGAGTTATTAGCAGCACATAATTTTCTCTCCTGTCCTCAAAATGCACTAACTTCAACTTCCTTTAGGCAGGCAAGAAACATATATTAAAATCTCTCTCTGACGGCTGATTCATAAAGCAACATTGGTTCCTTGCTTTATTTGTACCCCTTACATAAAAAGCTGGAGTTAGAGTAATGCAAGACATTGACTTCGAATATTGACTGGCACTGAATGAAGAGAAAAATATGTGAGAGAAATAGTCTCTGCCAGCAATAAAAAAAATTACAGAAGCTAAACAGAAATTTAAGCTTCCTTTACCTTCCAATGAACAAATGCACGAGTTTTAACATTCTTCCTTTACATCTTAAATCTTAAGAACTTGGTATCATTAAGTGACTCAGTGCAATAGTCCTTCAAGAGAAATTATACCCCATCTAAGAAATAGTGACAAATCCCAGATATAGTACTCTCAGTCTAGTCAAACCACTGCCTTGGAAAGCAATAACATTGCCTACTTTGATTCACACTGTGTTTCTCTGCATCACACACTAGTAGACTGTTTATCTTATTCAATGGCAGCTCAATATAAGACTGAGAGCTATAAAGAATTTATTCTGCACTCCCTCCCCAAATTCTTTTCTGGTGAAAATGTTAGAGCCTTGTTTTATTTAACATCAGGATGCCTTCTCCGTCTTATTGCTCATTCCTCTTGTCTGATGATTGTTTTATTTCCTCCACACTCTGAGGAAGGGAAGAATTTCCAAGACAGTTTATACTGCATAGTATGTCTTTTATACTAATTTTCAAGGTGGAAACGTCTTAATAACCTACCTCTAGATTCATATTAAATTTAAAACTTTCTATTACTACTACATGTTTTCTTCTGGTAGAAATTGCCTAAGCAGAATCATTTGTCTTCACCTTTCTTGCTTCCCAGCAGAAACTGATAACTATGTTAGAGAATGAAATTCTGTGTCTTTCTCAAGGAGTCTCTGCGATTAACAGGCAGCAGGCAGGAGCTGAGGAGGTACCTCAAAGGGCTGGAACACATATGTGGGAACCCCAGGTTTAATGCTTCGCACCACTTGGTCCCCCAGTTCCATAGACACTACTGTATATGGACCATCCCTCCAACACCCCTTAAAGAGTAAGAGACATCAGGCTTCACAATTACACAGACACACATTTGCGGAGGACATATGTGATAGATTTCCTTTCCTGATAAAAATACAGCTCTGAATAGTATCCCACTTTATTATTTTGGATCTTTAGAAGAGATATGCAGTTGCCTGTGGCATCTATCTTGGCAATAGAAATTTGAAAGAATGTGAATTAAAATTAACAGGTAGTGGCCAGAGAGATAGTAAAGGGGATATGTGTTTGCTTCCCATGTGTCCAGCCCGGGTTCTATATCTTGCACTGTATGGTCTCCTGAGCTCTGATCCAGAAGTAGCCTCCAAAATCTACTAGATATAGCCCCAAGTTGCCCTTCAAAATACTAATATGCAAAGTGTAAGCAAGATCACTGTATCATTGTATCACTGTCATCCCGCTGCTCATCAATTTTCTCAAGCGGGTACCAGTAACACCTCCAAATGAGACTTTTTGTTACTGTTTTGGCATATTAAATATGCCACAGGTAGCTTGCCAGGCTCTGCCGTGCAGGCGGGATACTTTTAGTAGTTTGCTGGGCTCTCCGAGAGGGACAGAAATTGAACCTGGGTCTGCCGCATGCAAGGCAAAACTCCTACTCACTGTGCTATGTTGAACATGATGTCATTATGGAGTTTTGAACTAGAGATAAAAATGCTTCTCCCTATACTTCTGAGCTTATAAGAAATTAGCCATCTTATTATGTGAACTACATTCATATTCCCAGGCCCATTTTCTCATTCATTCATGTTTCCTAAAGACATAAATGAAGCAAAAGCTGTTAGGTATACCAGAAAGAGTGTGGAAACAGTCAGTTCACTGGGAAGAAAATATCTAAAGAAATATTTAACTTTAAAATGTTTTTAACTTTAAAGAATCTCTTGCCCGAGTGCCTGGCTGTCTTCTCCAGGGCTCCTCGGAGGGGGTGGGCTCCAGCTTCCCTCCTGGCACCGAGCAGAGTTTCTGAGGCCGAAGACCTCTGGAGCCTAACCACAGCCTTGCTCAACGCCCCTCTCCACATGTCTAGTCAAAACTCATTCATGAAGTTACTGGCACAGGAATCCAGGTGTGTGGGACCTGGGGCTGAGACCTCCAAGCCTGCTCATATCAGGACTGGGCCTGTTCCGCCCAGATTTCCCATTTTCTAGTAGCTAGGCAGTCACACCCAGGGATTGCCTCTGCCACCATGTAATCCCACCAATGGCCAACATCCAGAGACTTAAAACCAAACTCCCAGAAGTGTACAGCTGCTTCAAGGCTGTGCGACATCTTAGAGCCTACTTCTCCTTCTATGAGAATCTGGCAAGCTACCAAGAGTTTCTGCCCACACGAGAGAGCCTCGCAAACTCCCCATGGTGTACTCATATGCCAAAATCAGTAACAATGCTGGGTCTCATTCCCTTGACCCTGAAAGAGCTTCCAATGTGGCATCCGTGTGAAGGATGAGTAAAGAGAGGCTTCTAAAATCTCAAAGTAGGACAAATGGAGACCTTACTGAGACTGCTCGAGAAATTTGACAATCAATGGGATGATGATGATGAACTTCAAATGTTTGTCTATGCTTTACAAAATAAACTTTCTAACTCCCCCTACCCCCCAAAAAAAACAGTGTATGTAACTTGTAAAATTTCAGAAATATAATCCTATTCAGGAAAGGTGGTGGTTAATTAGTATTAACAATCATTACGTGGTACTCATGATCATTTTTCAAGATCTATACATATAGACTAGGGAGCACAAATGATAAATGCTTTGGTGTTACCTTATTTTTATCACCTGAAAAATAATAAAGTATAAGGCTTTATTATACTTTATTATACTTTTAAAGATATCCAAAGTTTTTTAATTCTATCATCTTCAAAAATTTTTTGGATTAAATTGTAAAAATTTAAACAATAGTCAACTTACATGAATAATGATACAGCTACCAGTATTCTTCATTTTACTAATCAAGTTCAGGCTCTGAAAGTATTAAACTTAGGGGACATGGTGGTTCTAAAAAAATAAGTCAGAAATCATTCAATAAGAGGAATAAGATAAATCAGCTTCACACAGAGGGACTTTTTTTTTTGATTTCTGGAACAAAATCATTAGTAACATGAAGTGTGTCATAGAATTTAAATGGGTGATGGAGTACTTCACAATAAAGGAGAAAGAATGACTTAGATCTTCAAGTATTGATAGAGAAGCTGGATCAAAGCATGATCCACAGACAACCTGCATTGGTAACACATGTGTGATTCCTTAATATGCAGAGCCCTAGTCTTTATCCTCATGTCTAATGCAAGTGAATCTCATAGGTGAAGCTTGAACACATGCACTCTAAATGAGTGCTCTTAAATGTGTCTTCATTAAATCCATGGTCAGGAGACTCAGGGAATCATTTTTCAATATCTTCTCTGTCATAGTCACTCACTGTGTGTTCCCTTGTCACATATGATTGAGTTTAAGTATAAATTACCTAAAAAGATAAAAAAAAATTTTTAGCTTCATTACTCACGTCAAGTACTTCAACGCTACTTGTAGATTGTGGCCACTATCCTGGACATCAAACCCATATAACATTTGCACCTCACCAAATGTAGTATTCGACACAGCATGTGTTGGATATATAAGCTACACATCCATACTATGAGCATCCATATCTTTTTCTCCAAAACCAAGCTTTCTTCTCTGTTCTCCAGTTCTTTACCCCATAAAATCATTCCACCTTTTCTCTTATCTATAATAAAGCTATTCCTCTGCTTAGTTCTTTTACTTTAAATGAGTAACAAATGCTATCTATTAATATTGAATGTCAAACAACACTATAGTAATCATTTCATCTTTATATATATTCTAACTTTCAAAATTAATTTGTAAGTCTAATTTAGCATCTGTCTTACCAATGATTAAAATGTGAATCAGAGACATTTATTAATTCATTCAGTAAACAAATACTGAATGCCTGTTGGTAAATACTGTTCTAGAACTGAGTGGGAGAAGTATAACTCTCTCACTCTCTCATTTTCTCTTTCTTCATACACACACACACACACACTCACAAACATATGCAAATACAAAAGTGCTGCCATCTTAGTTTTAACTTTTTGTGGACTGAGAGAGGCAATTAACAAGTGTATAAGTAAACAAATTAAATGATGTAGGTCAGATGGCGCTGCTAAGCAATTTCAAACTCTTTAAGGAGAAAATAATTACTGGGGGAGTGATATGATATCCACCAGAGAGCAAGTTTTACTCCAAATTGCAAATAATTTCTTATTTTAATTTATTTTAAAATAAAAGGCAGAATTTTTTGATCTCCAGAATAAATATGATTCCTAAAATAAATGTGAGACAGGACATAGATAGCTAAGTACTGGGAATTATTTACAAAACATGGAGTACATCACATACTAAGAACATATAGGTTAAATATAGGGCTGATGGGAATATGTCTGTGTTTTTTCTTTCCAACTTACTTTGCTAAGGGGCTGGAGAGACAGCCTAGGTGTTAACGTACTTGCCTTCTGTACATTATCCTCGTTCAAATCTTAGGAACCACCTCCAAGCACAAAAAATAGTACTATCCCCCAGCACTATAATTTTTATTGTCAAAAAGATAATATGTTAATACATTAGCAATAGTGGCATTAACAATAAGTTAATTATGTTATTCTGAGATTCCAATTAAATTATTTTATGAACTTTCTAATGTTCATTTGTAAGTGAGTTATAACTGAGCAGCAAATCATGTAAGAAAACAACATGCGTGTCCTTGTTATATCTTCACTTTTCTATCTATTAAGATAAAACAGACATAATTGAAGGGAGACATAACTGAAGGCAACGGATTACTTCAAACAATTTGCTATATGACTCAGAGTTATATTTTAACTTTTTTTATTTCTTGGACATCTTCGTTTCAGAATTTACCTTTTTTTCCTATTTGGGAATGCGTTTCTCTATCTCCAATTTCAGCTATTACTATGTTTATCCTAAAGATAATATTGGTGAGACCATTGGTAAACTAGAGTTTTAGTTCTATTTCTGCCACTATAAAACTGCAATTCTCTGGTCAATTTATTCTGTCTCTAATGTTCAATCTTAGTATATGTAAAAATCAATGAATCCAACTAGATCAATAATTTATTACATTACAAACATAGTGGCAGATGAGAGGTATGGTACTTACCTGAAACATATTAGAATCCTGTAAACTTTAATCATCATTTACGAGTTAAGTTTCAGAGATGGTAAGTACCAATAGGTTTGCTTATCATAATAATATAACCTAAAATATTATGTCATGTATGTATATATACACATCATGTAATATGTAAAGTATAACATTTTATCATTTAATGTTCTCAGTGTCATTCAGCCATTCAAATGAAGATAGGTGTGAGTATTTACAAACACAAACTTACACATGATACATAATTCATGTCTCTGCAATAAAGTCATTCTAATACCAGATTCCAAATGATGTATTCAAAAGTAAGGGTAGCAGAAGGCGCAATTTCCCAAGCTGCTGAATCCTTGCTAGAGGCAGATTTTAGCTCTGATTAAATTAATGCCTGCCTAAACATCGGAACGGAGCCAACCTGAGAATCAATGTCAGAAAAGGCTTTCAGCTCTTTGGGTGTGACTTTTATCTTTCAATATGGAATGCAGTTGAAACCTTTTCATCATTATACGAAGTTAATAGGCACCCTTGAATCAAACACATCCATATTGTAGACTAAAGTATTCAGAAATCGCAACTCCAAAAATGAAAATTGGGAAGAAAAACACATCTGAATATTTATGTCCACAGTTTGGTCAATGTGGAACCAGAAGGGGCCCACCTGGGCATTTGGAGTTTGTGAAGGATACCCTGTCCAGGGGCTGGAGCGGTAGCACAGTGGTTTCACGAGGCCAACCCATGTTCAATTCCTTCCCCCCTCTCGGAGAGCCCAGCAAGCGACCAAGTGTATCTCACCCGCACGGTAGAGTCTGGCAAGCTACCCGTGGCATATTGGATATGCCAAAAACAGTAACAATAAGTCTCACAATGAGAGACGTTACTGCTGCCCACTCAAATAAATCCATGAGCCATGGGGTGACAGTGACAGTGACCCTGTCCATGTGTGTCGCACGCCCCTCCAAAAGCATGCCCCACCCTGATGTAGAGACCATTCACCAAGTATTTAACAAAAAAACAGAAAGAATCCTTAAGTGGCAATTCCAGATAATAGAGTATTGATAATATACTATATTAAATAAATTTAGGTAAGTTTTTTTTTAATTTTTCTTAACCATCTTGTATTGATACTACCACGAGCTCCATGTTCAATTGAAGGACAGAAGCTTAGGAGAGTTGAACAATTTGTCCATGATTGCACAACAAGCTCACAGAGGGACTGTCAGTCTCTCATTTGAAAGTTCAACTCACAGAACTTCAATTTAGTGGTGAAAATTGGCCCCATTGAACAGACCTTCCAACACTGTGAGATCTTTGAGAAAATGGTGCCAACTGACAGAACACAGAATCGTTCTAATAGCAGGTGGTTGAGCGACTATTTTAAAATGAATAAATGATTTAAAATGGAAAAGGAAATTCCAGAAAGGAAGTTATCTCATGGTGTCTGTCATCACCATCATCATCAGCATCATTAATTATTATCATCATTCCACCTATAAGAATAAACAAAACAGTCCATAGCACATTCCAGCCTTTGCCACCACAAAACAAGAAACAAGCAAGAAAGTTGTTATATTTCGAACACTACGCTGTCTTTAGATAGATATTGATTTCACAAAGTCTTCTGGCTAAGAGTTATTAAGTATCTAATTCGTTTTATATGTTTGAAATAGTTTTGTCACAGAACTTTCTCCTGCTTTTCAGTTGTCATGTTTCTAAAAGTCTTGGTAATCCTTCTGAAGTTCCTGGTGTTTTACTGCCTGTCTGAAGTCTGAAGAAACGGATCCTGAAGATGTCATATTTACTCAAGGATATGTCTGGGAAATAAAACAGTTAGCTGTTTTTAGTACTATTTAGACGAATAATGCAATCATGTGTTTTGAAACTTTTAGCATAACATTGGTTTGTCCTTTCTATCTTGCTGCAGGGAGCTTAGATTTATTGGGTTACTTCCATCACAGTGCTCCCATTCCTCTGTGTTTATTTGTAACTTCTTTCTTTGTGCTCTGTTGACTTGTAAATATTGTTTTTCTCTTCTCCTTAAATCCTTGGCATAGTTAATTCAGAGCAAGAACCTTTTTGTATGGACACAGGAAGACAGTCAATGCTATGCTTTTGTAACTCTCAGTGATATTTACCTCCTGGACATCTGTTCTCTCAACTTAAGCCTCAGCTGCCCTTACTTCCTAGCACACCCAAAGCAGGATTCTGAGGAGGGACTGGATGGACCCAAGGCAAGCGGTGAGCTATGTGCTACCCTGGCATCAAAATGGGCCTGCCCAAAATGCCGTAATGCTCAACTGTAAGTTAAGCCCTTGTTCATGGACAAATTCAATCATGTTCCAAAAAGTAATAACTAGATTTAGACCCTGTTATGGTTAGGAAAGATTAATCTGGCCTGAGCACTGTAGTCTGAGTCTGTGTCAAGATGTTCCCAGGAGAGCTGCCCTACAAGCCTCAAAGTATCACTTACTGTGTCCATACAAAAAGGACATTGCTCTGAATTAACTATACAAAGGACTTAAGGAGAAGAGAAAAACAATATTTACAAGTAAACAGAGCACAAAAAAATAAGTTACAAATAAACACAGAGGAATGGGAGCACTGTGATGGGAGTAACTCAATAAACCTAAGCTCCCTGCGGCAAGGCAGAAAGGACAAACAAATGTCATCCTACAGAAAATAAAGATGTCATCAAAGCCATTCTGATCTCAAGATAAATTATCCTCATGGTGATCATGTTGGTCTGAAAAATTAATATCTACAGGCAGAATACAAGATCATCAGCACAATAACCCAATGAAAGCCCTTAGTAGTTATGGGGAAAAGTAAATATACCTCAGACTCTTCTGAAAATTGTTGTTGGGTTCTTCCATGAGGCATTTTCCTTTGGCTATTTCTCCCTGCATGAACAATAAAAGTTAATCAGCTATTGCTTTTATTCTTAGCAATTTGCTAGTTATTCAATGACTGAGGACTATATAAGGAATACTAATATAATTCTTCCTTTTATGATAATAAATAAGTAGCAAGATAAAAGTTATGAATTTATAAGTGACCATAGTCTATTAACCTTAGTATTATAGTTTTTATAATTGCTCTCTTTATTATCATCCATTGTGTTATGAACTTTACAGATTTTATTCATTTAGTTTTCTAATACCCCACAGAGTTGTCATAACTAGCTCTACTTTACCTTCGAAATATTATTAACACTAAAGGTAAAATAATTCACTTAAATTCATAATTAATTCATGATCCTCTTTGTCCAAATCCTAGAGTGTTTACTCTTTTTGTCACAGGCTTTGTCTAATATTGATAATTTTTGGTTAGATAATAACAGGTAAGTATAGGAGTTCAAATTATGGAAACAGCTTCTTGTTATTTGGACAAGTAGCATAGTTTCTGAAAACTTTAATCTTATCACCAATAAAAATACACAAAAGCATAGGATTTTAAGATGTTTATGCAATTAACACAATGAACATAATAATTGTCAATAACCAAAAAGTTCTAAACATAGTAAATAAAATTCACAATTTATTTACTTGTATGCTCAGAAAAAAATTTTTTTATTTCCTCACAGATCCACCTACAAAAAACATGAGATATATATCAGTCTAATCTACATAAAGCACTGATCATATATTTGTGACTGAAAACTTCGATTTCATTAATTACTTAATATTACCTCTAGCAAATTTTAAGGAAGGCTCAAAAAATTACAGGAAAGTGACAGGAAGACTATAGAGCTACATGTAATATAGAACTAGATTTAAGAATGTAATGTTTTCCTTTTTAAAATATTTTATTGTGTCATAGAGAGTAATATATATGTATAGATAGATGATGATGATGATGATGAAGAAGATAGATAGATGATAGATAGATAGATAGATAGATAGATAGATAGATAGATAGATAGATAGATAGATAGATAGATAGATAGATACCTCACCGGCAGACCTCCACTACCTCCACTACCCACCCACCGCCATGCTCCAGGCCGCTTTCCAGACACAGCATAGGACACTTACTACCCCCTTTTCCATAATTTTTGCACCATATTTGATGAACTTCAAATATGGGATGAACCATGGGAGCACCTCTAAGGGCGACTGGAGGCTGCCCTAAAAGCCTCCATCCCTCTCCGAGAGCCCAGCAAGCTACCGAGAGAACCACGCAAGCACACACACACGCATGGCAGAGTCTGGCAAGCTACTCATGGAGTATTCAATATGCCAACAACAGTAACAACAATGGGCCTCATTTGCCTGACACCGAAAGAGCCCACAATACAGCAGCGTTAAGAAGGATGAGCAAGGAGAGGCTGGTAAAATCTCAGGGATGAACTAGACTGCCAAAATGAAGAAAGACTAAAATAACTGTCTGTACTTTCAACGCATGTACGCAGGCATGGAGAAGCATCCATCGAGGACCTGATGGTGCAAGTGCAGAAGATCAAGTACATCATTGGTCTGAACGAGAAGGCATCAATCACATCATGCCATTTTCAACACTGGAGATCTGTTCCTCAGAACATGAGACAACAGAGGCGTCAGTGGCATCGTTGTCTTTGTCAACACAATCTTGGCCATTAGCATTGATCATTCGAATGCTTAACAACCCAAATTGGACGATTATGCTTGAATAGATGTGACTCACTGACTGCAGTTTCCATCTTCATCGTCTACACACCAACATGCAACTATGATGACGAAGAAACTGAGAAGTTCTACATGGAGCTGGAAAATTTCTATAAAGAAGATCACACCTTCTACAATATCACTGTTGGTGATTTCAGTGCGAAGATACAAGATAGGACCGGACAGAGAAGGTCGCCTGAAGAACTCCACATTGGGTCCCATGGCCTAGAATGGAGTGAGCAGGGTAGGAGACTGTCTGAGTTCATCATGTCAACCAAGACCATCCATGGTAACTCACAGTTCCAGAAGGCCGAATCTAAATGTTGGACATGGGAGCCTCCCTGTGGACAGTTCCAAAATAAAATTGACCACATCATATTCAATCGAAGGTTTTGCCTGATTGATGTCGTTGTTGCCCAAAAATTCCAAACGGGATCATACCACCATCTCCTTTGTGTAAAATTCTACTTCACAGAGTGGGGAGAAAAGACGGCAAAGTTTAAGTTTAAGAAGAGAACTCCCAGAATGACCAGCAACTGGGAGCTCTTCGGCACTATTGCGGCAACATGGGAAGATATTATCTTTGACAACATAGATGAGGCATATGATTGACTGGTTCAACATTTCCATGATTGCGTGAAAAATGCTGAGTGGGAAAGTCACAAACAGATGCCTGTTTCAGAAACACTTGGGCTCATTTGCCAACGTGGTTTGGCACGAGCCTCAGACAACCACAAGTTAACGTCCAAGCTTGCAAAACTGTGCAGAGAAGTGATACAAGGAGACTTAAAGAGATAAGAGCAGCAGTATTGGCCAATGTGGCAAAAGCCGAGAAAAGTATTAGCAACACTCGCCTGTCCTTTGCCAACTACAAGACCAAGATGACTGCCCTCCGATGTCGACTTAGAGAAGGCCTTGATTCTGTTGATATGGAAGCAGCAATCAAAGCCCTAGGCAAACAGGGCATTCAAACTCAGTACATCAAGATCCTCCTCGAGCTGTATTACAAATTCACCACCCGGATCTCACCATTCTACAAGGAAGTGATCATTGACGTAAATAGAGAGATTCGGCAGGGTGTACCATTTCACCAAAACTCTTCAGTGACACCCTCAAGAACATCATGTGATGACTGGAATGGGAAGGAATGGGAGTGAAGATAGAGGGGTTGGCAACTACACCACCTCTGCTTCGCTGATGACATCATTCTCATAACACCAAACACTAGCCAAGCAGCACAAATGCTGGCCAACTTCGACCGAGAGCATGGAAAGATCGGACTGCAGCTGAATCTCAGCAAAACGATGTTCATGAAAAACGAACTAGTCCCTGACGTTCCATTTGCTCTCAATGGAATGAACATCTCCAAATGCAACAGCTATGTGTACCTGGGTCAAGAACTCAACATGAGGAACGACTTGGCACCGGAACTGCGCAGGAGGAAGAGATCAGTGTGGAACACCTTCAAGAGCATTGAAGAAGTGGTTAAGAGGATGAAGATCTTGTGATTAAGAGGATGAAGAGCACCAACTCTGGGCACATCTTTTCAACTCCACTGTTCTTCCTGCACTAACATATGCCTCAGAGACTTGGGCCCTATGAAAACAGGATGAGAACGCTATTTGGGTTTCCCAAAGAGGAATCAAAAGAGCTATGCTAGGAGTATCACGTTTCACTCAAATGAGAGAAGGAATCCAGAGTTCTGATCTCTGTCAATGCTCAGGAATCATGGACATTGTCTTGTTTGCCAAGACATCAAAAATCAGATGGGCTGAACACATAAAGTGATTAAGAGACAACTGCTGGACTAGAGCTGTTACCGACTGGATTCCACGGGACATAAACATGGCCGCCCACCAAAACAGGAAGAACCTCAAATCATTCATTGTTCTGACAAAGAAGTCTGTTTCTGGAGCGAGCAGATATCATTGGGCTACATTAGCATGCAACAGGGACAAATGGAGACATTACTGGTGCCCGCTCGAGCAAATCGAAGATCAACGGGATGACAAGTGATAGTGATATATATATATATGTATATATATACATTTACATACACACAGACACACACACAGACACACACACACAGACACACACACACACACACACCTCTCAAAGAGCCCAGCAAGCTATTGAGAGTATCCCGCCTGCACAGGCAGA